>NC_063368.1:13507097-13561931 GCF_021869965.1 Rhincodon typus
GGCCCAGCTGGCGTCTCCTCCAACTGGTCAGGGGGCCAACTATGACCACGGGTAGAGATGACTGCCGGAGATTTTCTTTTGCTTTTTTCCTTTAGTTAGTGTGCGTACCCCCAGGGTAACCCGGAGCAGCTAGCATGACCGGGTAGGTGTGCAAATGTGTCTATTTCTTTTGTATATTTATGAATAAAGTATATTTTTAAAAAAAATGCAGGGGTTATGGGGATAGACTGGGATGCTCTTTGGAAGATTGGTGCAGACTCAACGATTGACTTATTGTTGTCATGTGTACCGAGATACAGTGAAAAGTGATGTTTTGCATGCTATAGAGGCAGGTTGTACCATTATAAAGTGCATCAGGTAGTAGAACAGCATGTAGAATACAATGTTACAGTGGAAAGAATGTGCTGATAGAGAGATCAGAATTAACATTTGAGAGATCCATTCAAAAGTCTGATAACAGCGGGGAAGAAGCTATTCTTGAATCTATTCATACTTGTATTTAAACTTTTATGTCTTCTCCTTGATGGAAGAGAGTGTAAGAGAATATAACCGGGGTGGGAAGGGTCTTTGATTACGTTGGCTGCTTTCCTGAGGCAGTGGGAAGTATTGATGGAGTCAATGGATGGAAGCAAAAACAGAAGTTACTGGAAAAGCTCAACAGGTATTGCAGCATCTGTGAAGAGAAATCAGAGTTAATGTTTCTGGTGACCCTTCCAGCAACTTCTGTTGTTGTTTCTGATTTACAGCATCTGCAATTCTTTCAGTTTTTATTCAATGGATGGAAGATTGGTTTGCATGATGGACCGGGCTGTATTTAAGACTCTCTGTAGTTTCTTGCGGTCTTGGGACGAGCAGTTGTCATACCACGCTGTGATGCATCCACATAGGATGCTTTCTATGGTGTATCTCTGAAAATTGGCAAAAGTCATTGCGGACATGCCGAATTTCCTTAGCCTCCTTCCTTTACCATTGCGTTGACATGGGGGGATTAGGATGCATTGCTGGTGATCATCACTCCCACGAACTTGACGCTCTTGACCATCTCCACCTCAATACCACTGATATGACAGAGACATGCTCTCCACTCCACTTCCTGAAGTCAATGACCAGCTCCTTCATTTTGCTGGTGTTGACGGAGAGATTGTTGTCTTTATACCATGCAGCTAAGGACACAATCTCTTTCCCATACTCTGTCTCATCATTGTTTGAGATCCAACCTACAATGGTGAAGTCATCAACAAACTTGTAAATGGAATTGGGGTGGAATTTGGCCACACAGTCTCAAACGTATAAGGAGTACAGGAGGCTGCTGAGTTTGCAGCCTTGCAGGGCACCATTTTTGAGAATTATTGTGGAAGACGTGTTGTCACCTATTCTTACTCATTGTGGTCTATGGTTCAGGAAATCACGTTACAGACGGGGGGAGCCAAGACCTAGGTTTAGAGATGAGTTTGTTGGACTGAATGGCACTCTAGGGATTCTATGAAAAGGATATATTTGCACTAGACTTTAGGATGAGATGGTTGCCCTAAAAAGAGAGACTGAGTAAATTGGGACAATATTCTCTAGAGTTTAGAAGAATGAGAGCAGTCTTATTGTGATGTACATTGAAGGGACTTGACAGAATAGAGATTGAATGATGTTTCTACTGGTTGGGAAATCACAAACGTGGACATTGCACAGGATGAGGGGCTGACTTGAGGAAACATTTTTTCACTCAAAGGGTTATGAAACTTATGAAATCCTCCGCCCACCAGGGCTATGGAATCCCCATCATTGAATATGGTTAAGGCTGCCGTAGACAAATGTTTACTACCTCAAGAAACCAAGGGATATGGGGAGTGGGCAGGAAAATGAAGTTAAATCCCAAGATCAGCCAATACTGAATGGTGGAGAAGCCTTCAGGCACTGTGTTTTAGAGTCATAGAGTCATACAGCACGGAAACAAACACTTCGGTCCAACCAGTCCATGCCGCACATACCCTCAAACCAAACTAGTCCCACCTGTCTGCTCCTGGCCCATATCCTACCAAACCTTTCCTATTCATGTACTTATCAAAATGTACTTTATAACCGTAACCACATCCACCACTTCCTTGGGAAGTTCATTCCACACATGAACCACCCTCTGTGTTAAAAAGCAACTGCCCCTTTTTTAAATCTTTCTCCTCTCACTTTAAAAAATATGTTCCCTAGTTTTGAAATTGCCCACCCTAGGGAAAAGATACCTGCCACTCATCTTGTCTATACCCTTCAACCTTCTGCGCTCCAGCGAAAAACGTCCCAGCCTAACCAGCCTCTCCTTATAACTGAAACCCTCCATTCCTGGCAACATCCTGTTAAATCCCTTCTGAACCCTCCATCTTAATAATAACCTTCCTTTAAAAGGGTGACCAGAACTGGACATTGTAGTCCAGAAGAGGCCTCACTAGCGGCCTGTATAATTTCAACATAATATCCCAACTCTTGTATCCAAACATTTAAGCAATGAAGGCAAGCATGCTAAATGCCTTGTTAACCACCTTAACTATATGTGATGCAAATTTCAAAGAATTATGTACCTGAACCTCTAGGTCTCTCTGTTCGACAACACTGCTCAAGTGTCGTCTTGCTCCTTTTCCTTATGTTCTTGTATTTGGTTTTATAAATTGGATCATTGAACGCAAAAAAACAAGGACATTGACCTGAACCTTAATAAACCTCTGGTTGGGTCTCAGCTAGAGTGTTTTGCATAATTCTGGAGGAAGGATGTCAAAGCCCTGGGATGTCACAGGGGAGGCTTACCAGATGCTACCATAGATGACAGACTTTGGTTATGCACAGAGATAGGAAAAACTGGATATGTACTCCTTTAAGCAGTGAAGGTTAAACATAAACTGAAAATTCTGAGGGGTTTTGATCGAGCAAATAGGAAAAAAATGTTTACTCTGTCAAGTTGGTTAGTAACCAGAAGTGGTAGATTTAAAATAATTGGCAAAAAATTACAAAGATAATGAAGAAAAACTGATTTAACAGAGGGTTGTTAAGATTGGAATGCACTATTGAAAAAAAGTTGTGGAATCAGATTCACAAAAAGTTTCAAAAGACATACTCATGAAGACGACTAATTTGCACGATTATAGGAACTGCACAATTATAGGAACTGGGGCATAGGACTAAATTGGACAGCAGGTGAAAGCATTGGGACAGGGATACAGCGCTTGAACCTCCCTCTGTTCTGCAAAATTCCGTGTTGAGTGCAAGGAAGTTACTAATATGGAAAAAGCGTAGAATGGAATTGAGAAATCACATTAATTAGTATGAGCGTATGATCCGCCTTGAACTAGGTATTTCATACAAATAACTGCTTGGTAGTACATAATGTAAACATTGCTAAGAAACATACAGTTGAACTTTTTTGTCTTGCAGTCTTCAGGACTGGAATGTAAGAAACCAGAATTAGAATAAGAACAACAATTTATAAAGCATAATTGTGGTTGGACCACAATTGGCATGGCAATACAGCAGGAACTGTTTAGGTACGTGAAACGAATTGTAGATATTTTTTAACCAAGCTGTTAACTGTCAATCTAAATTAGCCGATTAACCTCAGATTAGACAGGTTGATATCCTTTAGAGACCAGTGGGGTCTGCAGGGGCTGCAATGAATCATCACCCCATGCAATGTTATTTTGATTTAGTAAGTTTCTTTTCCCTTATATATGCACCATTGACTTTTAATTTGTATTTTTGTTACAATGCCCCATCAGGGACTGTTTATCCCACATTTGTTTGGTTTAAAAAGAGGAGACAGATAGACTTTAACTGGTTAGGACATTGCTATGAGGAATGCAACAGGGATTGGCAGTCACCACAACCCCTTTTCCTAAAGGTGCTTCGCCTGGGCAAATTTTCCTATAAAGTACAGAATCCTGTATGTAGATACATACAACTTCTAGCACAAACCAGACGAAAAGTTATGGGTGGACTCCCTATTTTCTAAATTAAGAATACTCGACAGGTTTGTTTGGTCTGTCACGAAAGAACAGGATCAGCAAACACTTCCCTACTCCGGAAAAAGCCTGATGTCTGCTCTTCCGGCTTCCTCAGAGTCCTCCAGTTTCCCTACATGCTTCACGGTACAGGAGCCATGGACATCCAGCATTCCATCATCCTACACGGGCCTCGGTCCTCCGTGTATCCCATGGTACATCGGGCGTGTAGTTTCTGCTGTTCCGTAGCCTCAGTGTTTGCAGCAATGAATTCGCCGGGCGTTGCGATTCTGAGCTGCTTCTTGCTGTTTAATCTCTTCGGTGCCGGTCTCTGCAACTCCAGGAGGGTGAGGAGCGAACTCCGGGGTTTGGAGCCAAGAAGAGAGGCCTGAAGCTGGGAGGGGGTTAGAGGTGGTGATGTGAGTTGTACCGGGTCGAGATGCCGTTGGGAATGGAACGTTTGGCTGCAATTTGAATAGTGGCTGCGCGAGGGCCCAGAATAGGTGCACAGCAGGGTGGCATAGCAACGGGCACAGTAAGGGCCCGGGTGGCATGGCAACCGGTATCTGCATGAGCCTGGGTGCCTTGCACTGGGCACAGTAAGGGCCTGGGGTGTCATGGCAGCAGGTACTGCATGAGCCTGGGTGCCTGGTACTGGGCACAGCAAGGGCCTGGGGTGGCATGGCAGCAGGTGCTGCATGAGCCTGGGTGCTTGGTAGTGGGAACAGCAAGGGCCCAGTTGCCTGACAATGGGGCATGGCCCAGGTTATTTGTAGCAGGAATCCCCATTGGTGCTGTTTCTATATCAATATGTTTGTCTGTGTTGGGAATCATTTTACAGTTCTATAAACGCCTCCAAATATTGCACACAATTATAAATACAGAAGGTCACACAGATAATGGCTTAATTTTGCTCCTATATCTTAATCTTATTTTAATCACAAAATTCATTGAGATATTCAGAGTTATCCCAAATGTGTACTCGTAGAGAATTCTGTAGGTTGACTGACTAAGATAATTGTGATTGTCATTGGATTGTGCAATTATTCTGAAACTCTTAACGTGACTGTGTATTTGATTAAGTCATCAAAGCAAGAATGTTATCATCTAAGTAGTATTCTAAAGTGAAGATGGCCCTCCTTGTGAGGGTTTTTCTTTTTGAAAAACAGAAATGTTGAACTGATTGGAAAATAGTTCCTTGATCATTATTTCTGAAGTGTACCCCTAAGGCAACAGCTGTCCAATTATCTTGATATGTTTCCTTTGCCTTTATCCTACAATGCCAGAATCTAGGAAGTGCTTACAACTTGCAAATTGCCAGAAGGTTTTAATTGAACAAAGCCTTTTTTATTGATGAGTTGCATCTGCAGCAAAATTGGTTACAACATGTCTTAAGATGGCATTCTATGCCTGTTAAGAAATATGCGGCACCTTGTGTAGTAATGTGGACATGTATTTTGAATTATTTACAGCTTGAAAATATCCACTAAATTCTGGAACAGCACTATTTACATATAATTGATCCATTCTATTCATCTTAACTGTTTAGGTACTTGAAACGAATTGTGGATATTTTTATCAAGCTGTTCAGACACATAATAGTAGGTCGGAAAGTGTGACCTGAACCCAGTCTTTATGACCCACAGGTAGGGATGCTACTACTGTACCACAACAATGGCAAGAATGAATTGATAAGAACACTGATAGGAAATACTGCAGGTTTACAGCATCTGCAGTATTTTGCTTTTATGTGGGAGTAGACAGGAGATGGAGTGGAAGAGGATTTGCAGCTCTTTCTACATGGGATGCTTGACATCTTTTAGCTCTGAGGATGGATCACTGGATGTTAATTCTTGTTTCTCACCACAGATGCTACCAGATCTGCTGAGGTTTTCTAGCAATTTGTGTTTCTGTTTGTGATTTCTAGTGTCCACAGTTCTTTTGGTTTTTATTTGACATCTTGGCTCACGCTTGTTTGTGATTTTTGGATTGAGAACAAGAAATTTGAAGCTTTGCCGCATTTACCATAATATGAATTTATTTTTTAAAAGGATCTTTTGTAAAAGATCTGATGCAAAAGTTCTGATTTGAATTTCTAGTTGATATGACGCTTTCAAGTTATGGCTATTTAAATTAAAAGTTGTAAAAATTGTGTCTTTGAGTAGTTGCCTTACCATTTGAGACCAGTCCATATCTGCGCTAATCATGCTGAAGAGATTTCATAAAATGGCTGATGTGTGGAATAGAACAGTGTCACCTTGTTTCTGTTCAAGGTGTTCTTCCAAGAGGCATGGGTATATTGTGGAACTTGGAGCCATTCAATTGTCTAGCCAAAGAAAACAGTGTTCATATTGGAGAAATGGGCTTTTAGTTATGAAGAATTTTCCAAATTATGATGAATAATTGAATTATTCTGGGACCCAATGTTTGTCGTTACTGATTACATTTTTCTTTAAAATTACTATTATTCAATTCTGTCAATATGTCTGCTGTCATCTGAGCAATGTCCGATGTCTCCACTCTGGGTCTCTGCTGAATTAGACTTCTGTGGGAATTGTAAGGCACCATGTATTTTCCTGTTTTGGGTCACAGTCTGGAGTGGAGGTCAGGCACTGCTTATAGTTGAACAACTTGGATAATTTCACAACTTGAAAAAACAAGTGCTGCGCATTTTTAGTTATATAGAACATTATTGTTTTTAGACTTGAACTCCAGAATTTCCCACACCCTTAGCCAAGCTGTCCCAGTGTAGATACAACACTAACATCTATTCAATAACGTGGAAAATTTCCCAGATATGTCCTGTAAAAAAAAAAAAAGTAGAACAAATTCAACACCATTTGGCCAATTACTGCCCCTTCAGTCTACTCTCAATCATCAAAGGGATGGATCAACAGCACTAACAAGCAGCACCTGCTCAGTGACACCCAGTTTGGGTTCCACCAGGGCCACTCTGCTCCTTACCTCATTTATGGCCTCTGTTCAAACATGGTCCAAACAGCTGACTTCCAGAGGTGAGGTGACAGTTGGTAGCCTTTTACAGCAAGGTTGCATTTGACACAGTTTGGTATCAAGGAACCTTAGCAAAACTGCGGTCAGTGGGAATTGGATAAAATTTTCCATTGTTTGGAATCATACCTAGCCCAAAGGAAGTCAGTCATCTCAACTCCAGAGCATCTCTGGAGGAGTTACTCTGGGTAGTGTCCTAGATCCATTTGTCTTCAAAGACCTTCCCTTTATCAGCGGGACAGAAGTGGGGATGTTCACTGATGATTGCACAATGTTTAGCACCATTCGTGACTCCTCAGATACTGAAGCATTATCCAGGCAGTATCTAGGCCTGGACTGAAAAGCAGTAAGTAACATTCATACTATGCAAATGCCAGGCAATGTCCATCTCCAATAAGAGACAGTCCACCCATTGCCCCTTGACATTCGTTGGTGTTAACATCATTAAATTCCCTCACTATCGACATCCTGGGAGTTACCATTCACCAGAAACTGAACTGGACTCGCCATATAAATACAATGGCTACGAGAACAGATCGGAGGCTAGGAATCCTGCAGCAAATACTCAGCTGCTGACTTTCTAAAGCCTGTCCACCATACTCCAGGCAAAAGTCAAGAGTGTAATGGAATATATCTTGCTTAGATGAGTGTAGCTCCAACAACACTCAAGCTTGACACAATCCAGAACAAGGCAGCCCGTTTGATTGGCACTACATCCACAAGCATCCACTCCCTTCACCAAGATGTTCAGTAGCAGCAGTGTATACTAGCTGCAAGATGCACTGCATAAATTCACCAAAAATTCTTAGACAGTACCAGCCAAACCAACTTCCATCTAGAAGAACGAAGGCGGCAGATACATGGGAACACCACCACCTTTTAAGGTTCCATTCAAGCCACTCGCCATCCTGACTTGAGAAAGTGGTGGTGAGCTGCCTTCCTTAATTGCTGCTGTCCATGCTGTGTAGGTAGACCCGTAATGCTGTTAGGTAAGGATTTGTGGAAATTTGGCCAAATGGCCATGAAATAATGGCGATGTTGTTTCAAGTCATACTGGTGAGTGGCTTGGAGGGAAACATACTAGAGATGGTGTTGCCACATATATGTTGCCCTTGTCCTTCTAGATGGTAGGGATAACTGGTTTAGAAGGTGCTGCATAGGGAAACAAACTACTTTACTATCTGAAGATTCGCAAATGGTGCTGAATATTGATGATTGCATAATGGGTATGCCCGTTTCTGACTTTATGGAGAGATGGTTATTGATGAAGCAGCTGCAGCTCCAACAACATTCAAGGAACTCTACCATTCAGGACAAAGTAGCTGCTTGATTGGTACTCCATCCACCAACTGCAACATTCATTACTTTCAACACCGACATACAGGGGCCGCAGGTGTATTGCATCTACACTATAACTCACCAATGCTCTCCCGATAGTGTCTTCCAATCCATGACCTATATGGCTTAAAAGGACAACTGAAGATGGTTGGGCCTGGGAGATGACCTGGAGGAACTCCATTGGTCATATCCATGGATTGATGATTGACCTCAACAACCACACTGTCTTCTGTTTTTTTTTCAGGTATGACTCCAAACCTGTCCTCCTCATTCCCATTGACTCCAGTTTTTCTTGGGCTTCTTGATGCAGTAATTGGTCAAATGCTGCCTTAATGTCCTTGAGGATGTTCACTTTTACCCCTCACTTCAAAATGACTGAAAAGTACATGTATGGACATCATGTGAAGACAAATTTATGGCCAGCTGTAATACCCTATGTCATGAAACAGCCTGCAGGCATTCACTGCCTTAATATGTGTATGAGGCATAACCGCTAGGTTGCAGAAGTTGGCTGTAACCTGTGTACCTCTACATTTATTCAGGTGAAGAGAAATTTAGGCTAGGGTGACGAGAAGAGAAAATCAAAGTTCAAGTATTCATGTGGCACGTTATGCCTGTTAAGACTTGTCAGTAAGTACTGTGTCTGCTTCTCAAATTTAAATCCATTTGTGTTTGAATTGAACTGTCCAGTTTCCAGATGGCTACCTTTTCATGTTACGTATCTCTTGACAACATGAACAGCAACATTTCAATCCATGGGATATGTGAGAAACCAATCAAGGCATGTTTAGCAATTGGCATGGCCTTGTCATAATTTCAGACCCAGAATATAACCTGTCTTGAATCACTGTGATGAGGATTTACGTTGGCATCAGAAGCCCTAAACTTTGATTAGTGGAGTGTCTAGGAATGCATCAGTGTTGGCATAAAATTCACTCTACATTAGTTTACAGGGACACATCAAACAAGGAAAGATACTTGTGTTCATATAGTCTCATTCGTCGGCATTATAGCCAATGAAGTATTTTGAGTGTAGCCATTCTTTTTGTATAATGCTAATAATGTATAACTGATTGAGAGTAGACTCAGAAGAGTGATTTGAAAGCTTCAAATCATGAGTTGGCTGAACAGAGTAGAGAGGGAGAAGCTGTTCCTGCTTGTCAAAAGGAACAAGAATGAGAGGATACAAGTTTAAAATATGTGCAAATGAAACATGGGTAATGTGAAAAAATACCTTTTCGTTCCAAGTAGTTAGGGTATAGAATGCGTTACCGAGAATTTTGATGGATGCACGTTCAGTTGAGGCATTCAAGAGGGTGTTGGATGGTTATTTGGATATTTGTTGCAAGGGTATGGGGAAAAAGTAGTAGATTGCCACTAGGTAATAGAGCTGGTGAGACATGATGGGCTGAATGGTCTACCTTGCACCTTAACAATTGTGATTGCATGGCAAGATACCACACACAGCGATGTGATAAATATTGGCCAGGACTCCCTTGCTCTTCTTTGAAATAGTGGCTTTGTGATTAGCCATCTGAGTTGGAATCAAATTTAGCTTCTAACAGTGAAACGACAATGTGCAAATCTCCTGTCGATTTTCCATTTTCACTCCTCATTACCCTCACCTAGACATGGTGATCTCTGAAGCAGAATATTAATTGAAACTAACTGAAATGATTTTATCAGAGATTATGAATAGTGCTTAAAAAAAGACATAAATAAGATGAAGTGTTGCATTTGCTGCCAGAAAAGCTGCAGGGTTTTGCCTCAGTTGCAGCATAATATATACCATATGCAGTCATCCTGTGATTTACTATTAATGGTCCGATGCATCTGCAGTAATAACAGATATAGTCTGTTGTAGTGAATGTTGCTTGGTATTAGTGAGGTTGGGTTATACTCTGAAATCAGCAGATATCTTTCAATTTTTCCGAAAAATATTGTCTCCAAGGAGAAATGTACCTTTAACTCTGAAGTACAGACCCTGTGGTGCATTTTGTAAATGTGAACAGTTGCCTAGAAGCTGACTTTTAATTTGAGACATTAATATTTACAATGAGGTAAAACTGCACTGTCTAATGGCGTCTTTAGTTTGATAGTAGGAAAATGTTTTAGGAATAATTGCTGTCGGGCGTTGCTATTGAATGTTGGTGTGATAGGCTTGTGTGAAGCATTTAATTAATCAGATCAGCTGCTTTCATTACTGGCACTAGTACTAGTGTTACACAGCTCATGATACTTTCTCCATACACAAGCTTGGTTTGGGGAGAAATATCTGTAATTGCATTGCTGGATGATTATGATCGCACTGCATGTATGGCAAAAAAAATTATCTAACATTATTTGCAGTGATCTATAATGTAATGGGATGCTCTCTTTAAAGTGGGGAAGAGCAGTGCTGAAGTATGTTGGGGTTTCAGTTTCATTATAGGTTTTTAAGCTGTGGCTCAGCGGTACTGCTCTTGCAACTGAGACAGAAGATTATTAGTCTTGAGCACAAAATCTAGGATAACACTCGAGCATCAGAATGCGCTCCATTGTCAAAGATAATTGTCTGTTGGCTGATGCTAAAATGAGAACTTGTCTGTCCTCTCTCGTGGTCTTAAATTTGATTCTGTGACATTATGTTGAAGAAGAGCAAGGAAGTCATGGTCAATATCTATTGCCAAAACAGGAGACTTCTCCCTGGTGCAATGGCTAATATTTAATCCTCAACCAACATGACTGAAAAGCAGGTTATCTGTACTTTGTTTGAGGAAGCTTGCTGTGCAAAAATTGACTTCCATATTTTTCACAATTGAGGAGTGACTGTCCTTCAGAAGTATACTTCATTGGCTGTAAAATTATTTGAGATGTCACAAGGTCATGGAAAATGTTCATAAAATCAGTCTGCCTGTCTGTCTTTAGCACTGTGCAATAATTGATATGCAGTGGTTGATCCTTTTCCCCGATGGATCATTTGGTTTTTTTTCATTTTTGCTGGTGGGGAGATGTTTTAACTGAAAATAGCAAGTCTTGTTGCGACAATACAGGCAACAAGAGTGCAGTATCGTCATGATGAGATCACATTTATCAGCAGTTACAGGCCGGAACTAGTGGTTTTGCATTGTGTAAGTTTTTCTAATTTCTAAGTCAATATGTAATCCTGACTGAAAGCATCATGTCATAGGGTGGCCTCTTATCCACAGAGTCTATGAATACACTGCATCTGAACAGAAACACCAGGTCTCAGTGTTTCATAGACTTCAGTTTTCCTCACTTTTAAAGGTCAGAGTTAATTAATATAGGGTAAACCAAATTTGAACAATATTATTGTGTTCTTTCAGAAGTCCTGCTGTTAGAGCTGCTTGGTCTCCCTGACTCATGCCTGAGCTGGTAGTGCTTGATGCTGTTACTAAGCCCACGATGGTGAAATGATCAGATCTGTATCACTGCAGTGATGCACAACCAGTAATTTCTATTTCTTCTCTTTCAGCCCGGAGATGTTCCAGATGCTGAAAATATTGGATTGTCTGTGCCCCTTGAACACTCATTTGAATTTGGTAAGTCTGAAAAGTTGACAAGAATTGATTTTCAAACAAGTATCGAATCTTGAATATCACAGTGGGTGTCCAAATGGAAGTCTTGTTGATTTATTTGTCCCAGTTGAGGGATACACCAAGGGATCCTACATCAAATTGTTTCCAATGACTGAAGGATTAATGACTGCGGAATTAAGATAACTGAACAAAGACAACTTAAAAAAAAATTCAACCATGGAGTGGTTAAGATTTTGGATTGCACTGCCTGACAGAATGGTGAACTCAGAAGTACCCTTCAACAGAGAATTGGCTACATATTTAAAAGAACAAACAATTGCGGGAGCATTAGGAACGGACAGGATAGTGGCCGTGATAGGATTGCTCTTCGATGAACTGGTGTAGACTTAATGGGTCGAAAACCTCCTTCTGTCCTGTGCCAATCTATACTTCTGCTTATGGCTTGCTGAGAATTAGCTGATCTCCACTGTGAGAGAAGTCAGGTTGTTTTAATTTGCTTCACAGCTCCTGGTTAGTGAGGGAAATATCGAACAAGCGTTCTTTCTACTTGTTGAGAATTTCTCTGCATTTTCGTCCAGTTCAATACCCTGAAATTATGCTTCCAGGATTTAAGACACCTGTACATTGTGACCCATTTGACAATAATAAAGATTTGTTTTATCATTGTAGATGACAGTGTTCAGTATAAAAAGAGGGGCTCGTTCCTGTGGAGACCAGGCCGTGAAAACACTCTCACTCTAACTCAGACACAATTAACAGAGGATGAAAGGGCAAAACTCCGGGTAAGTAGCATTTTCTTTTATATTCCTGGGTTGTAGGTACAATTCTGAACCTTTTTGTCACTTCTGAGTTAATAATTTTTTGATTTGTGTTTCCTTTTACCTAAGTTATCATTACACGCACTAAGAACTCGTAGTTACACTTTAAACAAAAGGAAGCTGCTCTTTAAAAAATGTTAGGTGATTATCTATGGATAATCTATGGTGAGCCTGTTCATAACGTTAAATCAGCCCTGAGCTCAATTAGAGGCTAATTATTATGTGGTAAGTAATAGATTGATCATTGTTTGCTTCTCTTTGTTACTTGATTAAACTCACTAAATTATTATAAATTCAAGAAAAAGTGCTGTAGGAAATTCTAAGTTTCTTTATCTCATCTGTTCCCTCACTGAGGTGATAAATTTCTTCACTTGATGGGGTGTTGAACCTTGGAATTCTATACCTGAGAGGCTTTTGGTTAGACAGCTGTTGAGTTTATTCAAGATATTCAAGATACAGATTTGAGACAGAGGCAGGAATCCTCAAACTGGGGTCCATAGCTCAAATTTTGAGGCAGCAGTTATTGCTATGGAGCTCTAAGTGAATGCTTAAAGCTGCATGAATCCTGTAAATGGTCTGAGTTTTTTTTTTAAGAGGGCATGGCGTCTGGCTGAATGTTGGGGCCTGAATGCTGTGCCAAAAATGTCTGCCTGATCTCTTCAGGAACTCTTCAACACCTGCTGTCTTAGGGCTGTTCCTCAACTGCGCTCACATGTCCCCCTCCCTTACATCCATGCTCTGTTGATTCTGGTCCCTCCCCTCACAGGTGTCTCCTATCCCTGATCTTACAGTACCCTTCTCTGCTGCCGCCACCACCATGCTCCCCTTGGGCTCTACCCCCACTGTGCTCATGGGTCTCTCTCCCACATTCCCCTGTCTCGACCACCTCCTGCTTTACCTGGGGTCCTCCAAAATGAGTCACAATGAGAAAAAGCTTTAGGAAGCAATTGCTGAAATAATTATGTTCAGGAATGTGGGAGTAGTGTGGAAAAGTGGAGTTGAGGTAAACAACCAACAATAATAGTGTTAAATAATGAAGAGGGCTTGAAGGGCTCAAAGATACCTGCTCCTAGTTCTTGTGTCCTAATGCTATCCAAAATATTCAGTTGTGATTTATTGACATTTAATGAAAATTGTGACTTTTGAATGAATGCATTCATTAACATCCTTTAGGGAAAGAACTTGTAGGCCAGATCCAAGTAAGGACAGCATGTGATTTCAGCCCCACAGCAATATAGGGCTGAAATCACATAACTGCAATTAGCAGACAATTGGTGATGGGTAATAAGTGCTGGCCCAGCCAACAACACCCACATTCCATGAACAAATTCAGTGATATTTGGCATATCAGTACTCTAAGATTCAAAATCAAGTTTATTTGATGGGAAGGGTAGATTTGTCCATTTATCATGTGGAAAAGCATCCAGCTGTGTGATTATTGATTTTGTCCTTCTGACCTTGGGCTGCGCCTGAAGAGAATGCCCAAACTTATTGGCAATTATAAAAAGAATTTGAGATGAGAAATCAAGGGTATTGAATATTAACACAACATTAAACATATTGATATAAGCACAGTTATTCCCATAGTGTAATGATGATATCATGCTAAATATAGCTAGGGGCAGGGCTGCAAAATAGAGCTGGTCAGCAAGGTGGCAGAAAGCTGAAGTGGGTATTAAGTGGATCCAGTGCATCACAAAGGTTGAAAAAGGAATTAAAGAATTTAAAACAAAAGGTTTGTTGCTGGGAAGCTTGTTATTCAACCTTGGAGTTTGCTGATCCTGTTTTGACAGCTGTGAGGGAGAAGGTTGGGCAAAGCTAGTTTCAGGTTGGTTCCAGATTCTATTTGCTGTCCAATGACCACTTGATGGAAAGAATGCGTACTCAGGTTTCAAATGAAGATAGATCAGCCAAGCTATAATGATGTAAATATTCCTGGGTTTTAGATTGTAGTTTAAGATTTAGTAAATCTGGTACTTTCAGAAACATTTCATAAACACATTTTTCATTAACAAAATACAAGTGTGATAAAGGCTTATCTTCTATTATCGTTTGGGAATTTGGATTTCAAAGTAACTTTCAACAAAGTAATTTCAAAGTTTCTTTCAACAAAGGTCAGAAGGTCATTTTGAACAGTGAGTTCAAACATCATTTCCAAGAATATCTATGACTTGAGCTAAATTATTAGATAAACTACCTGGGAAGCAATGGTTTCCTCTAATTTTTATTCCTATGGTGCAGACCTCTGAGGTCTGTGGGCGGCAGCAGCTACCAGAAACACAAGCAATACATCGGCACTCCAATCGTGCGTGGTGCTTCCCAGCAGGTGTACAGCTTAGAGGGACCATTGCTGGAAGTTAATTGATGAAATATTTACAATGTTGAAACTTTTCTGACAGACAGATTGAGCACAATCTGGTTTCAGTTTCATACCTATAGAAGGGTAGTTTAGTTTGTGGCAATACAGGCTTTCAAAGCTGGAAAGAAGTCTTAAAACTGTTTTTAAGTAGCATTTTAACTAGACAAAGTTTCTCAGAATTCAGTTAAAAATCAATGAAAAAGTTGTGCCTAAGCATTTTGAGAGGCGATAGTAATGGAGATAGTCACATCTGCTGATGTAAAAAAAGCTGTCAAAAGAAAATACTTATAACCCTGTCACATGTCAGTTTCTCGAATATTACTGGGAAACTGGTTGAATTTTTCTTTTTGGTATTTAAGTTACGATCTTTCTAAATTATCTCTCTTATACATTGTGTTGTTGAATAGATATTGACAACATCATGGTGAGTACGTTCAGTGACAGTCATCCACATTAATTCCAGAAATAAAACTTATGATCTGTCGAGCTAGGTTTCACCCTGAGATCTGACTTGTCCAGTATTACATCACCTGTGATCATAACAAGGGAAAGAGGCCATTAATTTCTGTAATGATACGTTTTTTGAAAGAAGCCCACTTGTGCTATCACACATCCACACTTAACAATCTCAAAGCATTGATAAACTAAATTTTTTACGATAATTAGAAGCACCGGCATTATAATATAACTGAAGAATTAATGGCTAATAACCATTGGTGAATAAAGGGTGAATTTCTTAAATTATTTCTATTAATATCCTTGTACTAACCGCTTGTGTTTTAAAAGTGATGCAAGCAACAAGCTGGGAGACAAAAAACCTATCCAGAATTTTATCAGTTAAAAGATCCTTGGTCTTAAAGCCACACACACAAATGCATAGAGGTCTGTCTTTGTAGGAGATCAGTCGAAAATGTCTCATTGCCTTATCGTTAAGAAAATTGACGAAGTAGAAAGGAACAATTAAGGGGATCAATACTTTCAATGTTAGAAAGTAAGGATTCTGAGCAAGATTTTTTTTGAGTGCCCCAAGTATCCTGAGAGAGATAAAGCGTGGTTCTTCCTTAGGTTAGGTCTTCGATTGATTCAAAAGTGGGTATGTTTAGTTAGGGTTTTCTGACTGGATTTTAGCGGTCTTCAGAGACAGTTAGATGAACCTTTTTCTGTTGGTGTGAAGACTAGAAGGAAGCAATTTTCTGCCCAAGAGCTGGATTTTGGAGTTTAAGCTCTGTCTTCTGATATTTCTGATGACTATAACTTTTGTGTCATTTCTTTGTTACTTAAATGAATCTTATTCTGATGAGAATGCATGACTGGTAGAATCCAGAAAATTGTTTAACCTTGGACATTTTAGATCGACTTTTCTTAGTCAAGATTCATTGTCTGTCTATTTATGATCTTTGCTTCTTTGCCATTTCTGACAGGATATGGCTAGTACTGATGGGCTGTACCGGATCAGGATCCCAAGAAAACTGGGCAGCGAGAGCTCTAATATAGACTACGTGTCATCTTTTGTTCGCGTTGTAAGTACCACAAAAAAATAACATCCTGCAATTCAACCAAGAATGAAGAAGATCTGCTTACAGGATTTTGTTTTTGTACATAGACTTAAACCTTTGGAGGTGCTTGTGTTGTGAACACACATTCCCGAAAGATCTTTTTTAAATTTACCTCGCTAAATATCATTTTACCGCACCATAACCTCTCAATTATCCAAATCACAGGTGCAAGCTGGTCACTCATCACCCAACCTTTCCATTTTTCATTTCCGTGAGACTTCTCACCAAACAGAACTTAGTTTTAAAATAGATCACTTTTTGTGTGTCAGGCATGTCTTCCCAACAAGGTTCAATGATGTGACATGCCTTGTTTAGCTTGGTACTGGTATGGGGAAAGTGTGGAAAAGTGGCATTTAGGTAGATGATCAGCCATGATCTAATTGAATGGAGGAGTAGACTGCATAGATTGAATGACCTTTTCTTTGTATAATGTTGAAGTTGGGTAGTAATAGCAATCCACTAGAAAATGAACTGCTGTTGTTCAAATTAATTTTGCATCGTGCCTTGTGGTCAACAGCCTAAAAAGCCTTCTGATGAGGCTGGGCTGGATTTTGACTTTAGTTCCAGAAGTAAAAGGTCAGTATGCTGCCTAGTATCTTAGTTGAAAAAAAGTTCAAGTATAAAGGTATAAAATAACTTTTTTCTAACATATCTTTGTGACAGTCCATTGAGAGCTTATTTGACCTGTGGTGTTGTGATGCAAAAAAGGAAGATGGTGGGAAACTTGAATGCTTCTTAAAAAACAACAAGACAGGACTGATAATGATGAGGCATGGAGCTGTGGTGATGAGTGGTGACCAGCTTGCATCTGTGATTTGGATAATTGAGTGGTTATGGTACAGTAAGAAGATATTTAGTGGAAGTAAGCCTCTTACCAGCAGAAAGCAAATATCAAAGGGTGAATCACCCTTGTAGAGATTCAGGAAATTAAGGACTTGGAGAATTGGCAGAGGTGCAAACTTCAGTGGCTAGATTCTTATCTTGCAGTGATAGTGCCTCCACCTGGTGAAATATTGAACTTTGCTTTTTCCAGAAAAACAGACTCTTTTCATCTGTTTTTTCAGTCTTACATCATTTGTGTGGCTTTTTAGCAAATTTCAAGTTCACCTCTTCTGAGATTGGGCGTCCTCTTTGTGAGGACCACATGAAAATTGTATTTCATCCTGTACACAATTCTTGTGTGCTGGTGAGAGTTTTGGAAGTTGTATAAAAACTCACATATGGGAATTTGTGACCGCTGAGGACTTGAGAACATTCTAAAAGTGTGTAAGCTATTTTGACATCTTTGAATGCCATTGGTAGATGATCTGTTTTAATGTAGATGTACTTTTTAATATAGAGATTCATCATAAGGATTTATCTTACAAAGGTAAGTTGATTCATATGTTGGCCAGTCTTTGTTTGTGTTATGGTACATTTATAAAACATTTATGAAAGTGGAAATGGCATGATGTATAAAGCAATGTCTTAGTAGCATCTACTATCCTATTTCATGCTGTGATGTAAATCAACTGACAACTCTACCTGTTTTTCTTGAAAAAAACCCTTCTGTTAAAAGATGGAAAAGAAATCTCCGCACCTGTGCCCCTCCATTGATTAACAGGCAGTCTACATTGAAGTGGAAATTAAATACCATTCTATTCTGTAATTTCAGATAATGTAACTGGAAGTTTTTATTATGGCAGCTGTAGCTGGGAGGTGATGGTCTAGATGTATTATTATTGGACTGTTAATTCAGAGAACCAGATAACATTCTGGGGACCCAGGTTCGAATCCTGCACGGCAGATGGTGGAATTTGAATTCAATAAATATCTGTAATTAAGAATCTAATAATAACCATGAGTCCATTGTCGATTGTTGGAAAAACCCATCTGGTTCACCGTTTTCCTTTAAGGAAGGAAACTGCCATCCTTACTTGGTCTGGCCTACGTGTGACTCCAGACCCACAGCAATGTGGTTGACTCTGAACTGCCCTCTGGGCAGTTAGGGATGGGCATTCATGCTGCCTAGCCAGCGACGCCTTCATCCTGTGAATGAATAAAAAGGAAGCAGCCCTGAATGTTTGGCTGGACTTCAAAAGCTAATAATCACTTCAATTTAACAGGCGGTTGGGGTGGGGGTGGGTGGTCATAAAACCGTACTGGGAGCTGGACCGTTGTGTTGGAGAACTAGAGTAGTCCTTCCAAATGTCCTACCCCAGAATCCGAACTCCCTATGAACTCCATTGTGGGTAGCAGAATGGTCTGTGAATGATCTCTTTACCAAATTACTAGAAAGTCTCATCTGTCTGGTTGAGATTTTCTGTAATTTTGTAAAGAGATTATTCACAGACCATTTTGCAAGCCACAATTGAATTGTATCTCAGCAAGAATTGACAACATATTGATTAACGAGTTGGGCAATGTAATAGCGAATTACATGTTCAAATTTGGCAATAACATAAAGATGGGTGACATTTTAAGCAGCGTGCATGATTCCATAAAGTTACAAATAAGATATTAATAGATTAAGTGTAAATTGTAGCAAATCTATTTTAAGCAAATATGAAGCCAGCTGCTTTTGGATCTAAAACGTATAGATTGGAGTAATACTTAAATAGTGGAAAAACCCCAAAGAGTAGAGGTCAAAAAATATTTGGGGATTTCTGTACATAACTTATTAAATGTCATGGAGCGGGTATGAAAACAATCAAAATGAGAGTTGGGCTTTATATCTAGAAGTTTGGAATAAAATTAGGTCGTGGTTATGCTACAGCTACATGAAATCCAATTTAGACAGCCTAGTTAACTGGGTCAACAAGGTGCAGGGCTGGATGAACACAGCAGGCCAAGCAGCATCATAGGAGCAGAGAGGCTGACGTTTCGGGCCTAGACCCTTCATTAGAAAAGGGGGAGGGGAAGGGGGTTTTGAAATAAATAGGGAGAGAGTGGGAGGCGGATAGAAGAGGGATAGAGGAGAGGATAGGTGGAGAAGAAACAAACAGGTCGAAGAGGCGGGGATGGGGCCAGGGTCTAGGCCCGAAACGTCAGCCTCTCTGCTCCTATGATGCTGCTTGGCCTGCTGTGTTCATCCAGCCCTGCACCTTGTTGTCTCGGATTCTCCAGCATCTGCAGTTCCTACTATCTCTGATTCGTAGTTAACTGGGTGTTGTGTTCAGTTACAGGCACCATCCCCTAGAAAGGATATTTTGGCTTTGGTGGGAGTGCAATATGGATTTATCAGAGTGATACCTGAACTCCATTGCAAGGAGAGATCACACCACCTAGTGTGTACTCTCAGGAATTTAGAAGGTAAATGGATAATTTGATTGAGGTTTGCAAGGAATTAAGGAGAAACGGTGAGCCAGAGAGAAGCTGTTTCTCTTGGTTGGGAATTCTAGGATGAGGGGAACACAGCCTAAAACTGAGAGCTTTCAGGGTGGAATTTGTATTTGCAAAGGGTGGCGGATGTTTGGGATTCTCTTGAGCAGATGCTACTTGACGCTCAGCACATTATTGATTTGAAATCTGAAAATAATAGATATTTGTTAATCAAAAGGTATTAACAGTCTTGGGACAAAGGAGGGTAAATGGAATTAAGTCACAATTAACCCATCTCCAGGAGCCAAACAACGACTCCTGTACCTATGTACCTTGAATCAATGCTGTGGTCATGGAAAATGTTGTTTCTATAAAAGAAATTATTTATTTGGAAAATGTTACTTCTATTTCCAAAGTGCCAATATGAGGTGATAATAGAATAATATAAGGAGGCTATAAAAAAAATTGTTTCAGAGATAATAGGAACTGCAGATGCTGGAGAATCTGAGATAACAAGGTGTAGAACTGGATGAACACAGCAGGCCAAGCAGCGTCAGAGGAGCAGGAAGGCTGATGTTTCGGGCCTAGACCCTTCTTCAGAAATGGGGGAGGGGAAGGGGGTTCTGAAATAAATAGGGAGAGAGGGGGAGGGGGATAGAAGATGGATAGAGGAGAAGATAGGTGGAGAGGAGACAGACCGGTCAAAGAGGCAGGGATGGAGCCAGTAAAGGTGAGTGTAGGTGGGGAGGAGATAGGTCAGTCCAGGGAAGACGGACAGGTCAAGGGGGCGGGATGAGGTTAGTAGGTAGGAGATGGGGGTGGGGCTTGAGGTGGGAGGAGGGGATAGGTGGGAGGAAGGACAGGTTAGGGAGGCGGGGACGAGCTGGGCTGGTTTTGGGATGCGGTCGGGGGAGGGGAGATTTTGAAGCTTGTGAAGTCCACATTGATACCATTGGGCTGCAGGGTTCCCAAGCCGAATATGAGTTGCTGTTCCTGCAACCTTCGGATGGCATCGTTGTGGCACTGCAGGAGGCCCAGGATGGACATGTCATCTGCGGAATGGGAGGGGAGTTGAAATGGTTCGCGACTGGGAGGTGCAGTTGTTTAGTGCGAACCGAGCATAGGTGTTCTGCAAAGTGGTCCCCAAGCCTCCACTTGGTTTCCCCGATGTAAAGGAGGCCACAACGGGAACAGTGGATGAAGTATACCACATTAGCAGATGTGCAGGTGAACATCTGCTTGATGTGGAAAGTCTTCTTGGGGCCTGGGATGGGGGTGAGGGGGGAGGTGTAGGGGCAGGTGTAGCACTTCCTGCGGTTGCAGGGAAAAGTGCTGGGTGAGCTGGGGCTGGAGGGGAGTGTGGAGTGGACAAGGGAGTCACGGAGAGAGTGGTCCCTCCGGAAGGCAGATAAGGGTGGGGAGGGAAAAATGTCTTTGGTGGTGGAGTCAGATTGCAGATGGCGGAAGTGTCGGAGGATGATGCGTTGGATCCGGAGGTTGGTGGGGTGGTACGTGAGGACGAGGGGGATTCTGTTTTGGTTGTTATTGCGGGGAGGAGGTGTGAGGGATGAGTTGCGGGAAGTGCAGGAGACATGGTCGAGGGCGTTCTCGACCACTGAGGGGGGGGAATGTTGCGGTCCTTGAAAAACGAGGACATCTGAGATGTATGGGAGTGGAATGCCTCATCCTGGGAGCAGATGTGGCGGAGGCAAAGGAATTGGGAATAGGGGTTGGCATTTTTGCAGGAAGGTGAGTGGGAGGAGGTGTATTCTAGGTAGCTGTGGGAGTCGGTGGGCTTGAAATGGATATCGGTTTCTAAGTGGTTGCCGGAGATGGAGACAGAGAGGTCCAGGAAGGAGAGAGAGGTATTAGAGATGATCCAGGTGAACTTAAGGTTGGGGTTCAAGGTGTTGGTGAAGTGGATGAACTGTTCGAGATCCTCGTGGGAGCACGAGGCAGCGCTGATACAGTCATCAGTGTAACGGAGGAAGAGGTGGGGTTCAGGGCAGGTGTAGGTAGGGAAGAGGGATTGTTCTATGTAACCTACAAAGAGGCAGGCATAGCTTGGGCTCATGCGGGTACCCATGGCCACCCCCTTTGTCTGTAGGAAGTGGGAGGAATTGAAAGAGAATTTGTTGAGGGTGAGGACGAGTTTGGCTAAGCGGATGAGGGTGTCAGTGGAGGGGGACTGATCGGGCCTGCGGGACAGGAAGAAGCGGAGGGCCGTTAGGCCATCTGTATGGGGAATGCAGGTGTACAGGGACTGGACGTCCATTGTAAAGATGAGGTGTTGGGGATCGGGGAATTGGAAGTTCTGGAGGAGGTGGAGGGCGTGGGTGGTGTCACAGACGTAGGTGGGGAGTTCCGGCGCACCGTCTGCCTCTATCTCCTTCCCAAAATCCAAAAACCTGAATGCCCTCGTCGACCCGTTGTCTCCGCCTGCTCCTGCCCCACTGAACTTATCTCCACTATCTCGACTCCATTTTCTACTCCTTGGTCCAGGAACTCCCCACCCCCATCTCCTACCTACTAACCTCATCCCGCCCCCTTGACCTGTCCGTCCTTCCTGGACTGACCTATCTCCTCCCTACCTCCCCACCTACACTCACCTTTACTGGCTCCATCCCCACCTCTTTGGCCGGTCCTTCTCCTCTCTCCCCACCTCTTTGGCCGGTCCTTCTCCTCTCTCCCCACCCGTCTTCTCCTCTCTCCCCTCCCCCATTTCTGAAGAAGTGTCTAGGCCCGAAATGTCAGCCTTCCTGCTCCTCTGATGCTGCTTGGCCTGCTGTGTTCATCCAGGTCTCTACCTTGTTATCTCAGGCTATAAAAAAAGATTGTTTCTATATTTTTGAAGTTTTATGTTAGATCAAAATCCTTGAGTTCAAAGATTGTTGAGTGAAGTGGGAGTTTGTTCAATTTTAGACTTTATTGCTGGTTCATGTCTGGTTGCTCAGTAATCTGAACTTGTTTGTGACACCACCACCAGGGATGCCATCTTTCCAAGGTAGCAGTTTACATTCCAAGGCTGCTAACCCTTGTGTGAATTTAACACCCTTTTTCACAAAATTTAGCAAATAAAGACTGAAAGAGAATACATGTCTAATAGATGGTAATGCTTTGGAATCTGTTTGTTGGTAAATCTATCCACTCTTGTTAACTGTGCAACTGAATGTTTTCTTCAATTGCTGGTCAGGCTATCAGGCTATCTGTGATTACTTGTATAGTTTGAATGTCTTCATTTTTTCCCTATTATTCTGCTAGGACTTGCTGACTATTTCTTCCTTTCTGTCCTTCCACATTCTAGTACTGATCTGATAGGCTTTGAAATGACAAGTATTGAAGCCTTGAAACATGAGAAAGATAAAATACCACTTTAATATATTATTCTTAAAAATGCTATCCCTTTTCCTATTTTGGAAAATGTAAAAATGCCATTTTCTGTTATGTATCTCAGTGCTGTCCTTCTTACTATTAAAACTTCCATTGAAGAGACAAGTGGAGCAGGATGTTATGATCCTAGCTGATATTAATATTGGACAAGTCAGGTGCCAGAATTAAACTTGGCTTGATAGATCACATATTTACTGTCTCTAAATA
This sequence comes from Rhincodon typus, assembly GCF_021869965.1. NCBI lineage: Eukaryota > Metazoa > Chordata > Chondrichthyes > Orectolobiformes > Rhincodontidae > Rhincodon > Rhincodon typus. The sequence continues at coordinate 13,530,585 of NC_063368.1, forward strand.
GTGGAGTGGAGGGGTGTGTTCAGTGGCATGGAAGATTATGGAAAAAGTTAAAGGAGGGAAGGGCTTACAGAGGTTATTAAAGTTTCCAGTACAAGTAACAGAATAGAGAGTGTGGAAAGTGTCAGGAATCTAAGTTCAGGCAAAGCAGTTGAGGTGACAACTATGAGAAGGGGCAGTCAACACAGGAATCAAGGTGTTGTACTTAAATGCATGCAGTATCCGAAACAGGGTAAATGAACTTATAGTGCAGATTGAAATTGGCAGTTATGATGCTGTATCATAGAGATATCCCTGGTAGGGATCGGGGCTAGGAACTAAATATCTAAAGATACACGTCTTGTTGAAAGGATAGGCAGTGGGACTGAGGTTGCCTTGTTAAGAAGAACTGAAATTAAATTGATCGCAAGAAGTGATATAGAGTTGGAAGGTGTAGAAACTGTTTGGGTGGAGTTATAGAAATCTAGAGGCCTACAGCATGAAACAGGCTTCTCGGCCAGCCCACCCAGTTTTCACAGTTAAACGAGTTCCATTTGCCTGTGTTTGGTCCATATCCCTCCATACCTATCCCGCCCACGTATCTGTATAAATGTTTCTTAAATGATGAAATTGTACTTGCTTCCACCACTACCTTGGCAGCCCATTCCAGACTCTCACCACACTCTGTGTGAAAAAGTTGCCCCTCTGGTCCCTTTAGTATCTCTCCTCTCTCATCTTAAACCTGTGCTGTCTAGTTTTAGACTCCCCTACCGTGGGGAAAAGCTGTTGGCTATCTACCTAAAGATCCTGATGGGAGTTGTGTTCAAGCCTTTGAGCAGTAATCAGGATGTAGTAAAGAAAATAAATCAGAAGATAAAGGTGTGTTAGAAAGGCACTATTAAAATTATCATGGAAGACTTCAATATGCAAGTGGACTGGAAAAATCAGCTTGGTAGCTGATTTCAAGAAAAGCAATTTGTGGAATGTCTACAAAATTTTTTTTTGAAGCAGCTTATAGTAGAGCCCAGTAAGGAACAGGCAATTCTGGATTTGCTGATGTATAATGAAGTTGATTAGGGAGCTTAAGATGAAGAAACTCCTAGGGACCAGTACCATAATATGGTAGAATTCAGCCTGAAGTTTGAGAGGGAGAAGCTGGAAGTAGATGTAACAGTATTGCAACTGAGAAAAGTCAACTACAAAAACATGAGGAAGGAGCTGGCCAGAGTTGATTGGAAGGGAAACCTAGCAGGGAAGACTGTGGAGCAGCAACAGCAGGGGTTTGGGGATAATTTGGGAGGCACAGCAGAAAGTCATCCTAAGAAAGAAGAAACATACTAAGGGGAGGGCAAGGCCAGCATGGCCAACAGCAAAAGGAAAAGCTTCCAATGTGGTGAAGATCAGTGGGAAGCTTTTAAAAACCAGCAGAGGATAACTTTTTTAAAAAAAAGTAATAAGGGGGTAGAAAATGAAATTTGAGAGTAGCTGGTAATATAAAAGATTGTGTACGTTTTTTTTTTAGATATCTAAAAGGTAAGAGAGAAGCAAGAATGGACATTGGACCACTGGAAAATTAGGCTAATGGGGAACAAAGAAGTGATGGACGAATTGAATAGGTACTTATTTATCAGTTTTCAAGTAGAATTCACTGGGATACCAGAACTTAGAGTCAGGGGGCAGAGGTGAGTGAGGTGGCCACCATTAAGCGAAAGGTACTGGGGAAGCTGAAAGAGCTGAAGGTGGATAAAGCACCCCAATCGGAGGTAGTACACCTTAGAGTTATGAAGGAGATCGCTGATGAGATTGTAGAGGCATTGGTGGTGATCTTTCAGGAAGCAGTGGAGTCAGAGTGGGTCCCAGAGGACTGGAAAATGGCTAATGTAACACCCCTGTTTAAGACGGAAGAGAGGCAGAAGACGGGAAACTGTGGTCCAGTTAGCCTGACCTCTGTTGTTAGCATTAGAGTCCATTATTAAGGATGAGATTGCAGAGTACTTGAAAGTGTATGGTAAAATGAGACTGAATCACCATGGCTTCATCAAGAGGAGGTCATGCCTGACAAATCTGTTAAAATTCCTTGAGATAATGAGCAAGTCAGACAAAGGAGGGCCCAGAGAATGTTATCTATTTGGATTTCCAGAAGGCTTTGACAGGGTGCTACACAGGAGGCTGCTAAACAAGATAAGACCCCAAGGTGTTAGTGGTAAGATACTGGCGTGGATAGAAGACTAGCTGACTGGCAGAAGACAAAGTAGGGATAAAGGGGTCTTTTTCAGGATGGCAGCCCATGAGTAGTGGAGTTCTGCAGGAGTCAGTGTTGAGATCACAACAGTATGGAAGAAGGAACCGTTGGGAGAAGGGCACTATTGCTAAGTTTGCAGGTGACACAAAGATGAGGACAGGGCAGCAACAAGTTGTCAAACCTCCATACTACTCATCTACAACCTTTCAAGTGCAATCTGCTGTGCATTGTTGTAGAGTGTGCAGATCATGCATTGGACTTATCAACCATCCCAAAACCGTGCTGAAATAGTATGGAACCAGGTCATTCTTGATCCCACGGAACTGCTGAAAAAGAGGTGAGTAGGTATTGTGAGTGGTTCATCCTCCTGTATTTCTTCCTCCTGCAGTTTGTTTCATTGGACAGCTGAAACCAGCTTTAACTGTTTTACAGCTGCCAAGCTTAGTAACAAGGAGTAGGCAATTAACCTTGGTCTTAACAGGCCTGTGTGACTCACCACTCAAACCAGGGACTGAACATTCCATTGTGGATTTACTGAAAACTGCAGAGTGTGGGACCAAGGCTAATGAAACATCAAGCAATTCCAACAAAAGAACTATACTCATGAAGGGGGTAGTATACACAAAAATTAAAACCATTTTGTCCTGACAGCTTTCTCTTTTTTTTTTTTTTTCCCCTCTCCTAAAAAGAAGAAATGCTTGTTGAAAATATAAAGCATACATTATACTAAACACAAATGGTTTTAAAAAAAAAAATCAGCTTGTATGCTAACTTCAGCTTCATGCACTCCCTGGTGACGGTCTTGAAAGTGCAAGTTCTTATTTTACTCACTGTGATCACTGAGCTTCTATTTTAACTGCTCACATGGGGCTTTGATTGAATCAGCATTCACACACTTGTCTCAACACTTGATCTATCTTAATATGATCATATCTGCCCCTGTTCACCAAATGCCACACAGTCAACATTTACAGTCAGGAGACAAGATTCCATTAAGTCACTTTTTCTCTGGCACATTTGCCAAGCATAGAAATATGCTAACGAGATAAGCGGGGGAAAGAAATTGAGTCCAATTAGGATGTATTCCAGGACCCGATCGGACTATTTTAATCTTTCCTTTGTACTGTAAGCTTATTCCTTGTGTATCACAAATTAATCTAGTGCTTTCTCAGTGCTTATGAATGACTCTCTGCCATCCCAAATGGAGCCTGTTATATAAATGGGCAAATATGAATTTGACATTTATATTTTAAAGTGGAAGTATATTCTACTTTTCTACTACAAGGAAAAGGACAAACCAGGACACCTGTTCAGACATGCTGCTTTGGAATTCTTGTTCATGCTCTGCTGTGGCCTTGGTGGGTAAAAGTCTAATGCAGTGCTCAGCCACGTAAATTGCGAATCTTGTGTTTGGTTTCTGTTCTTTGCAAAGTCAACTGATATTGATATTCAGCTGCTAGGATTGCTCTCTTCATTTACAGGTTGCAGAGCAGGTATTTGTATTCATATCGTGATTTTTTTTTTTTAACAACACAAAATGTTTTTGACGTTGCAGGAGTATTGTCATGCAAAATTTGACATTAAGTCTATTAGGAGATTAGAGCAGATGATCAAAAGCTTGGTTAAAGTGCTTGGTTTTAACAAGCATCTTAAAAGAGCAGAGGGGGCAGAAAAGTTTAGGGGAGGAATTGCAGAAATTGGGGCCCTGGCAACTGCGGACATGGCTACCAATAGTGGAGCAATTAAAATAAAACGATGCTCAAGAGACCTGAAGTAGACTGGACAAAGCGGCTATTTCTGATGGCTGTTTAGCATGTCTGCATTGGAACAATTTCCAGATATGGATAGTGGGTCAATCAGGACTGCACTCATCCATGGAGCCTTTGTTGATTAAATCACCTATCACCACCTGCTGCCTAAACTTGTGTGAAGAATAGCTGTTCACTCCTGTCCACCAAAAGAAAATCTGCTTTCAGTTAATTCATATGCCAAGGAAGGATGCACATCAGGGAATGCACACATTATCCATAAAATTTCTAATCAAGAAAGCTAGGTGAAGAGTCAGTAAAATGTGAGCAAATGGGGAAAACCAAAAGCCTTAAACTGGACTCTATAAGACTACGTATTGAGCTAGAATCATAAAATCCCTACAGTGTGGCAGAAGGCTATTCGGCCCATTGAGATCACCCTCCAAAAAGCATCCCACCCAGACCCGATCCCATACCCTGTCACTGTAACCCTGCATTTCCCATGGCTATCCACCTAGCCTGCATACCCCTGAAGACATGGGCAATTTAGTACCGCCAGTCCACCTAACATGCACATCTTTGGACTGTGGGAAGAAACTGGAACACCCGGAAGAAACCCACGCAGACACGGGGAAAAACATGCAAACTCCACATAGACAGTCACCTAAGGGCAGAATCGAACCCAGCCCTCTGGCATAGAGAGGCAGCAGTGCTAACCACTGAGCCACTGTGCCGACCCTCCCCTGACTGGTTAGTGGCTAGAGGTGCATATGTTTCTTGTAGAACTTACTTTGTGTGCTACAATTCACTTACTGATCCTAAGTTTGGGATCAAAGCCACTGCTTCTAATTATTTTCCAAGTGACTTCTGCTTGAAAAGTTTTGCACGCAAGATGAGGACAGGATCCCTGATCTGCTGTGAAACCTGTATCCTGCCAACACTTGCGGACTGGACTTGTGTTACAAATGGCCGTTTGGACAATGTAATGAGTGGCATTGGCTGAACTGTACACTAGCGTTTGAGAGAAAGAGACGTATAGTTGTCAAATTCAAAACTCTGCAGCCTGAAATTAGGTGTAATTCGGTATATTTTACTTCCGCTTTAAATTTTTGAAGCACCTTTTTAAACTCATAAATATACTGTGGTTTTCCAAAACATTGCTGTCAGCACTTTTTCACTGCCCTCCATTTATCCGCTTTATATGCTTTGTTCTTCCTCCTTCTGTTGCCACGTATTCATGGGTGAGCTGCTGGAAGACTGGAGAGTGGCTAGTTTTATGTCATTATTTAAGAAAGGCTGCAAGGAAAAGCCAGGGAACTATAGACTGGTGGGCCTGATGTCACTGGTGGGTGAGTTGTTAGATGGGTTTCTGAGAGACAGATTTACATGAATTTAGAAAGGCAAGGTCTGATTAGGGATTTGGCATGGCTTTGTCTGTGGGAAATCGCATAACTCAAACTTGATTGAGTTTTTTGAGGAGGTGACCAAGAAGATAGGTGAAGGCAGAGCAATAGGCATTGTCTATCTGGACTTTAGCAAGGTCCTGCATGATAGTCTGGTTAGTAAGGCTAGATCACATGGGATCCAGGGAGAGCTAGCTAATTGGCTACAAAATTGGCTTGACGATAGGAGGTAGAGGGTGGTGTTAGAGGATTGTTCAGACTGGAGTCCTGTGACCAGCTGTGTGCCGCAAGGATCAGTAGTGGGTCCACTGTTGTTTCAGTTATATAAACGATTAGGATGAGAATATAGGAGGCATGGTTAGTAAGTTTGCCAATGATACAAAAATTGGTGGTGCAGTGGACAGTGAAGAAGGTTACTTAAGAGTACAAAGAGATCTTGAACAGCTAGGCCAATGGACTGAGGAGTGGCAGATAAATGCAAAATGTTGCATTTTGGTTAGACTAACCAGGACACAGTTAATGGTAGGGCCCTGGGTTGTGTTGTTGGACAGAGACCGGGGGGGTGCACATACACCTTGAAAGTAGCTTCATAGGTAGACAGGGTGGTAAAGGTGTTTGGCATGCTTGCCTTCATTGGTATGAGCATTGAGTAAAGGAGTTGGGATGTCATGTTGCTTTGTATGTAGCATTGGTGAGGCCACTTTTGGACTATTGCATTCAACTCTGGCTGCCCTGCTATAGGAAGGATTTTATTAAGCTGGAAAGGGTGCAGAAAATATTTACAAGAATATTGCCAAACTTGGAGGGTTTGAGTTATAGGGAGAGCCTGGAGAGGCTGGATAGGCTGGGACCTTTTTCCCTGGAGCATAGGAGGCTGGTGGGGGGTTACCTTACAAAGATTTATAAAATTCAGAGGCATAGTTAAGGTGAATAGACAATGTCTTGCCCCAGGGTAGGGGAGTCTAACATTAGAGGGCATTGGTTTAAAGGGAGAGGGAAAGATTTCAGAGACCTGAGGAGCATTTTTTTCGCAGGGGATGGTGCATATATGGAATGAACTGCCAGGAGAAGCGGTGAAGGCAAGTACAGTTACAACATTTAAAAGACATTTGGACAGACACCTGAATATGAAGGGTTTAGAGGGATATGGGCCAAATGGACTAGTTCAATTTAGGAAATCTGGTCAGCACAGATGAGTTGGACTGAAGGTCTGTTTCTGTACTTTATGACGCTTGTATTCAATAGGGTGATGCAGGTAGTACCAGTAACTACAGGCTTTCTTCCCATCACCCACTGCAGGCGAACATAGATGAAAATCAGTTTCTTGAACCATTTGTTCCTCTTTACCCATCAGATACAGGTCCCGGATTTGACCTTGCCCCGTCTTGAGTTGCTCTGGTTTCAGGCAGCAGTTGGAATGTAAAGTTGACCTTGATGCCATTCCTGATTGCTGCCTACTGGCTCCTATTCCCAGTCCTATCATGGCTTTGTGATCTTATGCAATGGAATCATGCACTGATGGGGACACACCTGTGATCAAATCGATCAGTCAGGCTCTCTAGTCTGGATATGTTGCAGGAGAGTTCTTGTGCCTGTGGAATTATATGCTGCCAAGAGTTGGGAGGTTGTGGAAGAGGACAAAAGTTTAATGTTTGGAACAAGTGTCACATGTAATATGTGATGAATTTTGTGTGAAATGCGATATATGGGTACGTTTCTTTCCAAGATGTTAGCGACTGGGACAGCATGTTTTCCCTTCCCCAGTAAGGTGATGTCATTGTATGTCTGCTTGCCAGCTTTGATATATTTAGCTAACCACATGTTTAACAGGATATATCCTGTATTTTCTTACTATGTATCATTTCCACATTACCATATTAGTAGTGAAGAAGCTGCAGGGAACATTGGCAATGATCTAAATTAAAAACAGATGCTACCACTCCTTTGCAATCTTTTCTGGGTACCATCATCTTTTTCTGGATACAGTCATCTTGGCATCTTCTTGTGAGTGGTCAGATTGCTAGTCGTTTAAGGGGATACAGTGTGTTCCCCTTGGCTAACCTATTTATTGGAATTGACCACATAATTTGCCCCTCATCATTGCCCTTTTGTAAAATTTTGAAAGGTTTCTTGATGACAGCTCATCATATGGGTCAGTGCTTAAAGCTAAGATGGAATTGAGTCAGACATACAACTGATAAAAACCAAAAAACCTACGGATGCTGTAAATCAGGAACAAAAGCAGAAATTGCTGGAAAAGCTCAGCAGGTCTGGCAGCATCTGTGAAGAAAAAAAAAGTTAACGTTTCAGGTCCCATTCTGAGGAAGGGTCACTGGATCTGAGATGTAAACTAGGATATTTTTCTTCACAGGTGCTGCCAGACCTGTTGAGCTTTTCCAGCAACTTCTGTTTTCTTTCAACTAATGATCTCTGGTGGGCCAATTATTTTCAACCAGTATGGCACTTGGGACACGACAACAGTCCAGGGTGAAGGAGTGGATAAATTAACCATGTTAACTGCTCTTCCTGTTGAATGATTCTGTGAAATACTTGATTATGGGGTCTGCTAAGAGGTCAGCTATAGACATGGTAGCAATGCCTCTGATAACTGACCTAATAATATGATTTGGGCTCATGTTTGAAGAATGACTCATTGGCCCAAAATGCTGTAAGGTGTACAAAATGATTCAAGGTGTAGATAGAGTAGACAGCCAGAGACTTTTTCCTAGGGTGGAGGTAGCTATTACGAGGGGGCATAGTTTTAAAGTGAGTGGAGGTAGATACAGGGGAGACGTCAGAGGTAGGTTTCCTACTCGGAGAGTGGTAGGGGCGTGGAATGCATTGCCGGAGAGGGTAGTGGAGTCGGCCTCATTAGGGGCATTTAAGCGGCTATTAGATAGGCATATGGTTGATAGTATAAGGTAGGGTTGGAGGTTAGATAAACCTTAGGATTAGGGTAAAAATTCGGCACAACATCATGGGCCAAAGGGCCTGTACTGTTCTATGTTCTATGTGACTGGTATCTAACTAACTGTGCTATATTGGGAATACTTCAGGAGTGATAGACAGTAAATTAGTATAATCAGGAAGCTTTTGTACTATTGGGTGTTAAGGTTGAATGTCCTTTTGAGGCCATATGAAATAGGAGCAAGAAAAGGCTCCTGTTGTTTCGCCAAACTGCATTCCTTTTATTGCACTTCTCAAAGACCAGAGCTGTGAAGCCAGCAAGCTGCACAGCTGTCCTGTTTCTTTTTGTTGCAGTAATGTTAGGAAAGACAAAGCTCCTTTACAGTATCCCAGCAACATGCATTAAACTTCGGTTTTCTGGAGGACTGAGATCTTCATTAGGGGTGCGCTTCCAGTTAACTTGATGTTTCTTGCAATGGAAATATTAATTCCTGCATTTTTCATGGTGTGCTTTAGATATGATACTTTATTTTATGATTCAGTTCCATAGGTGAACCTCCAAACTAACTGTAATCTTTAATACCTACCTTCTATTAGCAGGAGTATGTTACTGACTGAGATGGGAGATGCGCACTGTCTTTCTGTAATCATCTATTGCAGGAGTCACAAAATCACTTTGGATGTTTGACCCAGTTCCCAATATGGTGAATTGTATGCTTTCTCCAAAATAGACCTGAAATTAAAAAAAAAAGTGTTTTTCAATGAAGATTCAAAAATGATTAAGCCATTTTGTTTTTAAAATGAAAATATAAATGTTTACCCAAAACCAAAAGTGCATGCACATGCACACACTCACATGCACAATAATATTTCTTTCTGTAGGGATTTACTTTGGAAAACTTTCCAACGAAAGTCTTGAAGACAAAAGGGATCAAACTTGAGAGATCAAATAGCTGTTGATGAAAGTTCTGACATATGTAGATGGGTGTCACCAGACACAGGAAATTGTCTCTGGGATCTTTGCAGATGCAGCTTACTCAGAAAACACAACATCAAGAAGTCTCTCAATCGTTGTTGAAGAGGACAGTCAGGCTTCACACCGAACTCACCACAAAAATGCTTTAGAAACATGCGATAGAAGGTGAGCAGCTTGTTCTGTAGCAGGCTTTTCTACCCCAACCCCAAGCTGAAAACCCAAAGTCATCTCCAAGCCTGCAAACACAGTTAAAACAGAAGATCTAAAAAATTCAGTCTCAAAAACAGTGAGGTATTTTCTCTGAAGTGGGTTCAACTAAGATCAGCAATGATCCAGAACCATGTGGATTCCGAGAAATGCCTTAGATAAAAGAAATTCCATTGTGTCTTTTGAATTACTTCTTTTTAAAAAAAAAAACTCTGGTAATCTCCATGTTACTTCAAACTCAATTTCGTAAAAATCTCGATATGAAGCCAATATAACAAATGCATCACAAAACATGGTGTTCCCAGTTCCATCATGTGCTTTGTAATTGCTTGGCTGTCTCTCCATTTTCAGTTTCTATTGATGCCGTTACTGAACAGTGCTACATGGTAGAAACAGCTGCACACGGCAGCATAAAACAGGTTCTCTTTCGCTGCCCTCCCTTGCCTCTTCAAAATGCAAACATCAAATTGTTTTAAAAATCTTGAATTTTACCCATGTACAAAATGGTCCATACAAATATATTCAATACTCAACATATTTTCCAAGCATAAGTGTGTGGCATTTTATTTTACAGCAGCTATTTCAAAGCTACTTTATAGTTAAGAAAAGGTATGAGGTTCAAAGACAGAACTTAAATAATTTTCGTTGAAACTCACGGTGTAGGCAGCCATTTTTGTGCCTCATTTAAATTTGAACTAAGCAACATTTTTAGGAATGGGGCACAGCTCAACTTTGTCTAATATCGTACTTTTTACCTGCTTATTTCCATGAGCAATGCCATAGTAGATCTAGTTGATATAATTTCAACAAAACAAATTTTTAAAAATTCATATTGTTCTTATCTATTCTCTACATTTAGAACCTTTCAGCTATATAATAAGCTTCTGGTGTATTTTGTCTTGTAGATCAGAGAAATTCACTTAATTTGTAATTTGAAATATTTTCTGTTGTGTTATGGTTATTTTAATCATTATTTCCTTCATAATTAACAATGTATAAAATATTCCAGCACAGTAATGCATCCTCTTTGCACTACATAATCTTCCTTATCAAGCACCTCATTATTTGCATAAGCTGAAAATGGTGGGTGCACTGAATCAGTCAAACATCTGTGAAGAGAATCGGTCACTTAGTGTTTTGAGTATGGAGGCTAGTTCAAAGCTTTCATGTTCTCAGAAAGAACATACTTGAATCATTGTCTCCTTGGATGTTGTCATTCGTTCTTATTTCTGATTTCCAGTATCTGCATCATTTTTGTTTTCATGATGCTCATTATTGTAAGTATGAATTTGAATTTGAAAATGTCATTAATTATTTGTCAAAACAATATGAAATGCAGCTTTTTCAATCACCCAGTAGTCTTTACAGTGTTCTTTTAGGTGAAACAACATATGCTTGATCTGTGCCTCAAGAAATCTTCTATCTCTTCCATTTTATGTTTGCATAAAACCTGTCGCCAGTGTGACAGCCTAGACACGCGGACAACTTTTTAAAAAAAAAAAAACTATAATGTCTGTTTTATTTATTATAAGTAACAAACTGTCTGTTAGTCCTGTGATGGGGCTGCTCAGTAGCTCTAGCCAAAAGGTTTGCAAGTCTGATTGAGCCTCTTCTATGATGCTAGCATAAACATTTCTTTACTGGGCCAATACATGGAGCATAAACCTGATGTGTTCTTGTGGTGTAATGGTAGTGCCACTATCTGTGGACCAGGAGGCTTGAGTTCAAATCCCACTTGCTTCAGAGGTGTGTAATAACATCTGAACAGTAGAGGTACGGTTTATGTCTGATGATATGTTTGCCCTGAAGTACCCTGCAATGATCTAGCTGTTAAGAGTACACCACCTTGTGTCTGACTATATGTTCGCTGTAGAAGTCTGCAAAATAGTCTTCAGACTGGAAGTGAGGTTGAGCTTTCATGATAGCTTAATGGTTCAAAACGCTAGTAGATGCAGCCAATTAATACACAGCAGCAAATCTGTACTGCAATATTTAATCTCACTGGTGCAGCCTCTTGGACCCTTAGGCCAGGGAAAGGTAACAACAAGCTAAAGTTCCCATTGCTGATTATCATGCTATGTTCCTGATGAAATATGGAACTATGTGGATGCTTGGCAAGTCTGGATAGGTGAGAAGAATGCCAACTTTTTATGGCTAGCAGTAGCTCTGGAACTGCATGTATCAGTGTCTTCAAGTGGGGAGATGGATTGTTACCAACTCAGAAAACAAATAAATGTGAAAAAATATATTGAAAATATCAAAACTGCACTGGAATAGTTTAAGAAAAGTTCAGAACTCTAAGCTATAAATATTATGGAACTTTCTCCTTCCACAGTTTGGCTGCTGATGCTGTTGTCTTTGTTTTAATTTTCTTTCTCTAGTGTTCTCTGGTTGAGTCTCACCTCTCTGATGTAATCACTGTTAACATAGATGTGTCTGGAACTATAATTGGTATCTCTATTGTAACTGTGCCTGGATCCTGCAATGGAGCAGAGGTAGAAGATGTGGATCTGGAAGTATTTAACACAACTGTGCACCTAATGCAGCCAGTCTTGGCATCGGCGTGAGTATTTTTTGTGTGTGTTCGTTGTAACTTCTGTTTGATTTGTGTGTATTTTTCTTGTGATCTGATTTAAATAAATTATTTACTATATGGATAGATCAAATGTCAGGTGTTACAAATGATGAATGTAGAAGTTAGTTTAAAAAAATACAGGCATATAAGGGGAAAAAACAGCTGTACTGTTTGCACCCAAAAGGTGGTAAATGTCCAGGAATGTTACCAGGTGAAAGCAATTGAAATAGATGATACAACTATGTACTGATGGATGTCTTTTTTTTTTTGAAGACGTAATGCTTTTATATGGAAAATAATGAGCATGAGAGGTAAGTGGGGTTGACTTTGACTGTGGAGGACGTACAAATGAGCTTGATGTCCCTGAGTGTCAAACTTAGGAAATGTGACAGCTTTTAATCTTTCCTGTAGCCTAAGGATTACTGAGACCAAATGTAATGCCACTACCAATGTCCCAGCTGTGATTGGACAGCTTGGAATGGTTCAGTTTCTCATCCAGGAGCTTCCTGCTCTGTCCAGTGCAATGTCCACTGAGCCAGCAAGATCTCTTTGGAGGGCAAGGTTAAAATTTAAAGAGTACTATAGGTGATATCTATTAGTCAATATTTTGAAGTCTCAAAATGCCCCAAAGACTTAGTATTGTACTTTCCATTGTGATAATGGTATTGTTTAAAGAATGATAGTATGCATATGGGCATGGAATTGTTCTATAACGGAAGATGTCATAAAAACTAGTAAAGAAATCAACTTGTACACCAAGAGTAAAAGTGAAACACTGGGATGGATGGTTGCCATGTCATCTGCTTCAGACCCAAACGTGTCTACAGTTTAAGCTCCTGTATACCTTTGCATCACAACCTGTATCATCTGTTTGATCCCTTACGCCAAGTTATAAGGTACTCCCAAGTAAAATATGCATTTGTGGAGAGAAAAGTTGTGGCTGACTACTAATGCATACGTAGCATATTGTGGGTGTAAAGGGGGTTCATGTATGCACTGCGTATATGCAAAAACATAATTGTTAGGACCAGAAAAATGGGCTCATCTTACACACTGATTTGCCTTTTCTGCTGCAATTTATATGGTAGTTTGTGAAATAACAGAATGGTGGATGGGATGGTAATGTTTCCTTTTCATTTGATAACTATAACAATGGACTGGAAAAATCGGGTTGGTAGTGGATCACAAGAAAAGGAATTTATGCAAGGAGGGAGAAGATTAAATGTGATGGTAAGCCAGCCAAATATAAAAGAAGATTGGAAGAAGTTTATTTAGATATATAAACAGCAAAAGAGAGGCAAAGTGGACATTGAGCTGCTGGAGAAGTAGTAATGGAGAAAAAGAGATAGTGGATGAACTGAACAAGTACTTTGCGTCCGTCATCATCGTGGAAGACACGAGTAACATCCCAAAAATTCAAGAGAGTTGGGGGACAGAGGTGGGTATGGTGGCCATCACCAAGGAGAAGGTGCTAGAAAAACTGAAATGTCTGAACCTGGACCAAATGGACTACATCCCAGAGTTCTGAAGGAGATAACTGAAGAGATAGTGGAGGAGTTAGTGGTGATCTTTCAAGAATCACTGGAGTCAGGGAAGGTATCAGAGGATTAGAAAATGGCTAATATGACCCCTCCTGTTTAAGAAGGGAGTAAGGCAAAAAATGGGAAATTACAGGCCGATTAACCTGACCTTGGTCGTTGGTAAGATTTTGGAGTCCGTTGAGAAGTATGAGATTTCCAAATACTCGGAAGTGCATGATAAAGTAGGGCAAAGTCAGCATGGTTTAATCAAGGGGAGGTCATATCTGACAAATCTGTTAAAATTCTTTGAGAAGCTAACAAGCAGGTTAGGGAAAGCAGGGTCAATGGATATTATCTACTTGGAGTTCAAGAAGGCCTTTGACAAGGTGCTGCACAGGAGGCTGCTGAGTAAGATAAGAGCCCCTGGTGTTAGAGGTAAGGTACCGGCATGGATAGAAGATTGGCTGTCTGGCAGAAAGCAGTGAGCAGGGATAAAAGGGTCCGTTTCAGGGTGGCAGCCGATGACTAGTGTTTTTTTTTCTTTATTCACTCGGGATGAGGGCATCGCTGGCTAGACCAGCATTTATTGCCCATCCCTAATTGCCCAGAAGGCAGTTATCAGTCAACCACATTGCTGTGGGCCCGAAGTCACATGTAGGCCAGACCAGGTAAGAATGGCAGTTTCCTTCCCTAAAGGACATTAGTGAACCAGATGGGTTTTTCCAACAATCGGCAATGGATTCATGGTGATTATTTGACTTTTAATTCTAGATACTTATTGAATTCAAATTCTACCATTTGCCGTGCCGGAATCCGAACCTAGGTCCCCAGAGCATTACCTAGCTCTCTGGATTAACAGTCCAGCGATAATACCACTAGGCCACTGCCTCTCTGCAAGGGTCCGTGTTGGGACCACAACTTTTCACTTCATACATCGGTGATCTAGATGAAGGAACTGAGGGCGTTCTGGTTACGTTTGCAGATGATACAAAGATAGGTGGAGGGACAGGTAGTATTGAGGAGGTGGGGTGACTGCAGAAGGATTTAGACAGGTTAGGAGAGTGGGCAAAAGTGGCAGATGGAATACAACATGGGAAAGTATGACATCATGCACTTTGGTAGGAAGAATAGAGGCATAGACTATTTTCTAGATGGGGAGAAAATTCAGAAATCTGAGGGAGTTGGGAGTCCTCGTCCAGGATTCTCTTAAGGTTAACTTACAGATTGAGTCAGTAGACAGGAAGGCAAATACAGTGTTGGCATTTATTTTGAGAGGACCAGAATACAAAAGCAGGGATGTACTTCTGAGGCTTTATAAGGATCTGGTCAGACCACATTTAGAATATTGAGAGCAATTTTGGGCCCCTATCTCAGGAAGGATGTACTGGCCGTGGAGGTTCATGAGAATGATCCCAGGAATGAAAAGCTTAACATAAGAGGAATGTTTGAGGACTCTTGGTCTGTACTCGATAGAGTTTAGAAAGGTGACGGGCGATCTAATTGAAACTTACAGAATACTGAAAGGCCTGGACAAAGTGGATGTTGGGAAGATGTTTTCATTAGCAGGAGACTAGGACTGAGGGCACAGGCTTAGTGTTAAGGGAAGACCCTTTGGAGCGGAGATGAGGAGAAGCTCCTTCACCCAGAGACTGGTGAATCTATGGAATTCATTGCCACACAAGGCTGTGGAGGCCAGGTCACTGAGTATATTTAAAACGGAGATAGATAGGTTACCGGATGAGGGCAGGAGAATGGGATTGAGAAACTTATCAGCATTGATTGAATGAATGAGCAGACTCGATAGGCTAAATAGCCTAATATCTGCTCCTATGTCTTATGGTCTTGTGGTTTTATACTTCTAATTGATCATCTCTCATAAACCCTAAGCTGTTAGGATGATCAATCTACTGAGGTTGGTTGTCTCGCCGAGCTGGTTTGTTGTTTTGTAAAACAACAAACCAGCTCGGCGAGCCAACCAACCTCAACACCCCCAACCCGAGCTACAGATCTACTCCAAAACCTTAATGATCAGTCTGCCTTACTCACACTACTCTAAAATTTCTTACTGTTTCCATTTCAGACCAGAGACTGCAGCATTTATTGAACGGTTAGAACATGAACAGGCCCAGAAAGCGAAAAATCCACAGGAACAGAAGTCATTCATCGCAAAATACGTAAGTTGACCCTTTTGTTAGGGGAAAACTGTAGCTTTCTTGGGATGTATGTTATTAGTGAAATAAAATGTTTGCATAATATTGTGAAATTAATGCATTATTCATGTTGAAGAAAATTCCAGGAAGACATTTTGTAAACACATTAGCAAGTATTGTACTTTACAGGAGCCATGTGTGATATTATGCCATTTAAAGAGGTTAAAATTTGATATTATAAAATGCACTAAACATGCAACTACTCTTATAACTGACAGTGAAATAAAAACCAGCAGTTGTTTATTTCAAGTCATAGCCTTGAGTGCATTTGCCCTGCTGCAATTCATCTGCAATCGTGTATGTTTAAAAGTAAATGGTTAAAATTTTCTCAGACCTTAGGATGGCTTGATGCACAAATGCATTGCCTGACATAGCTCCAAGCCATACGTGCCACAAACGTTTCTGGTTCAGTCCAGTGTTAAGTTTTCTCAAGTGACAAGGGGTGACAGAGGAGAGAGAGAGAGAGAGAGACACAACTACAAGTAAGAGCAATCCTTTTCCTATGACCCTCAAACAAGCTGATCCACATATATTATAAATAGAGAAGGCTGGAACGACATATCGGATGACACTGGCACATCTCTTAATGTGCTACAGTCATTTATGTGCAATATATTTAAGTGCATTTTATGCTATTAAGCAGTCAAATGAAATTCAACACTTTATTTAAGGGTTCTGTAGCTAGATAAGGGCTGTATAAGACTGCACGTAAGAGAGGGGACTTATTTAGTTTCTTCGCATTTTCAAGATTATGTGACTATGAGGGAACTTGAGAGTCCAAAATTGTCAAATACACTCAACATAAGTGGGAGGGAGCTTTTCTTTTCTTTTGCCTGAATATTAAAGAACTAGTTCTTGCTGATTTTGCCTTTGAGTATTTCATGCTGATTGCAGTGGAAAACACTGATCTAATGCTGTGTTAAATGATCAGATGCAGTAGCCCCATATTCTATCATTACTACTAAAAACCTGTTTTGACCTTCTGCATATTGGCAATTGCCCAGGAAGTTGATGTTGAGTGCTTTATGGAAGTCTGCCCCCATCTGGAGTCCTCTATTTGTCTTGTTTTAGCAGTTGGTCTGCTCTTGGATCTGATCTGTTTGAAGCTGATGTGAGCCACCTCCACAATGTGACTTTGCAGTCGCAGGTTGATGAAGGAGTCTGTGATTGTGCTAGAATTCATTGGATTTAATTCTAGCTCCTTACTCCCAATTTTCTGTCCGTCTTGCTTCCTCATGTGGCATTTACTGCTACCGGACTACGGTTCAACACCAGCGACCTCGATCAGAAATAGTGCCCCCCCATTGCAGCCCTGTGCAGCTAACAGTGTGGTTTTAGATCCAATATGGGCCTTCTGGTTTATAGTTCTCATCTACTCACTGAGTAAGAGGAGAAGATCCATAATGTTTTAATAAGGAATTCCAAGGAGACCCTGTGAATGAAATGCTTTGGTGCAGAACTAAGCAATTCACTTCAGAAATCCCTTATAAGATCCATCAGTGGGGAAGAATCCTCTAAGATTTCATTATACTTCAAGTTCTGAGTTGTTTCAAACTGCTGACTGCTGCAGTGAAAGTGACCTGACCTGCTCACCAGAAACTAATATATTCATTTGGCAACAGGATTAAATGAAGCACAAACAGTGGCTGAGAATGTGTGCCAAGCAATAGTACACTTGAGGCTTATGTATGATGCGTTAAACCACAAGAGTGAAACTCATTACATTTTAGACATTCTGCTCTCTTGAGAGTGTTGCAACTCTAATCATATTGCCATACATCATTTAATTTTATCACACATAACAGGTTTGTTTCAGGTGTTATCCTTTTTTAAGAGATTTCCTGTTGGAATTTTTCCACTTGGTGATCACTGAAGATAAAAAAAATCAGTGTTATATGTTGAGAGTTTTTTTTTTGCTTCTCTGATCCCTTCTCCTATAGGTCTCGATTCACCTTGGGATGCAGTTATTCTATTGCTGTTAGTTTCTTTCATCTATAGACGTAGAATGTTCACTGGCTATTTGATCAAGCACACTGTTTCTTCATACATTCACAAATGCATAATTTGCACTGGGGCCATTTTTCTTGTCTCCCCATTTCCTGAACAAATGATATGGAAGTTACTTGGCACTCTCCTCCCAGTGCTCTAACTGTGAAATTCGCCAAGTCTGTACAGATTGGATCAACACTCTGGATCTTGTAGTGTGCAGTTCAGTTTTACACTGCGAAGATCCTTGACAAGCTGATCCATTGTGAGTGCCCCCTAAAGGGGAGCTTTTATAATGCTTTGATATAATGTTGACAGGAGCAGTATTTATTTTTGCACACAGGCATAAACATTGAAAAACTGAAAATTGTTCGCCTGAAGGAATGAATCAATCTAAGGATTGTTTTAATCTCTCATCAACAAAAGCTGCATTTTAACAACAATTTAGTTTCCTTTCCTGAAACCGTAGAGCTGCTGTTAGCATACGTAACTGAAAATGATCGATCTATTTTTCTCTGCTTCAAACCTGGAACCATTTTCTGTCCACTTTGCCCTGAAAAGTGAGTCTGTTCACTGTGGAAAAAAACTCATTCCTGTGTATTAAACATTATATTATGTCTTATTGGAAGATAAAAATCTTTTAATGTATTACGTTATAATTTGTGAAATTACGCACTCCTCTAGCCATGACCTTGCCTCTAAATATCAACACCAGTTGTTCTGCTAAACATGACTCATCCTTTGACTCCAATGCATTGCTTATTCCCTATTTCCCATTTTTAAAAAATCACAAATATTGTTTGGTTCATTTACAAAAAATCTCAACACTGTTGAGGTGTAGGTATTTGTTTAGAACATACGTGCAGGATACGGAGTAGTGATGAAAGATGTGCCTTTTACATCACTGCCAATCATGTGATGTTATGTTTAGAGTTCTTTACTGAGTTATTTTGCCCATGTTGAAAACAGCAGCCTTGAGGTTTACTGACCGTGCACAGACCTCTGCATTCCTAGAGTCATGCAGACGGAAACAAACTCTTCAGTCCAACCAGTCTATGCTGACCATGTTCCCAAACTAAACTAGTTCCACCTGCTTGCGCTTGGCCCATATCCCTCAAACCTTTCCTGTTCATGTACTTATCCAAATGTCTTTTAAACCTTGTAATTGTACATGGATCCTCCATTTTCTCTGGCAGTTCATTCCACACACAAACCACTCTCTGAAAATGTTGCCTCTTATGTCCTTTTTAAATCTTTCTTCTCTCACCTTTTCAAAAACAAAAGCCCCCTAGTTTTGAACTCCCCCACCATTGGGAAAAGATCTTGTCATTCACCTTATCTATGTCCCTTATGATTTTATAAACCTCTAAGGTTTATATATCTCAACCTCCTACGCAGCAGTGAAAAAAGTCTATATTCTCAAATCCTCCATTACCAGCAACATCCTGGTAAATCTTTTCTGAACCCTCTCCAGTTTAATAATAATCTTCCTATAACAGAGTGACCAGAACTGCACGCTGTAGCATGCCCTACTTCACAGGAGGTAGTGCCACATAACACAGTGGACGGTATCTTCAATATGAGAACAAGACTTTACCCCCACCAGTGCTCGGCGCTCCTACAGATACTGTTCGGGACAGATACATCTGTGACAAGTAGTTTGGTGAGAATGCTTCCTTCTTGTTAGTTCATTCATCACTTTGCACAGTCTGGCTGCTATGTATTTTAGGCCTTGCATAGCTCAGAGAATCCTAGAATATTAATTCCCGCTTGATTTTGGCTCTCTCCAAGCTACTTCAGAAGACAGTATTACCACAGGTTCCAGCTTAGTTGCAAAAACTACTTGTGCAAAACATATTTGGAACGATTCAAGCTTCTGCACAATGATATCATCAAAAGGCCTTATAATCTAAAGCTGTATTCTGCTTCTGGCTGCAGTGACTTTTTTTTCTGTAGTATGTTACAGACTGTTGGTAAAAACATACTCTAGCACTTTTGTTCAGTTTTTTAACCTTGTTGGGTTGCTTTGTTGGTTTAGCCTCTTCTTTGACATTGTTACAACATGCAGATATAGAATTTGTCTCCAAAACAAAGATAGGTGTAACTTTAAAAATCAAAATTGTGTTTTGAAGCATCACAATAAATCAGATTAAAAAATTCAATAAATCAGATAAAACTAATTGCAAACCAAATATTACAAAAAGAAATAAGTGGGGGGAGAAAGAAAGTTTATCTTTTAATATTCAGTGTCAATTTTGAATTGTTTAAAGATCACAGGGAATCAACTGGCACCACTTACTACTGTTACACTGTACAGTTTAAAAAAAATGTCATTAGTGATGTTATTGTGTGACTTCATGCTCATTCTGGATTTCTGTCTCTGCTTGGTATTTTTAGCAAGAGCATTAATCTCTTTACAATGTTAAATGGGTTGGTGCCTCTGTTAAACTCAGAGGAGGAACTTTAGATGTTATTGCTGAAGTATATTGTCGTTGCATATATTTCACTTAACCTTATCAATCAACTTTCTCATTTTTCGTAGCTTTGTGGCATGTGGCAATAGTTGACCATGTCCTGTGATTGAATTTCATGATTTGAAAAGTGACCATGGGATTTATTTCACTACCTGTTAAGGAGTACTTCTGCAGCTTGTGCATATTGTATGTTATTTGTGTTTTACAGAGATTTAATGCTATTGAAAAGTTTTCTTCAAACAGCAGTGAAGAATAAAACAAAAGTAACTATATTCAGTTGACTTCAGTGGCTCTTGGATAGAGAATGTAAAACTTCCACCGGATTGATTGTTCGGTGACTTGATCTGCAAAATGCACATGCAGCAATCGGTGACCACATGATTGGGTTTGACTGTGACGTCTTCCTCAGTTAGCCTGCCAAACTCATTGCCAGGCTTTAGACAAGGTACCTAATGGTCACCATGGAAGCAAACATCCTCCGTCCAATTTACCATCTTCAAGAGAAATTTGGAAAGTGGAAGAAAGGATGGGATTTTGTTCAGTGATTTGGAGAATATTTGTGAGGTGATGGGTTTTGCATCTACCAGCTGTATTTCTAGAAGTACTGTAATTTATAAAGTTTACAATAGAATGGGTTGAGATGTTCTCGAGTTTGTGTTGGTAGAAAGTGAGGAAGAGATTCAGTAAAAGCTGTATGCTGTAAACCCCGTGATACACGGTGACCTTCAAAAATGCTGCCTCACGAATGCTTAATATGTTGTGCTATTATACTTTGAATTTGAGCTGGTATTTTTCTCTTTTTTTTTATGCAGTGGCATTTAATTCTGGGCGGGGCCATCTTTCTCATGGTTACAAATACCGTCAAAGTGCCTCAGGAACTAGGAGCACAAGCCTGACGTCTGCAAAGTAATGGTGGTTCCCAAGTGTTTTCAGGAGAATGTATGCAGTGACCAGCAAGGCACTATCCATTTTCTCAAAGGTCAAATGATTGTGTTTCCCTTTATACCTGAAGTCTGATCCCCATCTTTAGATTCTTGTAGCATCAAAGCAGCAAGCTCATTATTTTTCAGAGGGCCATGCCCATTGACTGAGAGACCTGTGTCTTTAGACAAAAAGTACTGATGATTGTTACCAATAGAACAGGTGCAATCCTGCCACCAAGGGACCGTTTTACCTCCTGGCAACATGAAAGAATTCATTGCATTAGTAGCTCCTGTCTTCAGGTTTTTTTTGCACTGTGCAGCCACAAACCCTAGAAAGTGTACGTGTAAATTAAATTTCTATTAGTCTAGAGACTGGCTGGAGTGGGGAAAGCCAAATGATCTCTTCCGTGTGCTTTCCATAAATAGCTGAGCCTCTCTCCAAAAGAAAATACCAATTATCCCTGTGGCTTTAGTCGCATGACTTAAGCATTGATTCATTTTGATATCGTTTTGCAGTTGTTTACTTATTGGAACTTCTCAAACCTTAAATATCATTTGACCTTGAATCTTTTGTTTGTCTCCTATTTGTCTTTTAAATTTATTTCTGTTTGAATTGAAAACACTTTTCAGATTGGATTGGTTTGGATCAATGATGTTAAGTTTGTGTGCACTCATTTGTCCGCTTCACTCTTTTGAACACATTACAACTGAGTTGTAGCAATATGAAGCAACTCTGAGGTAACCTTCATATCTGAGAGTCATTCACTCTGTTGGGAGAGAGAACTGATGGGCACAGCAGTGTAGATTGATAAGTGAAAGCTAGCATAGAGCGGATCACTCTGCAGGTGACTGAACATCTTGGAAAAACCTTCTCAAAGGTTGAATTATCGAACACATAGTCACATGGCTGCTGAGACGCTGCTTGTTCACAATAATTCTGCTCGAGACAAAGATCTAAACCTCACAGGTTGGATAAAATATTGACGTTTGATTAACGCTGGAATTTTTGGGGATCTTGTAACCAATTGATGATAGCTGGTCTTCTACAACCTGAAATTCTAGTGTCTATAGTTACAAGAAACTGTTGTAAAGAGCAATAAGTTTTCAAAAATACTTTCTTTCTCCCTGCTTACCAATATTGCTACACTACAAGATAGGCACACTTCTACCTGTTGTCACTATTACCACCCTTTTTTTTTTGTTTAAGAATGCCGTTCATGGCATTTTTGTTCAAATGGGCTAATCTCGTGGGTTTGAACATCCCAGATTCATTTTTTTGGAGAATGCCAAGTAACTTAGTTTTAACTGGCATATTGTTTCAGAGATAGCAGGAACTGCAGATGCTGGAGAATCTGAGATAACAAGGTGTAGAGCTGGATGAACACAGCAGGCCAAGCAGCATCAGAGGAGCAGGAAAGCTGACGTTTCGGGCCTAGACCCTTCAACTGGAATATTGTTGGGTGTCCTTGATTCCTCTGGTTGTACTGGGAAGAAATCCTGATTCTGCTTGTCAGTCAGTGACAGCTGCTAGAAATTAATGTGTTAAGAGGATATGTGAATGTAAATGTGAGAGGATAGGGTGATGTCCGGCTGATATGTGCATTGTGGTTGTTAACTGACCGAAGAATGGCCGATACAAGTTTCATACCAGTGGGGATTTCAATTTACAAGACCATTTTTCAATGTGAATCACTTTCAGTGACTTCCATTGTATATTAGCCGTAATATCTTAGATTTAGGTTGGGTAAAGAGTGGGAGTAGTCATAACTGAGATAATGTACTCCCACAGAATGAAAATCAGCTCAAGATGTTCATCGAAAATGAAATGCAGAGCAGTATATTTAGTAGAGACAACAAAAGGTGGTGATTCTCAAGAAGAGAAGGTGGTAATATTCATTTTAAATGGCAGGATTAATAAACGCCTTGGCCTATCAATTGGTCATCCTGTCACTTTGTCCAGAGTTGTGGATGGGTCAAAGAGTAGAGAGGCTGTATGTAATGAGCATCTCCTTATTGTGGGTTGATGAGAAAGATGGTGTTTAACTTGGGGGTTGGGGGTGGGGGGGGGGGGTGGGGTGCGGGGTGCGGGGATGCATTTACAGGATCTCTTTAGTACTTAAAGGGAAGTGTGGAGAGGCAGATTTTAACTGTTTTAAGGTGAATTGAGTATTTTTGATCAAAGTATTACATCTCGTATTGAAGAAAAACATGTTCATGTTCAGTTGTTTGTTCAGATATCAAATTTGATCTGGAAAGTATGTTGTCAAATTAATGTTAACTGCCTGCTGGGCCCCTCCAGGTTCTTTCTTTCCTCTTGTAATGAATTGAGTCTCGGGGCAGAGAGCGGAACCACTTCATAGGAAAATTCATTGCACATCAGAAGACTAGGTTCCGGCTATTTCCTTTCCACAAGTTATGGTTAGTTTTATTATAGATAATGGAAGGTTTTATTGGAGAAATTTGTTTTAGTTGGCCAGATTCCTATAGTTAATGTTTAAAATGGAATTGGATGTAATTTATCTTTAAAAATTGGCCTTTGTATGTGGTAATCCTTGGCAGAACTATCATTTATTGCTTATCCTGATTGCTACTTTGGCTAATACATTTGGCAAATCTGGTACAATTGAGTGGCTTGATCGGCCTCTACAGTGAGCAGTTTAAGAGTCAACCACTTTGTTATAGGTCTGAAATCACATGGACCAAGTAAGGGGACAGTCTTTAAAGGACCACTTAGGTTCTTATAACAATCTGACACCTTTGGTAACAATATTTTATGTTTCTAGATTTCCTTCTTTAAACTGTGGTGTTTTTCAGTTATCATTTATAATTTCATTACTTGTAAGAGCATGAAACACTTGTCTGTTGGTCAGCGGTGAATATCTCTTCCTCGTTTGTCTGTCATCACGGTGAAAGTTAGCACGTGGTTTCTTTGGTTGACCTGATCAGAAAGCTGGGGTGGTCTGTTGCATTTATATTTAGTTCACACAGCTGTGTGAGAATCTCTGGTTTTGCTTGCCCTGCTGGTGCTCAAGAAGATTAAGAACCCTTATCCTAATCTCCCAGGGAAATTTTGACAACACAGTCTGAAGATATATATGAAGAGCTGCATAAAATCTATAATTTTCCCATTCTTACTTGGGGGAAAAAGCTTTCTCAAATATCTGTTGAGTTAAACATTGATCTCCTGCTGTGTTTAGGTACTGAGGTTCGTGAATGTAAATAGTAATAGCAAAACCAAAACCAAAACCTGCAGAGACTGAATAAAAGCAAAACAGCTTGATGGTCTAGTGTAACACTGAGCTAAAGAGTAGAACGTAACTGGTTGGATTCCTAGTCTGTCTTGCCCATGAGCAGATTTTACCCATAGCAGCATTTGGGCATGTTGCAAATGGCTTCAAGTGCCCTCTGGTTAGGTGAGAGAATTAAGCAACCCGGCTCCTGCTCCACATTTTAAGGAAAGAAGGCTTTCATGCTTTCCCCGGCCAACATCAGTCTGCCATCACTCAATAGCTAGGCTTCAGTGTGACAAATAGTTGCCTGACTGAGCTAGTGGAGGGCAGCTGGCCCCTGTGGAATCATGTACCTCCACCAAGGAGCTGATACCATCAGGAGTGGAGAAAGGAGGAAAGTCGGCAATCAAACATAAGTGGTCTATCTGAACGGTAATAAAATGCTGCAATGGCATGATAAAGGATGATCTTGGCTGACATTGCCAGAAGTATATCTGCTTTACTGTTCTCCTGATGAAATGGATTGAGAAGGCTTGATTCAGGAGCCTTTAAAAATAATTATTTCTCAACGTACTTTGTCGAAAAAAAGGATGAATGCCAGAGTAGGTTCATTACAATTAGAATAATCCTAACACTAGCATCATTTTCATTGCAGGGAAGAGTTATATGGTGTGCTTTCTTCTTTTGAAAGAAAGAGCTTAAATTTACACAGAATTTTTCATGACCTCAGGGCATCCCAGAGCGTTTTACAGCCTATGAAGTTCATTTTGAAGTGCAATCAATGTTGTAATGTAGGGAATCACAGTAGTCAATATATGCATAGAAAAATCTCATAAACATTAATGAGATACATGGGCAGATAATCTGTTTCTGATCGTTTTTCTTGATGGTCAGATGTTGCCCAGACACCAGTAGAACTCTTATGCTCTCCTTCAAATAGTGTCATGGGATCTTGGGATAATGTCACAGCCAAAAATGACACCTTATATAATTCAGCACTTGGTGCATGTTCAGTTATGTGCCAAAGCTGCTGGAGTGGGATTTCACCCTATCACTTTTGACACTGGAGGCAAAAGCATTACTTTTTAGCCAAGGCTCATACGTTAGAGATTTATTCATAACTTATTCATAGTCCTAAGCCATGACTTTCTTCTTGATTGCTCTCACTTATTTAATACACCATTGTGTTCATTCCTCCCCCTTTTTGTTCCCCAATTATAAATCTGTCTCTGGCTCTGTGTCCCAGAATTGTATGCTGAATTCAAGCTTCCCAACATGGGAGTAGGGGGGACAGTAAGACCTAAACAGCCATAAATTGGGTATCCTTGACAATTAATGTACCTGTTTATCCAGCTGTGGGGGAAGAGGTCAAAGTGACTGGAGCCCTATTTTATCCTGTAAACTTTACTTTGACAATTCGTTGCACACGTAGCAAACTGACGAGGGCTAAGACGAATGAGCAGGCTAGATGTCAACTTGACTGACCATGGCAGACTCCACATAAACCAAGACTTAGAAGTGGCATATTATGAATGATTTTGGCTCTGTTCCGTACTGGACAATGCATTTATGACCTGGGCCATTACTGGACCTATGGAAATGCCGTGTTCAGACAGCACTATATTTAAAGTAGAGGTTTCATCTAAAAGTAAACCTTTCCAAAAGTGATTTTAATGGTGTACTTTTAGAAATAATGTTAACCTGGTAGCAATCCAACTCAAACTGTACTGAGCAATGTTCTTTTAAAATCCTGACATTATTGGTAATGTGGCTTCAGAAAGATTGAATGTTAGAGAGACTGGAGGGTCCCAGTTTTGATTTCTGCTTGTGCTCAGTCAGCTGGAACAGCTATTAGTGTGCTTTAATTAACCTCTAGGTTTCTGGGCTAAGGAGGAGAAGAAAAATAAAACAGCTACATTTGGTAAGTAGAGGCTCCCTGCCGAAAGACACTTGTGTAGATGTTGGGTGTGAATAAATTCGAGCCCGACTCTAAAACCCATTAGTGCCTTGCAACCCTGTGGCAGATGTTGAGTGAATATTGATGTTCTTGTTGGAAGGCGCCTAATGCTCGAGAACTGATTGATCACCCAAAAGAGGAGTGGAAAGAAAGAAAACATTGAATAAGATTTTAAAAATGTAACTTATTTCAGGTTCAGCGAAATAAAAAAACCATTGTCTCTTTGTGCTCCTTTATTTCCTCTTTGAAGTCCCTGAATGTACTGAGTTACAGAACATTAGGGGTCATCTAAGACCCAAGGTGATAGGTACCTGGGCTACCGCCTCAGTGGCAACATAAGTGACTTGAGGATTGATTATACACTAGTAACCAGGTTATAAGATATATGCCTGTCCATTAAGGATATTTGGAGGCCTGTGTAGGGAGCAGCAACCCACCTGGCTGCCATTGTTCTTGGGACTGGTTTATATATTAGGGAGAAAAAGAAGCCAATTCACCTTGACTTGGAATGCTGTGAAAAATCATGCAGAAAACTCTTGAATGTTTTCCAAAACAATCTGATGGCAGAAGATGGAGAAGATAAGGAAGCTGTGAAAGGTCTTTTAGTCCTCACAGCATTCAGGACAAGTATAGTTACTTGTTAGCAGCATTTTAAATCCACTGTTAGCCATTTACCTTGGCGGTTATGTGCAAATGCAATTTGAAGTAACCTCTGAAATATAACATATTGAGTGAAAGCCACAAGGGTCACGTGATGTAATTTGAATTGGGAGACTGATTTAAATTGTGTTTGTACTAACAACACTACAGTTAGATCTGCAGCTTTTGTAATTTATTGCCGCATAATACTTTGTTTTTGAGTTTAAATTGAGCTTAAATTAATTAGAAATCTATTCTTTTCCTGATAATTAGTACAAGAGCTTGACTTTTATTTTTGTTAACAGTCTAGAATTTGACACTGCTGTGGGTTACTATGAGGAGTGGACAGTTCAACCATAATACTACACAGCAAAGCAACATCTTCTAAACCACACAATCACTCCAGACTTTAATAAATTAAAAAGAAAACTTATGTCATCAGGGCCATCTTATTTTAAAGAAAGAAAGTACGTCAAACAAAGAATTGGCAAGTGCTCCTTCTCTGGATGGAGAAACACTGCCTTGGAAGGGCCTATGAGTCTGTATTTGATGTAAAACTGAATGATTTAAAAACTCATTTAAGGCACTCTGTTCAGACACATCCAGGGTAGGTGGGTCTTGAACCTGAATCTCCTAGGCTAGAGGTAGGGATGCTACTGTGCCATAAGATCCTTCAGCCTAGAGCTGAATTCTGTGTTTACCCCCACCCCACTATGGATGAATGTTGTTAAACTAATGTGAAATGCCGATTACCAACTTGTAACAAGCTGTGAGCTGAACAATGTTACCATTATAATGTTTTAAATTAAACGGATAAAGCAAAATTGGGAGACTCTTTAAATTTCTCACATAAGGCTCCTCCACCTTACAGTGGGTAATCGTAACATTCAAAGTGGAATTGAACCATTCAGAGCAGAAGGACCCAAGTTTGTGCTCTGGCCTTTGGTGGTATAACCATTTTGAGTTGCAGTTTGTCAATGAGTCAATGGAGAAGGAGAGGGGAAGAAAATTACCAAAACTTCCTCTGTCAGATCGTTGTCCAGTTACTCTTGTCGTCGGTGGTTATTTGAAAAGTGCCTCTGGATTAATTCGGGCACTGAATTTCCTGCTCCTGTACCTAGTTGTATTGAAATGTCTGGGCGCAGTGCTCTGAGGAAAACAGGGTGGAAGATTTAAATACCAGGAAAGGAGCTTACCTGATTTTTCACTCCATTAATTATTTAATTTAAAAAGCAGGAAGCAGGTTTCCTTCTGATGTATGATCCTTGTGCCTGATATTGTTTTCTTTATTTTAATGTTCAGGTGATTGAAATCATGCACAGATGGAAAATCTTTCCTTTGATGTCTGAGCTTATGCCTACGAATGGCTGAGCATTCCCAAGGGGCTGAAACTGTTGTTGCCAACTGAGTTGGCACATTCAGGGTTGCAATGAGGGTATTTTCAAATCCTTCGTGAGTGAGAGCAACAGTGACTTTCTCATTATTGATATCAGAACATAATGTGTGCAGCATTCATCTTTGCAGCATTTTGTGAGCAGTGGAGGGGTACTTTCATTTCAGAATTGCTTCTTTTTGTGGTAATCCAGCTCATTAACCTGTGACCTGGCCATGCTGCCTTGCCCTCACTAGGGCTGTAGCTTCTGCCATACTTTTAAACTAAATTGCAAAATAAGTTTTGTATAAATTGAATATCACACTGGTTAAAACTGGACCCTGTGCTCAGTCTTTTTGTACTATTGAGCTGTTGGGATCTCACTCATTGCAGGGACGAGTGAATTTTGTATCGTTTGGGAGTTCAGAGTTGACCTCTTTCTTTTTGTTTCTTCTCTTTCTCTCTCCTTTCACAGTGGATGTATATCGTTCCCATTGTGATTTTTCTGATGATGTCGGGTGCTCAGGATCCTAACGGAGGAGGCAGTGGTGGTGGTTCAGGTGGAGGTGGAAGATGACGTATGCAGCAAGAGGAAAAATCTAAACACCAATGTTTTCTTATTGACAGTGCTTCGTGTTGTAAATACAACTAATATTGTCGTAGTTGCTGGACAAAGATTGAATTAATGTTCTCAGGACCTGGGACTTTCCAAACTAATAATCTCCAAACCACAAATGGACAAAGTATCATATGAACAGTTTGGATAAACATTGGTGATTTTTTTTGAATAAATGAATTTGAATGTGTTTTAATTCCATGCCTTGTTGCTGCAGAATCCCATTCCTGCCACTAGTTGCCAGCACCATACTGTGATTGAAATAAACTTAACAAGTATAAGTTGAAGCTGTGCAGCCTTTGGTGTAGAATGACAGATATAGGGAGACAGATTTTTAAATTGTTAGAAATATTCAAGCGTTACTAGTAGCAACAGGCATGATGTCCACTGTGCGTGTGTATAAATGAATTCACGAGTCGTTGATTTCATTTTAGAGTCTGTTGAGATAATAAATGGAAAATTCTGATGGATTGTCATGACTGCAAATTTGTTCTACCACAAAGAAAATTATTTAATTTTTTTTGTATTGGTTAAGTTAAAACTACTTTGTTCACATTTAGATTGCTCATCTCAATTTTATGGCTGAGGTTGACTTCAAAGTACCATAAGCACAAGTGCTTGTAGGTCTTAGATGAACAAGCTAATTATCATCCATCCTGTGTGTCATTAAAATTCTCACAATTATGCTTCAGTTGTCCGGTCACTGGATATCCAACTGCAAATGCGTTTTGAACTGTAGTTTTCTTAATGCAAAGTTTGTGGCACGAAGTTGAATTGTCTAAAGTCATTTTTCCACAGTCCTTTCTGAATTGGGTCTGCAAGTTGCACTTCTGTCTAAATTAACTGGTGTCATCTGGATGGCAAGAGGAGTGCTATGATTAGTTTCAGATTCCCAAAACTAGGAGAGGGTAATTAGCTAATGTTTCCAGTACTGTGGTGACTCTTGATAAAAATGCATTTGCATACGTATCCTAGATGCTTGTCTTTAGTACTTAGAATCAGTCTGCTGATTATCAAGTCCCACCTTTTAAAGTCCAAATTCTTTGGACAGGCTGGGAAAAATTTTGAATGCAGTTAAGCATTTTCTAATGTTGTAGTAATCTGCAAAGCACAATTGAGAAAAGAACAGTTTGACAAACTTAATATGTTGAAGGGTTATGGAAAGTTGGCAGGAAAGTGGACTTGAGGACCAGATGAGATCAGCCATGTTCATATCAAATGGCAGAGCACCCCCAAGGGGCTGAATTGCCCATCCCCACTCTTAGTTCTTTATGTTTTCAAAATTTTAGGTGAGCTGTCATGTGGGACCCCATTTTAGTCACTTTTATGTTAGTATGTTACCACTCTGATATGATAAGGTTGCAAGTGGGTCTTCTCTGTCCCACTTAAAAATGTTGGGGAAAGCAACATGCATCCTTCCTCTAGTCACTCTTGCAGTTGTTACTCCCATGTGAACCTGGAATGGCAGGTCTTGATACGAGTATCTAAGTGCATTACAACCAAACCTGAGCATTCCCCATCTGACATCCATGTGCACACTCACATGTGACCATATCTTGCTTAGCTGTAGCTATATAGCTGAAGCATTGACATTTTTATTCAGCAGTGAATTCAAGTGAAATGGAAAGACATTTGATGCAGTTAAGCGGAGATTTATCTCTAAGACCTCTTTGTACATGCAATAATTAGTTTCCATAATTGCATCCATGGAGTGATTTATACTTTCCATATATTATGTTCTCTCATTCTCATTGGGAAAGTGCTAGCATCCATAATGAAGGAAGAAATAACGGCACATTTAGAAAAACAATACAATCAAATTGGGCCAACATGGTTTTGTGAAAGAGCAACCACATTTGACAAATTTGCTAGTGTTCTTTGAAGATGTAACAAGTAGAATTGATAAAAGGAAACCAGTAGATGTAGTGTATTGGGATTTCCAGAAGGCAGTTAATAACGTGCTACATGAAAAGTTACTGCACAAGATAGGAGCATGGTACTGGGGGTAATGTATTAACTTGAATAGAGGATTGGGTCAACATGCAGAAGTCAGTGGGGATTAATGAGTCTTTTTTAGGTAGGAAATATTACTCATGGAGTGCCAGAAGAATCAGTCCTAGACCCTCAATTACTTACTATTTATATGAATGATTTGCAGGAGAGACCAGACTGTAACCTATACAAATTTGTTGTTGTTGCACAAACAGGTGGAAGGACATGTTAGGATGAGAACAGAAAGAATCTGCAAGGGGTGATAGAACATAAGAACATAAGAACTAGGAGCAGGAGTAGGCCGTCTGGCCCTTCGAGCCTGCTCCGCCATTCAATAAGATCATGGCTGATCCTTTCGTGGACTCAGATCCACTTACCGGCGTTCTCACTGTAT
>NC_063368.1:13562331-13581958 GCF_021869965.1 Rhincodon typus
CTCAAGCATCTTCCCCACTACAGAGGTTAAGCTAACCGGTCTATAATTCCCCATCTTTCGTCTACTTCCCTTTTTAAACAGTGGTGTCACATTTGCTGTTTTCCAATCTGCTGGGACTGCCCCAGAGTCCAGCGAATTTTGGAAAATTACCGCCAGTGCACCTGCTATTTCTCCCGCCATCTCTTTAGGTACCCTGGGATGCATTCCATCAGGGCTAGGAGACTTATCAATCCTTAGCTCCATTAGCTTGCCCAACACTACCTCTTCCGTAATTATGATTGTTTCCAGGTCCTCACCTGCCTTCGTCTCTTTGTCAATTGATAGATGGGTTGCGTGAGTGGGCAAAAACTTGGGAGGTGTGGATTAATGTAAGAAAGTGTGAGGTCATATACTTTGGTAGTCAAACTATTATTTAAATAGTGAGAAGACTCCAAAAAAGTTCAGGATACAGCAATCTGAGTGTTCTTGTGTGTGAAGCATAAAAGGTTAGCAAGCAGATGCAGCAGGTCATTAAGGCAAATGGAATTTTGACCTTTATTCCTAGGTAGTTGGAGATTAAAACAGCGAAGTCTTGTTACAACTGTACAGGGGGTTGGTGAGGCTGCACCTGGAGTAATCTGTACAGTTTAGGTTCCTGTATTTAAGAAAGAATATACTAGCATTGGAAGCAATTCAAAAGTGATTCATGAGGTTGATTTCTGAGATGAAGGGGTTGACTTATCAATAATGACTAAACAGGTTAAGACTTTATTTAGGGGAGCTTGTAAGAATGAGGGATGATTCTGTTGAAGCCCAGAAGGTTTCAAAACGGTTTGACAGCGTAGCTATTGAGAAAATGTTTCTACTGGTGGAGTCTCAGACCAGAGGACGCAGTTTCAGAATAAGGGGACAGTCATTTAATACTGGAATTTCTTTTTTGAGGATCATGAATATCTATGATTCTCAATCAGACAGAGTTGTGGAAGCTAGATCACTGAAAGTATTTAAAGAGGGAGTATATAGAATTTTGAAATATTGAGGAGTTGAGAGCTTTGAGGAGCCGGTATGAGAGAGGATTTGAGGCCTGAGGCAAATCAGCCACGGTCTTATAGAATGGCAAAGTAAACTTGAGGACTCGAATCCCAATCAATCAACATTCTTGGGGTAACCGTTGACCAGCAACTCAGCTGAACTCCCTGCATAGACACAGTGGCTATAAAAATAGGTCAGAGGCTAGAAATACTGCTACAAGTAACTCAT
The DNA here is from genome assembly GCF_021869965.1 of Rhincodon typus. NCBI lineage: Eukaryota > Metazoa > Chordata > Chondrichthyes > Orectolobiformes > Rhincodontidae > Rhincodon > Rhincodon typus. The sequence continues at coordinate 13,563,571 of NC_063368.1, forward strand.
CTCTTGATTCCCCAAATCCTGCCTACCAGCTACAGGGCACACGTCAGGAGTGTGATCGAATACTCCCTACTTGCCTGAAGGGGGCAGCTCTAACAACACTGAAGAAGCTTGTCACCATCCTGGAAAAAACAGCCTACTTGATTGGCACCACAAACACAAGCATCCATTCCACCCACCACTGATGTTCAGTAGCAGCAGTGTGTACTTTCTACAAGATGCACTGGAAAAATCCACCAAAGATCCTTAGATACCACCTTCCAAACCCATGACCCCTTCTATGTAGAAAGATAAGGACAGCAGATACATGGGAGCACTGCTCACTTTCAAGTTCCCCTTTGAGCCACTCACCCTTCTGACTTGGAAATATATCGCCGTCCTTCACTGTTGCTGATTCAAAATCGTGGAATTCCTTCCCTATGGTATAATGGGTTAACCTACAGCATCTGGACTGCAGCAGTTCAAGAAATCAGCTCATGTATATAAAAAAAAAGTGCCTCTGATGGCTTAGGACAAGTGACATCAAGCAGCCTCTTACTGTGCCTTTACTTCAGATTGAGTTAATGAATCTTATGCTGGTAATGTTTGCCCTATTCTAGCTGGCCTCAGAATTTCTGGACCTGTGGAAGCAAAAACAAAACATTGGAAAGGTTTTCCATTCTTGGACTTTGCTTCAACCAAAACTGAATGCAAAATTTGAGGTGCTTAAAATTATGGCTTTTTTCAGACTGAATAGGGAGAAACTATCTCCACTGGCAGGAGTGTCAATAACCAGAGGACACAGATTTCACATAATTGGCAAATGAACCAAATGGGAGATGAGTTTTTGTTTTACACAGCAAATTGTGATCTATAATGCAATGCCTGATTAGTGGTCGAAGCAAATTCAACATTAATTTTCAAAAAGAAATTGAGTAAAATCTAATGGAAAAAAGTTGCAGGGCTGTGAGTAAAATTCCAGGTTGTGGGTTTAATTTGTTCGCTCTCAGAAATAATTGGCATGGTGTAATGAACCAAATAGTCTCCTGCATTATAAAATCCTTTGAAGTCCAGAGTTAGCTTACCTGGTGTTGGGCTTGTCCTCAAACATCACAGATCGGGTACGAAAAAATCTGTGTGGTCTTGGGAAGAAGCAGAGCTCTGCAGTTGTAGTGTCAGTGAAACTTCTTGCCTGCTGTCTCTCGATCCCTCACTGAAAAGTCTCCAGGGTAGGTGCTGGATTAGTGACATTGTCATTGGACTAGTAAACCAGATACTAGGCTAATATTTTGAGTGATGGGTTCAAATCTCACCATAGCGGTTGAATTCAACAAAATAAATCTGGAGTAAAATGTTAGTCTAATGGTCTAATGCAAACAGTGTTGTGTGTCAATAATGTCTTTTAGGGAAGGAAATTCCGGCCTACAAGTGACTCCAGACCAACAGCAATGTGGCTGTTCTTATCTGCCATCTGAAGTGGTCTAACAAGCTACTCAGTTTCAAGGCAGTTAAAGATAGGCAGTAAACGCTGACATAGCCAGCGATAGCTACACTTTTATGTAAAAAATAATTTAAAACTATTTTTTAAAAATGGATATTAGCTGAGAAGGGGGTTGAGATTGACTGCATTGCTTCTTGTGCAGTGCCTTCTGACTTGCAAGTGTCTCAGTTTTTATGCAGAATAGCCGTGCAAGCAGAATCTTGGAGAACAGCTGGTGCATGTGGCATTTATCCTCGCATCTAGTCAGGAGTTGGAGCAGTGCCCTAGATTGTGCACATGATGATTGAACTGCATCGAAACAGAAGATGTGCACAACCACTAGACATAACAATTAGAATTTTGACCATTCAAAACAAAATATTTGTGGTAGCACTCTGACCACTAAGTCATAAACTTGTGGTTACAAATCTTGCTGCTGGGAACATCCTGATACTGTACTGAGGGAGTGCTGTCCTGTCTGAGGTACCATCCTTCAGATGAGATGTTAAACTAGAAACCCATCTGTCCTTTTATTTGGATGTAAAAGATGTCTGTATTTGCTGGTGAATCAGCCACAATTTACCCCTCAACCAATATCACAAAAAAAAGCAGATTTTCATGTCATTATTGCACAGTTGTTTGTGGGAGCTTGCTGTGTATAGCAACAACCTGGTGGTATTATCGCTGCACTTCTAAAGCAGCAACCCGAGTATGTTCTGGGGACCAGCGTTCGAATCCTGTCATAGACATGATGGAATTTGAATTCAATCACAATCTGGAGTTAAGAGTCAAATGATGACCATGAAACCAGTGCCAATTGTTGGGAAAAATACATCTGGTTCAAAATTGTTCTTTATGAGAGGAAGCTGCCATCCTCACCAGTCTGGCCTATTGGTGACTCCAGACCCCACGACAATGTGGTTTACTCTTAATTGCCTCTGGACAGTTAGCAATGCCCTCATCCTGTGAATTAAGTAAATAAATTGGCTGCCCTGGTTCCCACACTGCAACAGTGTTGACCCATCAAGATGGTGTATTTTAAAAAAAATTGTCTGTAAAACTTTCAGATATTTTGGGGACAGTATTGAAAGTGCTAGATTTGTTCTCTCTAATTTTTCTTTTCAACCAATCCTTCCCATGGCCACGCTTATTACTTACTTGAAGCAAGAGCAGCAATCTGTATGGGTTGGTGGGGGTTGAAAACATGCACCTTTTGACTCATCCACGGCTTGAATCACATCTCTAGGAATTAAACTGCACAGGTGCACTGTTCCACTGCACGCGAGGATTACCTTGTGGGCCTTGCTTTCTAGGTTAGCTTGAGAGGATTTTTTCAAACATGCTGCATAAAATGGAGACTGATAATTCCTTACTCCCAGATAAAAGCTTTTGGGACATGTCTGGTCGGTTGAATTGTTTTGGTTTAATTAAATAAAGAAACAAATGCATATAGATAAAATTCCTGTATTTTATTCCCAAACTCTTTTATTCAGGGAATTCCTTTGTCAATGAGCTCGCTTGCTAATATCTTGATTTCCTTTCCTTTTCTTCATTTGCAAAAAAGATGCAGTGAAGAGGTGGTGAACATACATAAGTACTTCCACATTTCGCCTAATATATTAAAGATTCCTGGAACTTAGAAGGTATAGTTGTATTGCTAATAGATAACGTTAAGTGCATTATGTTAATTGTGCAATTTGCATGTCAATGTTTGCAAACGTTTTCTCTATAACTCAAAACAATGTTATATGCTTATAAAACAACAGGTTATGTCTCAAAAGGGTGAATTGGAAATAACAATAGTCCAGTACATATTATATTAACTGCTATTATTTTCTGCTACAACAGCAAAGATATTCCTTGACAGAGATTATCCCTGTGATGAATGGAGTGTTGGATTTACTGAGCAAGCTGTTATATTTATTTATTTTCTGTCCCATATAGAGAATGTGTCCCTCTGTGTCTTGAATCAGATTCTGCTATAGGTTAGCTGCCATGCACAATTTTCTCTCTGTGGTAATACAGTGCCTTAAGCTGTCACCAATGCTCATTTCTCCAGTTGGACCCTTGCTTTTTAGAGTCATAGAGATCTACAGCCCAGAAAATAGCCATTTGGCCCATCAAGTCTGTGCCAGTCAAAAACAACTAGCAAACTATTCTAATCTCATTTTCCAGCATTTGGCCCATAACCTTGTATGCCTTGGCATTGCAAGTGCATATCTGAATATTTCAATGTTGAGTGATACCCTCAAGGCCTCACTGAATAAGTGCAGCGTTCCCAGAGACAGCTGGGAATCACTGGCCCCAGACTGTTCAAAGTGGAGGAGAGGGGCATCCGAGAAGAAGTCGAGCACCTTGAAACTTGCTGTCAGGAAAACACGGAAGCCGGTCGAAAACAGCAAAAGGAGAGCGTTGCCACACCAACGCCCCAACCATCCCTTCCCATGACCACCTTCTACCCCAAGTGTAACAGAGCTTGCAGTAGCTGCATCAGACTGGACAGCCACCTACAGACTCACCCTGAGAGTGGAAGAGAGTCATCTTCATCCGCGATGGACTGCCAATGAATGAATGAATGACTTCAATGTTACGGTGATTTATGTTTTTACTGCTGTTATACCAGTGAGTTTCAGATTCCCACCACCCTCTGAGTGAAATTTTTTTCCCTTACGTCCCTTCTAAACCTTCTGCCCCTTAACTTTATGCCCCCGATAATTGATTTTTTGCTCCGTTTCAATTGCCTGATTGCAATAGCAGACAGTTTTATTTTCTTAAAGTTCCTTTGTCAGATTTTCCTGCCTGTCTCCCTGATATTATTGATTTAGTTTACTTAGTTTACTGTTCCTTGTGAAAGTGTGTGACTTTCACGCAAGGACATAACATAATGGAGGTGAAATTCCACTTTGGCAGGAATCTGACTGGTCACTTCTCCGTGCATCCTGCCTGATCTCTGTTTCCCATTGGTGAAAGGAAAGTTGTTGGAATGTGTGTAACACATGCACCCGTCACAGTTGGGTTTTACATCCGGGCCATCTCGGAGAAGGGGCAATCCACTTTATATTCTCGTGTTTTCCAACAAGGGCATTGCTTAGTGATCAGGAGTTGGAACCTTAGCTTAAGGTCCTTTGCAGAAGCGTCTCTTGGCAGGCCGGATGCACTGAGCAAGCAAACTTTGGCAAACCAACCCCAATTTTTGATGCACAGCCAAGTAGTTCTGCCATCTTATCAATTAGCTATTGGAAGAAGCTAGCAGCCTTACTCTGTTTTAATTTAAAGGTTGGAGAGTTCACTTCGTATTTAGAAGGGTTAATAGCATTGTCTTGACCAGACAACTATTAGTCTTAAGTTTAAGGAGCTGTAGCCTGATAAAGTGCGAAGTAATTTGGGTACTTAACAACTAGGTACAGAGAGAGAGTCTTGATTTGACAGGTTGTCTGGGTAATTGGGAATAATGTTACTCTTTGGCCTTAAGGCTGGAATTATTTTGAGCCTTTAGTACATTCTGCACATATCTGAAATTATCTTCAGTGCTATATTTGCACTGAAATTTGCTGTAACATCATTAAGTGAAGTGTGTTAATAGTAACCCACTATGTAATTGCTGACCTCTGCCCCCTAACTGATCCTCAGGTTTCAGCAGAAGACTTTCTATTTTTAGATTTGCTCCATCAGGGAGATAGTGAGAACAGTGTGTTTCAGCGCAGACTTGCCTGCCCTGTCAGGTAGTTGGGGGATTAGACCAGAAGATGCAAGAGCTTAAGTAGGCCATTTGACCCACTGAGTCTGCTTTACCATTCATTGAGATCAAGGCTGATCTGACAATCCCCAACTCCACTTTCTTTCTTGATCCTTGATTCCTGAACTGATTAAAAATGTCTGTCCCAGCCTTGAACGTATATAATGACCCAGCCTTGACAGCCCTCTGTGGAAATGAATTGTACAGATACACTACCCTCTGAGAGAAGAAATTCCTCCTTACATGGATAGCCCCTTACTCTGAGATTATGCCCTGTGGTCCTAGACTCAAGGATGGGGTGCAGGAATGTATGTTGGGATGGGGGTGGTGGGGCCTCTCATCTACTTAAATGACTGCTGTTTGTAGTATAGAGGCCTGTAGTCTGGAGAGGGAGGTGATCCAGCTGTCTGAAGGTGACTCAGAATCTCATGGGTTAATTATCTGGTGTCAGGCGTCGATTTTGGAGCAGATTTGGTCAGCTTCTGTGGTGATGCTGCAGGCTGTTAGTGAATGACTTTAATGGTTTCCAATAAATCGGGTTTACTGGAAATCAACACAACATCGATTGTTTTGGTAGTGATCAGAACAATAGAAGGAAGGAACTGCATTTTTATAGCACCTTTCATGATTTCAATGTCTCCAAAAATGCCTGACAGTCAATAAGGTACTCCTGAATTACCGTGATTGTCATGCAGAATGGAAACAGACCCTTTGGTCCAACTTGTCCATGCCGAACAAGTCTCTCAAACTAAACTAATCCCCCTTGCCTGTGTTTGGCCCATATCCCTTTAAACCTTTCCAATTCATGTACCTGTTTAAATGTCTTTTAAATGTTCAAACTGTACCTGCATCCATCAATATAAGTAAAATAGCTCATGGCAAGCCCTCATCAACAGCAATGTGAAAATGACTTTGATTTGATTTGATTCATTGTTGTCACGTACCTAAGTACAGTGGAAAATTTTGTTTTGCAAGCAGTACAGGCAGCTTATAGCAAACAAGGACACATGGGTTATAGAGTGCTTAGACAGAGCGAGGCATACAAGGTTATGGCTGCACAGGAGGTGCACAAAGCAAGATCAACGTTAGAGTTGAAATTAGAGAGGTGCATTCAGCAGTCTAATAATAGCATGGAAGAAGCTGTTCTTGAATCTATTGGTGTGTATGTTCAAGCTTGATGGAAGAAGTTGGAAGAAAGCATTACCAGAGTGGGAGGGGTCTTTGATGATGTTGGCAGCCTTTCTGTGGCAATGAAAAGTGTAAATGGAGTCGATGGATGGGAGATTGGCTTCTGTGATGGTCTGGGCCGTGCACACAACTTTCTGTAGTTTCTTACAGTCCTGGGCACAGCAGTTGCCCTACCAAGCTGCAATGCACTCGGATTGAATGCTTTCTATCTGTATGGATAATTAGTTTCAGTGTTGAGGGATAAAAATGGCCATTGCACTGGGGATCCTTACTTCCACCTGAGAGGGCAAACGGACTTAACATCTCATCCAAAAAAGTGCCTCTGACGGTGGGTGTCAGCCCAGATTAAGTGCTGAAGCCTCTGGAGTTAGACTTGAACCCAAAACTTTCTGACTCAGAGACAGAACTGCTGACACAAATTGGGATTATTAATAAAAACCTACGATGTTCTTAGTAGTGTGTTGCAGATAAAACATTTCTGTCTCAGTGATAGCCCCGTAAATCTCTCAACCGTCTAGTTGTCTGAAATGGGGGTTATGTCTTGGGATCTTGGGGACAACTGGTCATATGTGGCTGTCAGTCACCACCAGTACAATGAAACTGCCCCCTGCAATGTTTTGGGTGTCAGTCAGCTCAGGTGGCTGGATAGCTGGTACGCGATGCCAACAGTGTGGGTTCAATTCCAGTATCAGCTGGGGTCACCGTGCAGGTCCTGCCCTTTGAACCTCGTCTGAGGGACGGTGTTCCCTCAGGTTAAGCTCACCACCAGTTGTCTCTGTTTAACGAGCGAGTGGCCCTTTGGGATGATGATGATTTTTCCTATTGGGATTGGATTAGTCGTGCCGAACCAAAAGCTGAAATGCATTCTTCAATCCCTCTTGCTTAAAGGGGTCCAGTAGAGGTAAACAGGAGAAAGCAGCCTGCCATTCAGTTAATATTGGGAGTCCAGTCTGTGAACATCCAAGGGCATGTGTGAAGGTCTGCTCTCCTGCAGTACACATCAATGAAGAATAAAACCATTCTCCAACCTCATCTGTTCATCTGGTAGATAATGCAAATTGTACTGTGGATGCCACAAACTGAATCTGTTCTGTGCTCACCACAGCAGAGAGTTCATCATTAAAGGGCAGAACAAAACTGCAATGGTGATAGAGTAGCTGGTGTTTGTTTGCACAGTGGTTAGTAAAGGCTGGTGGCACACCCAAAATATCAATCCCACTTTTCTTTCAGAAGTAACCAGCTCACAGTATTTCTGAAGCATTTTCTGGTTTTGTTCTGGATACTCAGCATTGCAGTGTTCCTGATTCTCAGTTGGTTGAATTGATAGCCCTATTTTCCTTTGAATTAGGAAATGGTGAATTTAAGTCTCATTTTTGGACTCAAACACACAAGCCAAACATGCCCCAGTGCATTGCCGCAAGGTTCTGCTGAGATTTTCTACTGGGGCTTTGTCTAATCTTGGGATCATGCTGTACACAAAGTCTCTCCTCCTCAGTCTATATAACTGGTGACCGAACTTCAAAATTGCCTTGTTGGTTGCAAAGCATTTAAAGAGGCCCTGAGAACATGATGCAGCTTTAGATAAACCCAAATTCTTTATTCCTCCTGGCGTAAGATATATGGGATTTCTGCTTCATATATGCTCAGCTTTTACACTGTGTTTTGCAGCCCTTGAATGGGCTGAAGTTGTAACTTCGCTGAATTCAGGTCAAAGAACTGCATTGACCTCCCATAAAGGGTTCATGACAGAATGAGTCTGACTAAAAAGAAGCTGATCTCAGGCTGAGGTGCATCATCAGGCTAATGAAGAAAGAATGATGAAAACGGCTGGTCTGTCTACTCAGCAAAGCCAAGAAAAGCATTTGTATTGTGTCTGTCAACTTTACTAACCATTTGATTGAGCCTAAAGGGCAGTGAGTGTTGTCACCAGTTTATTTCTTATGGGAGTGCCAATTTACCATCAGACAAATTGCACTTAGGCCAGTGCGCATCTTGTGAGATGTTCTTAATTTGCCACTTCAAATAGCTTTGTTAATAGCATCTGTAGCAGACCTGAACAACCCCGGCAGTGCTGCGCATTTCTGTCATTCTGGTTTCTTGTATAACCCCAGTGCATCATTCCAAGCTTCAGCTAAATAAAACCCATGCTCTGAAATTGCCTCCCTCAATCCTTACACTTCTCCAGTTCCCTCTCTTCCCCCTTCAAGACCTTCCATCAGTACTCCTTTTTCTCCTACTTTAAAAATCAATACTTATTGCTGCCGACATTCTCATAGAGGCCCACAGCACAGAAAAAGGCCCTTCAGCCCATCAGGTCTGCGCCAGTCTAAAACAAGTACCTAACCGTTCTAATCCCATTTTCCCAGCACTTGGATCCATCCTGTGCTTATTTTTCAGCAACAGTAGTGACCTGCCCCTTTGGGCCTTGCCTCAATGAAAGAAAATACTACCTACATCTATTGTGGATGTCACTTTGCAGTTGACACAGTGGCAAAGAGATATAATTACAATTCTCTACTCCTATACATTTGGAACCCTTGGGGCAAGTCTGCACAGTCCACGCACTGTTGAAAGTTCAGAAACTATTATTTTCTTGAACACGTAATGCTTCCGGCTCAAGATCTAATTGGCTCATCCTCAGTCGTCTGGTAAGTTCATTTCTCAGCTCCATATGGCCTCCCAGAAGGTAAGATGCTTTAAAATACAGAGATCAACAAACAGTAGAGTCTGACATTTACAATAACCCTCTGAGCAGGAGGGTTTAGCACCATGCTTACGAGGATTAGAGATTATTTTGCAAGTATTTTTAAGTAAATCATGCAGGCTGCCAGTTTAAGATGCCTCTGAGGGTGGATTCTATGGTCCATATGACTGTTTCTCTGTAGAAAAGGCTCGGTGCCACTCTCCCAGGCTGCAGATGAAATTGGATGCACATTCCTGAGCTAATTCAGCACTCCGTACTGCTGTGACCTTCACCTCCTCTGTGTAGGCTTTTAATTAGCGTGGATTAATTTCATGACTAATTCAGAGTTATTTAAATGATTGATGGGGAAAGGAATCATCTAAGTGTTCTGATATTTAACTCTCTGGCAACTAAGCATTCTTAATAGCCCTGGCCATGCTTCCTGCTGTGATGACAAAGCAATCAGTTTGTACCCTGTTATTCAAGACCCAATGTGTGTACATACATTTTAAAAATCTGAGCATGGACCCACAATGTTCGGGGTTATTTTAAACATAACATATATGGAGAAGAACAGGCTACTCACCCCATCTAGTCCAGGCTGTCATTTCTTCTCTTCTTGGTCAGTTGATATTTCCTCCCACAGCCTATATATTCTAATGATCCTGTTCAGAGATGTTATTACACACCTCTGGGGCAGCTGGGATTTGAACTCAGACATCCCAGCTCAGAAATATTGACACTACCATCACACCACAGAGGGCTCCAAAATTACATTAATTTTTAGCTAACAAGTGGGGGCAACAGACCTTGCCCGGATAATAAGGCAATAGCGCCGTTTCTGCCTGGTTTCGAACCAGGGACCTTTCATGTGTAAAATCTACATGATAACCCCTCCCACAGTCTAAAGATGTGCAGGTTATGTGGATTGGCCATGCTAAATTGCCCATTGTGTCCAGGGATGTGCAGGTTAGGTGGGTTAGCCATGTTAAATTGCCCATTGTGTCCAGGGATGTGTAGGTTAGGTGGGTTAGCCATGATAAATTGCCATTAGTGTCCAGGGATGTGCGGGTTAGGTGGGTTAGCCACGTTAAATTGCCCATTAATGTCCAGGGCTTTGCAGGTTAGGTGGGTTAGCCATGTTAAATTGCCCATTAATGTCCAGGGCTGCGCAGGTTAGGTGGGTTAGCCATGTTAAATTGCCATTAATGTCCAGGGCTGTGCAGATTAGGTGGGTTAGCCGTGTTAATTGCCCATTAGTGTCCAGGGATGTGCGGGTTAGGTGGGTTAGCCATGCTAAATACAGAGTTATGGGGATAGGGTAGGTTTGGTGGCCTGGGTGGAATGCTCTTCAGACGGTCGGTGCAGACTCAATGGGCCGAATGGCCTCCTGCCACACACTGTAGGGGCTCTGTGATTCATGCAATTGAGGGCAATTGGTCTCACTCCATGTCAGTGGTTTTTGAGATGGCTGATGAGATCAAAGCTCAATTTGCAGACTCTGTGAGAGGTGGGGCAGAAGGATGCTCGAAAGGTTGGGTTGAACAGCCATTGGGAGGTTGTATGCACCCTTCACTGGTCTGACTTTGCCTTTCCATTTTCTCAATGTGTTCGGTGCCTTCCCGAATGAGACAACAAGTTAGGGATTCATGTAAGTGACCTCTTCAGCAATGGTTTGAGGACATCCCTAAAGCATTTCCTTTCTCCTCCTGGGAGTCTCCTACCATGATTGAGTTCCAATTAGGGTAGATCCTTTGGGATAATAAAAGCAAAATACTGCAGATTCAAGAAATCTGATGTAAAAGCAGGAAGTGCTGGAGAAACTCAACATGTCTGACAGCATCTGTGGAAAGAGAAATGGAGTTGACATTTCAAATCCAGTATGACTGGAACAAACTCTGTACTAGATCTGGTAATGTGCATCAAAACGGAACTTTTGAATGATCTTGTGGTAAAGGTTCCTCCAGGTAACACTGATCATAGCATGATTGCATTTCACTTTCAGTGTGACATCTAAGACTAGTGTTTTAAACTTATATAAGGGCAATATTTAAGGGCATGCAGACAGAGCTGGCCAACGTGAACAGAAAAGTTAGGTTCAGGGATAGTTTAGTAGAGATGCAGTAGCAGACATTTAAGGAGATATTTCATAGCACACAACAAAAATACATTCCACTGAGAAAGAAAGACTGCAGGTGAAGGATATAACATTGATGTGTTTAGAAGGAAGTTGAAGAGAATATCAACTCGAAAGACAAAACATACAATCCCACAAAGATTAGGGGAAGGTCAGAGATTGAAAAGAATATAAAAACACAGCAAAACAAAACACAAAAAAGGAAGAAATTACGGTATGAGAGAAAACTGTCTAGAAATATAAAAACAGATAAGAGTTTCTATAGGTATTTAAAAAGCAAATCAGTAAATAAAATGAATATTGTTTCTTTACAAAGTAAGTGGAGGGAATGAATAATGGAAAATTAGGAAATGATGGATGAATTGAACAGATACTTAGCAATTAAAAACAGAAAGTGCTGGAGATATTTTTTGCCTGTCTTGATTTTAGAAGATACAAATAACCGACCACAGAATTAATTGTAAATCAAGAGGAAAAGGGAGGGAAGAACTTACAACACTTACAATCACTGGGGAAAGGATACTGAGAATATTATTAGAACCAAAAACTGAGAAGTCCCTAGCTCCTGACAGATTTCACCCCCAAGGTCCCAGTTCCCTAAAATAAGTGGCTGCTGAGATAGTAGGTGCAGTGGTTTTGATTTTCCAAACAAAAATCCTTAGATCTATCAGATTGGAAAGTAGTGAATACAATGCCTCTGTTCAAGAAATGAAGGAGAGAAAGTAGGAAACTACAGGCTAATCAGCCTAACATCTATCAAAGGCAAAATAGTGGTATCCATTGTCATAGCAGGGCACAGAAAATCTCAGTATGATCAGGCAAAGTCAACATAGTTTTGCAAAAGGGAAATTATGTTTGATGAATGTGTTAAAGTTCTTTGAGGAAGTAAGAAACAATGTGGATCGAGAGAAGCCTGTGGATGTGGTGTACTTGGATCTCCAGAAGGCATTTGTCAAAGAGCTACGTCAAAGATTATTGCACAAAATAAAAAGCTCATTGTGCAGAGGTACAATATTGACTTAGTGGATTAGTTAGCTAACAGGAAGCAGTGAGTAGACATAAATGGGTTATTTTCAGATTGGCAAACTGTAACTAGTGGAGTGCCAAAGAGATTAATGTTGAGACTTCAGCTAATTACAATTTATATCAATGACGTGGATGAAGGGACTGAATATATGGTCGCTATATTTCTTGCTAATACTAAGATAGATCGGAAAGTAAGTTTTGAAAAAGACGTAAGGCAATGCTCATGACAATTTTCAAGCCTTGATTTCTTTTTATTCAGTCATGGGATGAGAGCCTCAGCATTTATTGCCCATCCCCAATTGCCCAGAGGGCATTTAAGAGTCAACCATATTGCTTTGGGTCTAAAGTCACATTGTAGGTCAGACCAGGTAGGAATGGTAGTTTCTTCCCTAAAGGTCATTAGCAAACCAGATGGGTTTTTCTGACAATCAACAATGGATTAATGGTCATCATTAGACTCTTATTCCAGATATTTTAAAAAATTGGATTCAAATTCCTCCATCTGCCGTGGTGGGATTCGAACCCAAGTCCCCAGAACATTATCTGGGTCTCTGGATTAACAATCCAGCAACAACAATACTAGATCATCACCTCCCTGTGGTATAAGGACATAGTGGAAAAATATTTGGGAATTCTTCAGTGTTGCTCGATTACAATCCTGGATTTCTCTTTCCAACAGCATTGTGGATCTAGCTACAGCATATAGTCTAAGAAGACAGCTCACCACCACCAGCTTAGAATCCCTACAGTGTGGGGACAGGCCCTTTGGCCCAACAAGTCCACACTGAACCTCAGAGCATCCCACCCAGACCCATCCCCCTGTATCCTGCCTCATCTACACACCCCTGAACACTATGGGCAATTTATTTTGGACTGTGAGAGGAAACCAGAACACCTGGAGGAAACCCATGCAGACACAGGGAGAATGTGTAAACTCCACACAGACTGTTGCCTGAGGCTGGAATTGAACCTGGGTCCCTGGCGCTGTGAGGCAGCAGTGCTAACCACTGTGATGCTCCAATTCTCAAGGGCAACTGGGGAAGGGCAGTAAATGCTGGCTCAGCCAGTGAGGCCCACATCCTATGAGTGGAAAGAAAACACTGACATAAGGATGCTGCAATGTGATGTGATAGATAAAGCAAAAAAAATTATAAATGGAATATAATGCAGGAAAATGTGAACTTTTACACTTTGGCAGGAAGAAGAGAAAAGCAGTATATTATTTGAGTAATGAGAGCTTGCAGATCTTGAAGGTGCAGGGGGATCCCCTGGTACATGTATCACAGAATGTTAGTACGCAGATACAGCAAGTGAATAGGAAGGCAAATGGAATGTTGTCGTTTATTGCAAGGAGAATGGAATATAAAAGTAGGATGTTTTACGACAGTATATAGATTGTTGGTGAGACCACATCTAGTGTACTGCATACAGTTTCAGTCTCCTCAACTAAGATAGGGCATCATTGTGTTAGAAACATTCAAAGAAGGTTACTGGATTGATCCCTGGCATGACGTTCATACAAAGCATATGATAAAAGGGCAGAAGCATAATTATTACTGTCAATAATACCATGATCATGGCTGACCTACGTGTTTCAAATTCCACATTCCCATCTACCCCCAGTAACCCTTCGAGTATGAGGAAAGGTTCAACACATTGAGTTTGTGTCCATTGGAGTTTAGAAGAATGAGAGGTGATCTTATTGAGATGTGTAAGATCCTGGGGGGACTTGGCAGAAAGGTTGCTGAAAGGATATTTCCCCTTTTGGGAGAGACTAAGGGCCACAGGTTAAAAGTAAGGCAACTTGCATTTAGGATTGGGATGAGGAGAAAGATCTTCTCCCAGAAAGTCATGAGTTTGTGGAATTCTCTAGAGAGCACTGGAGGCGGGGTCATTGAATATTTTTAAGACAGAGGTAGATAGATTCTTGACTTACAAGGGAGTCAAAGGGTTTAGAAAGGTGAGGATGCAGAGACATGGGAGTAACACCTTTAGAGGGTTCCCCTTCCAGTCACACAATATCCCGATATGGGAATATATCACTGTTCCTTCACTGTTGCTGGGTCAAAATCCAAACAGCGTTGTGGGTGTACCTACACAACAGGGGCTGCAGTGATTCGAGAAGGCAGCTCACCACCACCTTCTCTTCAGCAACCAGGATGGGCAGCAAAAGCTGACTTTGCCACTAATGTTCACGTCCTACGAAAGAATAGAAACAAAAAGGCATCTTTTCAAATTGGTCATCAGGTGACCCCACTATTTGGAAGGTGTGCACAGTTTTTACGACCAGAAGATGTAGGAGCAGAAGTAGGCCATTCAGTCCATCAAGTCTACTCGCCGTTCAATGAGATCATGGCTGATTGATAATCCTCAACTCCACTTTCCTGCCTCTTCCCCATAATCCTTGATTCTCTTCCCGAAATAAAATCTAACTATCTCAGCCTTGAATATACTTAATGACCCCACCTCAACAGCCCTCGGTGGCAAAGAATTCCATGGATTCTCTACCCTCTGAAATAAGAAATTCCTCCTCATCTTTATTTTAAATGTATAACCCCTTATTCTGAGATTATGCCCTCTGGCCCTAGACTCTCCCACAAGGGGAAATAACCTCTTTGCATCAAGTCTTCTAAGAATCTTGTATGTTTCAGTTAGGCTGCCTCTCATTCTTCCATACTCAAATGAGGACAGGTCCAAACTACTCAACCTCCCCTTATAAGACAGTCCCTCCATACCCAGAATCAACCAAGTGAACCTTCTCTGGATTGCCTACAATGTATATTTTTCCTTAGATAAGGGGTCCATAAATGTTCACAGAATTTCAGCTATGGTCTGACAGTGCTTTGTGTTGTCTTAGCAAAACCTCTCTATTTTTATACTCTATTCCTTTGAAATAAAGGCTGACATTACATTTGCCTTCCTTAGTACTCACTGAACTTGGATGCAGGCTTTTTGTGATGCATGGTTAAGGAGTCTCAAATTTCGCTGTTCTGTAGCTTTCCATAGTCTTTCTCCATTTAAATAATATTCAGCTGTTCTATTCTTCCTGCCAAAGTCAAGCATAACCTGACATTTTTCCACATTATATTCCATCTGCCATGTTTTTGCCCATTCACTTAACCAGTCTATGTCCCTCTGCAGACTCCCTGTGTCTCCTCACCACTTGCCTTCCCACCTGCTTTTGTGTCAATCTGCTTTTGTACATGCACTTTCCTCATCCAAGTCACTGAGATGTATCGTAAATAATTATCTTGTAGGAGCCTTGATCTCGCCTAGCGCATGCTCCGTGCAATGTAACCTGTATGCCTCTGTCTAAGTTATTTTGAACTATACAACATTTGCTTGTTGTGATCTGCCTGTACCGCTCATAAACAAAGCTTTTCACTGTATTTCAGTACACGTGATAATAAATTAATCAATCAATCAATGATAGAAAGGCCTGCATTTAGTCACTGCCTGTCACAACCTCAGGCCACCCCAGTGTACTTTACAGCCAATGAAGTGTGTCACAGAGACCAATACTGTCAACCAGCTTATGCACAGCAAGATCCCACGTTGTGCTACTGTCCAGATGCTTTGCTTCCACAATGTCAATTGAACGAAAGCCGTTGGCTAGGGTGCCAAAGAAACTTGGTGTCCTTCTTTGGTTTGTAGTTTGGGTTTCTTGTCTTTGCATTTGTGAAAGGGACCTCACTTTCCACCCAAAAGCCTGCACTTCTGACAGTGTGGCACTTCCATGGTGGTGCCTCTGGCCTGAATTAATGACTGACTATCTCTGGAGTGGCCGTTGGACCCATGACCTCCTAACTGAGAGGCGGGAGCGCTGTTAAGTGAGCCACGGCTGAATCCTAAGGCTCTGGGCACAACCAGCCTAAGATTGTTTCTTTTTGCTTGTGGTCCTAGATTGCTAAACTGACAGCATTCTTCTGGGATTGAGGCCAACGCCATAACCGCAGGCGCTATGAGCTTCACCAGATTCTGCAAATTTGTAATTATGAATTGCATGACCTCAATAGCTGATACGAAGTACCTCATAATCTGTCAGAAATTGGTTCGTTTCTGACAGCTCTGAATGGATTGGGTTTGAACATTGCCTCAGGGAGAATAGAACACCTAAACAGTGCAGTGGAATTCGATAAACGCAAAAGTAATTTGTTAAGATACTTTATGGTTGGATAAGGTTTCCTGCAAACCTCAGATTAAAACTAGCCAGTTGTCAAATCTTTGACCCTGCTCCAATCTAAAGAGACATCGGAGTTGCCAAATAGATTGGTACAAAAAGGGATTTCTTTTATAGAAATGTAAAGTCAAGTTGACATTTTGCAGTGCAGCAGTTAAATTTACGAAACCAATGGTTTAAAAATGTAATCAATCTCGTTTTACAGCTGTGCCTGGAGTACATTGTAATTAAGCCATAATTGGGAAGGGCTTCCAACCATTGGATCTGATGAGTGAAAGGAGGTGGGAAGAAAGTCAAATCTATCAGAACCTTTTACAAAAGCAATAAATGCAATGACTTTGGCAACTAAAAATCTGTATGATGTCAATGACAGATTTCTATTGGAATTTTAAACATAACAAACAGGGGTGGCACGATGGATCAGTGGTTAGCACTGCTGCCTTACAGCATCAGGGATTTGATTCCACATTTGGGTGATTGTGTGGAGTTTTCACATTCTCCCTGTATCTATGTAAGTTTCCTCCCATAGTCCAAAGATATGCAGCTTAGCTGGATTGGCCTCGTTAAATTGCTCATAATGTCTAGGGATGTGTAGGCTAGGTGAATTGGCCATGGGAAATGCAGGGTTGCAGGGACAGGGTTAGGGGAGGTGAGTCTGGTAGGATACACTTTGGAGGATTGGTGTAGACTCAATGGGCCAAATGGCCTGCTTCCATACTGTAGGGATTCTACGATTCTATTCTATGAATAATTGGTTACGAGTCAACTGAAATTCTTTGCTGTACAGTCAATAAGTAACAAACTTACATTTATATAGCACTTTTCTCAGTCTAAGGATGTCCCAAAGTGCACAATGAAATATGTGATGTGTTCTCCCTGTTGCAGTCCCTTCAACTTCCACTTGGCCCATTTTGTCTGTGTTGGCCAAGAAAAAGCTGCCCAGTCTAATCTCACTTTCCAAACTTTCACCCCATTTGCTTGGGGATTGTGGCACTCAAGATACAGATCTTGACCTCTTTGAAATGAGTTGAGGGTTTCTGCCTCTCTGGCAGTGAGTTCCAAACACTGACCAATCTCAGGGTGGAAAACCTTTTCTGCATCTCCCCTCTAATCTTTCCACCAATCACTTGAAATCTAGACTTCCTATGTGGCTGACTTCTCTATTAAGATAAATGGGCCCCACCCTTCCACTCTATTTGGGACCCTTACACATGCCAATTAAATCTCTCCTCAGCCTCTTCTGTTCTGAACAGAACAGCCTCAGTGTTTCCAATCTTTCCCCATAGCTCAATCCTTCCAGTCCTGACAATAACCTTGTCAATTTTCTCTGTCCACTCTCGAGTGCAGTTACAACCTTTCTGTAACAAGATGACCAGAACTGCACACGGTTGTGGCCTAATTAATGATTTATACTGTTCCATCAATAACCTCGCTGCTGTTCTATTCGATATCTCAGCCAATAAAGGAAAGGATTCCACACACCTTCTTAACCACATTATTGACCTGTCCTGATACTTGTGGAAATCTCTGGACATTCATTCCAAAGTCACTCTGCACGTCCTCTGCTCCTCTCAGTATTTCCCATTAATTGTTAATGATGAACGTGTTGAATGTCAGAGCAGGCTGGAGGGGCTGAATGGCCTCCTCCTGTTCCTAATTTGTGCATTCATATGTATTCCTCTGCCCCTGCCTGAATGAGGTGATGCATTCCGGACCTAATTCCATTTGCCGCTCTTCCTGGAATGCATGGCTATCCCCGCTGGGGTAGCTAAACTGCAGAAGAAAGACACAGGAAGTAATTCAACCTCTGGATCCTGCCAGCCAGCCAGCCAGATCCCAGGTTGTCTCATCCTGCATCACCGAACGACAGACCACAGGCAATGCAGTGTCTACACATACTCAAAGGCCAAGCTCCAAGCCAGCATCAACATCTTCACTGAGGTATGCAAGGTCAAAAATCACACGACACCAGGTTATAGTCT
>NC_063368.1:13596958-13639200 GCF_021869965.1 Rhincodon typus
GCTCGGTTCACGACAAACGACAACACCTCCCAGTCACAAACCACTTCAACTCCCCCTCCCACTCCCTGGATGACATATCCATCCTGGGCTTCCTCCAATGTCACAACGATGCCACCTGGAAACTAGAGGAACAACTCATATTCCGCCTTGGAAGCTTACAACCCAATGGTTTCAATGTGGACTTTACTAGCTTCAAAATCTCCCCACTCCCGACCTCATCCCAAGACCAGCCCCCTCTCATTCCCCCCCTTGACCTCTCCGTTTTCTCTCCCACCTATCCGCTTCATTATCTACCTGCTATCACCGCACCCGCCACTCTCTATTTACTTCAGAGCCCCCATCCCCTCCCCCATTTCTGAAGAAGGATGCTGACCCAAAACGTCAGCTTTCCTGGTCCTCTGATGCTGCCTGGCCTGCTGTGTTCCTCCAGCTCCACACTGTGTTACCTCTGACTCCAGCATCGGCAGTTCCTACTACCCCTGTTCTGTTTCTGTGCTGTATATCTCTATGACAGTCGCCTGATTGCAGCTCACTGCTTGGGCGGATGTAGGGGAGATGGTTCACACTTGTAGCGGAGACCAGAACTAGTGGCCTTGAATGTAGAATAATTAAAAATAAATCCAGTTGGGAATTCAGAAGCAGCCCCTTTTATCCGGAGAGTGGTGGGAATGTGGAGTTCACAGTCATAGGGAGTAGAGGAGGTTGAGTAGAGTGGATGCATTCAGGAAGGTGAGTGTACACATGGGAGAAAGACATAGAAGGAAATGGTGATAGAGTTAGATGAAAAGAGGCTTATGCAGAGCATGAGCACTGGTAAGGAGCAGTTGGACTGAATTACCTGCCTCTGTAGTTCGCATTCTGTAATTTATTATTTTGCGTGAATACTTTGTTCATTTATTGAAATCTGCTTTTCTCAGTAACATGGCATGGAAGCTTTTGACCCATCATCTCTGCACCAATACATTTTTCATCTTAGCCTAATCCCACCCTCCTTCTCATCCCCCACAGGGATTTAATCTTTCTCTTTCTTGAGCAAATATAAAGTAATTGCTGCATTCCAGTGGCCTTTTCCTCGATTTCTTCCTCTTATTAAATATTCCCCAGATTGTGAAACGGCCCTGTGTGCAACATTGTTATTTTCTGTTGAATGTAGCAATCTTTTTATCTTACTCGCCATTATTTTAATACATTTCTGCTGAATGTGGCATATTTTACTGTCGCCTGCGGTTCACTCCACACCAAGGCAGAGATTCTGCATGCCCACATCCCTGTCGAGATGGTTAGTCTTGAATTAATTGCTAATTGGGATCAAGAAAGATATTATTCCAACTCATACCAAGCTGCTTTGTCCATCACCTCAGCATGCATGGATCTACCTTGTGTCTGAGTCCAGCAATATATCCTTTTAAAAGTTCTCCCCCTTGCCATCAGATTCTTCCCTGGAAAGGTTACTTCCTATCCATGTAATCTGCAGAGCCCTACAGTGCATGCCCACATTCCTCCAACTCTAAGCTGTGTCCATGGCCCACCTCCTTTACCCCACATCGATGGCCATGCCTTCAGCTGTCTAGGATCTAAACTCTGGAATTTACTAGCTAACCCAGTACACCTCTCCATCTCTCAATTTTGGCAGCAAATGCCATCCTATCATCCTGTGCCTGCTCACCCACATTGACGCTCTGTCAAGAGAATCATAGAGCTGTGCAGCATGGAGAAAGATCCTTTGGTCTAACTCGTCCATGCCTACCAGATATCCTAAATTAATCTAGTCCCATTTTCCAGCATTTGGCCCATATCCCTCTAAACTCTTCCTATTCATATACTCATCAAGATGTCTTTTCAATGTTACAATTGTACCAGCCTCCGCCATTTCCTCTGGCAGCTCATTCCACACACGCACCACCCTCTGCATGGAAAAATTTGCCCCTTAGGTCTCTTTTAAATCTTGCCCCTCTCACTTCAAACCTATGCCCTCTAGATTTGGACTCCCCAACCCCAGGGAAAATGACCTTGGCTATTCACACTATCCACGCCCCTCATGATTTTAAAAATCTCTATAAGGTCACCCCTCAGGCTCCAACACTCTAGGGAGAATAGCCTCAGGCCATTCAGCCTCTCCCTATGTAACATCTTGATTTTAAAATGAAGATCTTTGTTTGCAAGTCCCTTCACAACTGCACCCCACCCAATCTCTGAAATCTCCTCCAGACCTACAACTTTCGGAGATATCTGTCCTCCTCTAATTCTCGTCTCATGGCTGTCCCTGATTTTAATTGCTCCACCATTTGTGGCTGTGCCTACAGTAACCATCCCCAAGTTCTGAAATTCCCACGCTATACCTACTTCTCTCTCCTCCTTTGAGGCACACTTTCAAATCTTTCTCTGTCACCAAGCTTTATGTCACCTGACCTAGCATCTTCTCATGTGACTCGTTGTCTTACACTCCTGTAGAGAGCCTTGGGACTTCTCACTGCCATAAAGGCACTACTGAAATATATGTTATTGTTCAAGAGCATCTTACATAAGAACAAAAGAAACAGAATCAGGAGCAGGCCATTTGGTCCATCGAGGCTGCTGTGCTATTCAATAAGATCACGGCTGATCTTTTCATGGACTCAGCGCCATTTACCTGTCCACTCACCGTAACCTTTATTTCCTTTACTGTTCAGAAATCTTTTTCCGTAAAAATATTCAATGAGGTAGCCTCAACTGCTTCACTGAGCAGGGAATTCCACAGATTCACAACTGTTTGGCTGAAGAACTTCCTCCTCAGCTCAGTCCTAAACCTGCTCCCCCACCTTACTTTGAGGCTGTGCCGTCTTCTTCTTGTTTCTTAAAGTCTGACTCTTTGACCGACCTGTCTGAAAGCAAAACGGGATTTTCTGCTTGATCACATTCCTGTGTGGCACCTTGGATATGTTACTTAGTTAAAGGTGCTATGTAAAGGCATGTTGGTGTCAACCTCTGCCTGTTTTTCCCGGTTTACATCATCCAGTCACCCTCAGGACCTACCTTGTACCGGGGTAACTTCGAAGCTCCCAATCTCAGATTATTGTCAAGCCATTTCACATAATGCCTCACTCAGGAATTAAAGCGTGCAGTTGCTTAAACCCTGTCAGTGAAGCTGCTCAGCTGGGGCACCTTGTTCAGATCACAACTTAAGAAGGATGTTAGGAATTTCGATTGTGTTACCCTCACTATCAGCATCCTGGGGGTTACCATTGACCAGAAACTCAACTGGACTCACCACATAAACACAGCGTCTACAAGAGCAGGTCAGAAGCTGGGAATATTGCAGCAAATAACTCACCTCCTGACTCCCCAAAGCCTGTCCGCCATCTACAAGGCACAAATCAGGAGTGTGATGGAATACTCCCCACTTGTCTGGATGGGTGCAGCTCCAACAACGCTCAAGAAGCTCGACACCACCCAGGACAAAGTAGTCCGCTTGATTGGCACCACATCCACAAGCATTCACTCCCTCCTCCACCGACGCTCAGTCACAGCAGTGTGTACTATCTACAAGACACACTGCAGAAATTCACCAAAGATCCTCAGATAGCACCTTTCAAACCCAATGACGTGCTGCATTTTGGAAAGGCAGATTATGGCAGGACTTACACATTTAATGGTAAGGTCCTGCTAAACATAGAAACCTTGGAATGCAGGTTCATAGTTCCCTGAAAGTGAAGTTGCAGGTAGATAGGATAGTGAAGAAGGTGTTTGGTACGCTTGCCTTTATTGGTCAGTGCATTGAGTACAGGAATTGGGACGTCATGTTAAGGCTGTACAGGATGTTGGTCAGGTCACTATTGGAATATTACGTGCGATTCTGGTCTCCCTGATATGGAAAGGGTGTTGTGAAATTTGAAAAGATTCAGAAAACATTTACAGCGATGTTACCAGGATTGGAGGGTTTGAGCTACAGGGAGAGGCTGAATAAACTGAGGGTGTTTTCCCTGAAGTGTTGGAAGCTGAGGGGTGACCTTAGAGAGGTTTTACAATCATTAGGGGCATGGATAGAGTAAATAGACAAAGTCTTTTCCCTGGGGTGGGGGAGTCCAAAACTAGAGGGCATAGGTTTAAGGTGAGAGGGGAAAGATTTAAAGGGGACCTAAGGGGTAACTTTTTCATGCAGAGGGTGGTGTGTGTATGGAATGAGCTGCCAGAGGAAGTGATGGAGGCTGGTACAATTACAACATTTAAAAGGCATCTGGATGGGTGTATGAATAGGAAGGGTTTAGAGGGATATGGGCCAAATGCTGGAAAATGGGATAGATTTATTTAGGATATCTGGTTAGCATGGATGAGTTGGATTGAAGGGTCTGTTTCCATGCTATGACTGTATGACCACTTCCATCGAGAACGACGAAAGCAGCAGATACATGGGAACACCACCACCTGCCAGTTCCCCTCCAAGTCACTCCCCATCCTGACTTGGAAGAATGTCGCCATTCCTTCAGTGTTACTGGGTCAAAATCCCTAAGGGCATTGTGGGTCAACCCACAGCAGTGGTTCAAGAAGGCAGCTCACCACCACCTTCTCTAGGGCAAGTAGGGACAGGCAATAAAATGCTGGCCCACCCAGCTATGTTCGTGTCCCACGGGTGAATAAAAGAAAATTTGGAGAGGGTGCAGAAGGAAGTTTCCCGTAACTGAATTGTGGATGAGGGATTTCGGTTTTGTTTGGAGAAGCCAGCATTTATCTCCAAGTTTACAAGGATGAGAGAAGATCTGACAGACACATTCAAAATCAGGAAGGGCTTCAGATAGAGTGAATAAGGAGAAACTGTCTCTGCTGACAGAAGGTTCCAGAACCTGAAGATTTAGGTTTAAAATGATGACAAAGGAATGTGACATGCATTCAGGAAACATTTACGGGCAATTCCCCAGTTGCAAACAGGTTCTGTTCTTGAGGGCGTTTGCAAGTTGATTAATAGTTGGAACACAATACAGGACAATCTACACTGGCTGTAAGTACAAGGAAGTGTTTATATATCAGATCTTTAAAATTATTATTAACACATCCCTGTATGGGATCACAAATAAGTACAAATATTCATTAGTGGGCTATACGTAAATCAGGGACTGCCAGTATTATGTGTACAATACTTGATCTTAAAATCGCTGCCTGAAAGATTAATAGAAGCAGGTGTTTGTTTTATTCTTTCACAGCATGTGGATGTCACTAACATGACCAGCATTTGTTGCCCATCCCTAATTGCCCCTGAAATGAGTGGCTGTCTTGGTTATCTCAGAGAGGCAGTTAAGATTCAACAATGTTGCTCTGGAGTGATATGTAGGCCAGACCAAGTAAGGACTGCAGATTCCCTTTCCTGCGAGGTACCAGCGAACTGAATGGAAAAACAAAATAAGATTATGAGAGGCATGAATAAGGTGAATAGAAAGCAGTTGCTCCCCTTAATCAAAGAGTCATTAATAAGAGGAGATCATTTTAAAATGAAAGTCAGGTAGTTTAGATGGGATTTGAGGAAAACCTTCTCACCCAGAGGGTGTTAGGGGTTTGGAATGCAATGCCTGGAGCAGAGCTGAGGCAAGAAACCTTACAACCTTTAGAAAAGGCTCATGGTTGAGCCTTTGAAGTATCAAAGCATTCAAGGCTGTGGGCCAAGTGATAGTATATTTTTGGCAGGCTGTACGTTTCAATGAATGATTACTTCCACCAACATGCTGTGTTGGGATTTGAACCCATGGTCCCAGAATGTAAACAGCTGGATAATGAGCCCAGTGACATTACACTCTGGCACCATCATCTCTAATTCAATTGGAGTCTGCAAAATGGAAACAGATATATAAATACTTGAAGGAAAAAAAGCATCATGAGTGGGATGAATTTAATAGCTTCCCCTAAAGTACAGCACGGGTGCAAAGGGCTGAATGACCTCTTTTTGTGCTGTGGATTTTATATTCCCAGAATAATGGGTATATGTGGCAATACCAAACTGTTTTGGTTATTCAGTAATCAAAAATTCACAAATCCCCAAACTGAGCAGGCAGTGGCATTCAACATTTACCCAATGATAAGAAAATAATAGCATTGCCACAGATACTAGGTAGGAAGAAGCTGATGAGACCATTGTTAACAAGGAGGCATTCAATAGTGTATGACTCAGCTGGTACAGAGTAGAATAAATGTCAAACGCTTATGATAAACTACTGGAGGAACATATTGTGTGGCAATAAACCTTACTTCAGACTGGGCACAGTGCCTGTGTTTGGCTTTCTCAAAATACGTAAACCATGCCAGCTTGTCTAATTCGAAAGTTGATTGCCCCAATCATTGCGTTAATTGATGTTTTCAGGCAGCCCATTGTGGCTCATTCATGTAGGAGATGCTGCAATTGGTGGGACTACATGCCAAAAGTGGTCTCACCATCAAAAATGCCAGAATGCCAACTACAATCGAGCCTGATTGTCTCTCAGCCTGGCAAAAAGAAAGTGGGCTTTGCCAGTTTGAATCACTTGCCTGGTCAGGTTTGTATCTGTCATCAACAATTGCTGTAAAATTAACAGAAACCTCCATGTATTCAATGACTTGATGAAGCTGAAGGGATTCGATGTTGGCTCTTTTGCGATAGGGTCCTGGGTTCAAATCCAGCGGCACCCCAGCATCACAGTGAAGTAACTCCACAGAAGCTGGTATCCCTTCGCCAAGTCACCACACATGCATGGTACTTGACACTGGTCCGGCTCCCTCAGAGCCAGCTCTCAGAACCTCAGACCCTCCCATTTACCTCTCTTTTCTTTCTACACCAGTAGTGCATGTTTTTTTGGCCACATTACCCGTGTTGTGTGTGTGTGTATGTGTAGAGGCTCAGCGAAGACACCATGTGCAAAAAGACTTTATTCAATATTTCCACCACCAGGAGAACACCCATGTGGCCAGGGAACTGGTAACAAGCAAAGCTTGATAAAGGCAATTCAGACAGGAAAAAAAAAGTGAAGGGGGAGGCTATGGATTAAATCAAAATAGAATTGGAGGGGGAAATAAAGCATTCAATCCCCCTGTGGTGCCCACCTCTCCCTAAGGGCATCGAGAGCATTGGTGGAAGACAATCCTGTTTATATCTGTCAGCCAGGGCTTCCTGATTGTACCGGGTTAACAGCCCCAATCAGGGAACTCATATTCTATGATGCCCTCTTGGCTGACCTCGTTACAATCTCTACACCCACCTCATCAAGCAAGAAAGTTTCAGTTAGTTCATGCGAGAGAGAGAGGGAAAGAGTGTGCGTGTGCATGTGTGTGTGTGTGTGCACGCGAGAGAGAGAGGGAAAGAGTGTGCGTGTATGTATGTGTGTGTGAGTATAGTTCATAAACATTTTATCAGCGTAAAGAGGAGGTGACAATTTAGGTCAGACAATGCAAGTTAGGTTTGAGGCCTTGTTTAGAATCTGTTTGTGTTTTGGTTTGGAGTCAAACTGGTTTTATTCCTAAAGTAGGAATTTTTCAAGTGCCACATTGACTGAGTGACTATAATTTGTCTGCTTATTGAACAAAGTAGAATGTATTGCAAATACAAATTCACCCCATAGATTCACGTGTGTGTATGTGTGTTCATGTGTGTGCACGCATGTGTGTGTGTGAGGGAGAGGGAGAATGTGTATGAGGGAGAGAGAGGGAGAGAGAGTGTTTGTGTGTGTGTGAGTGTGTGTCTGTGTGTGTGTCTGTGTGTGTGTGTGTGCGCGCGAGAGAGAGAGGGAGAGAGTGTGCGTGTGCGTGTGTGTGTGTGTGCGCGAGAGAGAGAGAGGGAAAGAGTGTGCGTGTATGTATGTGTGTGTGAGTTTGTGTGTGTGTGTTTGTGTGTGTATGTGCGAGAGAGAGAGAGGTAAAGCGTGTGTGTGTGTTTGTGTGTGTGTGTGTGTGTGCGAGAGAGAGAGAGAGAGGGAAAGAGTGTGTATGTGTGTGTTGGTGTGTTTGTGTGTGTGTGTGCGCGCACGCGCGACAGAGAGGGGGAAATTGTATGTGTGTGCACGCGAGAGAGAGAGGGAAAGAGTGTGCATGTATGTGTGTGTGTGTGAGTGAGTGTACAGTGTGATGGGGTCACCTGTAGTGTGACATGAACCCAAGGTCCCAGTTGAGGCCGTCCTCATGGGGACTGAACGTGGCTATCAGCCTCTGCTCGGCGACTCTGCATTATTGTGTATCCCGAAGTCTGCACTGGAGGACGTTTACCCAAATATCCAAGGCCGAGTGTCCTTGACCACTGAAGTACTCCCCAACTGGGAGGGAACATCCCTGTCTGGTGATTGTTGTGCAGTGTCCATTCATCCATTGTTGTAGCATCTGCATGGTCTTGCCAATGTACCATGCCTCGGGGCATCCTTTTGTTCAAAAAGCACACAATTTATAGACACTCAGTCAATGTTGTGTTTTATAAATTCCTACTTTAGAAATAAAACCAGTCTGACTCCAAACCAAAACACAAACAGATTCTAAACAAGGCCTCACACCTAGCATACATTGTCTGACCTAAAATGTCACCTCTTCTTTATACTGCTAAAACCTTTAGTTCTCTCAGGGCAGTGACTTGAAAGGAATTCGGGGATTTACATATACATATTAATCAATTAAAACCTTCTAACTGATTAAAGATTTAACAGCATCTTAGGTTTGTTTAATACATCCTCATCAGTGGTGTGACCCTTTGATCTTTTACTTATAAATTCTGTGAGAAATACCATTTCTCTCACTAATACCTGAAGAAGGAGTGAGGCTCCAAAAGCTTGTGATTTCAAATAAATCTTGTTGGACGATAACCTGGCGTCGTGTGATTTCTGACCTCGTCCATAGATGGTGGTGAGTTTAACCTCAGTCACCATGCCTCAGGTTGGGGATGAGATTCAGAAAGTGGGAACTTCATGGTAACCCAGCCTGTGTGGGAATTGAATCCACTGTGTCATCTTACATTCACAAATCAGCTATTCAGCCAACTGAGCTCCTACTAACCACCCTTCAAAGTATTTAAGTGGCTGTAAATCACTTTGAGATGTACAGGTTGGTCATCACGCTACATTAATGCAATTTGTTTTCCTCTTCAAAGATTTTGGAAGTACACTACACTAGATAAACAAACATTTATTTTGCTTGTATCTGATTCGTTGATGGGGATGCACTCCTTTTGTTAAAGAGGTCTTGATGATAATTATTTTGAGGTGTTCGGATCACCTTCCTGGAAGGAGGAGGGTCTGTTGATAATATACCCTTCTTTGAAAAGCACATGGATCTTAGTGCTTTCTTATTAGAAGAAGACACCCTAGTGATATCACACCCACACTGAAAGGAACCCTTGTGAGAAGCTCTCATTAAAAGGGGCTCTTGTGGTGAGACTGGCTTGTTACAGGTGAGATTGCCTTGTTAAAAGCTAATCCGAGTAGTGAGACACTCTTGTTAAAAACAGGGCCGATGGGGAGATTCCCTGTGTCAACAAATAGTGAATAGAATAGGAACATGCTTTAAGGCACAGGTCAGAAAAAACTATCAAAACATACAAAATACGAGCCTCACAGCAGAAGACAAACATTTAACCCCTTCCACACTGATCTTGTGTGGCATAAAGTCGAGAAAGTAAGGATTTTGCATGAGACAAGAATAGGGATTAGGCCCAACAACCCAATCACTTTAGTGACTAACAATGTCACTTTACCCATCCTCTCTGTCAGTTGCTTCTGTACTTCCCCCCTCTTCTTGTTGCACAACCCTGGCAGCTCTTTACGTAGCGAGGTTCCACTTTGATTTCCCTTCTTGATCCCAAAGGGATCTTGCTGTGCAGCACATAGCACTGGCACTTCCTAGCGGTCAAATGCAAGAAGACTGTTTTGTCATTTATATAAATGATTTGGATGTGAATATATGAGGAATGGTTAGTAAGTTTGCAGACGACACCAAAACAGGTGGTGTAGTGGACAGTGAAGAGAGTTACCTCAGAGCTCAACGGGACCTTGATCAGATGGGCCGGTGGCCTGAGGTGTGACGGGTGGAGTTTCATTTAGATATATGTGAGGTGTTGCATTTTGGAAATGCAAACCAAGGCGGAACTTATATACTTAACGGTAGGGCCCTGGGGAGAGTCACTGAACAACAGTGCAGGTTCATAGTTCATAGTTCCTTGAAGGTGGAGTCACAGGTAGACAGGGTGGGGAAGAAGGCATTTGGTATGCTTGCCTTTATTGGTCAGTGCAAGGAGTATAGGAGCTGGGAGATCATGTTGCGGATGTACAGGTCATTGGTTAGGCTACTTTTGGAATACTCTGTACAATTCTCAGCTGTAGAAAGGATGTTGTTAAACTTGAAAGAGTGCAGAAAAGATTTACAGATAACACAATGTGGAGCTGGAGGAACACAGCAGGCTAGGCAGCATCAGAGGAGCAGATTCTGAAGAAGGGTCCCGACCCAAACCTTCCTGCTCCTCTGATGCTGCCTGGCCTGCTGTGTTCCTCCAGCTCCACACTGTGTTATCTCTGACTCCAGCATCGGCAGTTCTTACTATCTCTGAGAAAAAATTTACAAGGATGTTGCCAGGGTTGGAGGGTTTGAATTATAGGGAGAGGCTGAATAGATTGAGTCTATTTTCCCTGGAGCATCAGAGGCTGAGGGGTGACCTTATAGAGGTTTATAAAATCATGAGGGGCATGGATAGGATGAACAGCCAAGGGCTTTTTCCCAGGGTGGGGGAGTCCAAAACTGGAGGGCATAGGTTTAAGGTGAGAGAGAAAAGATGTAAAAGGGACCTAAGGGGCAACTTTTTCACGCAGAGGGTGGTGCATGTGTGGAATGAGCTGCCAGAGGAAGTGGTAGAGGCTGGTACAATTACAACATTTAAAAGGCATCTGGATGGGTACATGAATAGGAAGGGTTTAGAGGGATATGGGTCAATTGCTGGCAATTAGGACTGGATTAATTTAGGATATCTGGTCAGCATGGACGAGTTGGACCGAAGGGTCTGTTTCTGTGCTGTATGACTCTATGACTACAGAAGTTAGAAATCTGAAAATGGGAACATGAAGCCATGTTCCTGGGATGGAGGAGTGGGGGGTGGTGAAGTGGGAAGGCAGAGCTCAGCCGGTCTGGCAGCATCTGTGAGGAGAGGAGCAGAGTTAATGTTTTCAGGTTCAGAACTTCTTTCCTTAGAGCTGCAGAGAAATCGAAAAGTAAAAGATGTTCAGCCTGTGGGAAGGGGAAAGGGAGAAAAAGAGAAACTTTGTGATAGCTTGGGGGAACGGGGAGATTAAGATTTTATAATGCAGCAACTAACGGGTGTAATAATGAATAAACATTTCATAGAAACAATGAAAATAGGTGCCAGAGCAGGCCATTCGGCCCTTCAAGCCTATACACCATTCAATATGATCATGGCTGATCATGTATCCCATTCCCATTTTCTCTCCATACCCCTTGATCTCTTTAGCCATAAGGGCCATGTCCAGCTACTTGTTGAATATATCGAAGGAACTGGCCCCGCCAGCTTTCTGTGGGAGAGAATTCCACAGGTTCACAACTCTCTGAGTGAAGAAATTCTTCCTCATCTCAGTCCTGAATGGCTTACCCCTTATTCTTAGACTGTGACCTCCTAGTTCTGGACTTCCCCAACATTGGGAACATTCTTCCTGTATCTAGCCTGTCCAGTCCCATCAGGATTTTATATGTTTCTATGAGATCCCTCCTCATTCTTCTAAATTCCAGCGAGTCCTTCCTCATGTGTCAGTCCTGCCATCCCAGGAATCAGTCTGGTGAATCTTTGCTGGACTCCCTCAATAGCAAGAGTATCCTTCCTCAGATGAGGAGGCCAAAACTGCACACGATACTCAAGGTGTGGCCTCACCAAGGCGCTGTATCACTGCAGTAAGACATCCTTACTCCAAAACTCAAATCCTCTCGCTATGAAGGCCAACATGCAGTCAGTCCTCATGAAGGCTCCCAACCAGAAACATTGACTTTCCAGCTCCTCAAAATGCTGCCTGATCTGCTGAACTCCTCCATCTCCACATTTTATTGACACTGACTCCCAGCAGCTGAAGGCCCTGCTATCTCCTAGCTTCACTCTCTGCTTGCTGCACCTACATGCCAACCTTCAGTGACTGTTCCACCAAGACATCATCAACCAGGTCAGAGATGTTGGTGCATTCCTCTGAAGCCGATATGGCTTGAGCCCAGGCGTCCTGAGGTTGAGGGGTGACGTTAAAGAGGTTTATACAATCATGAGGGGTATAGATAAGGTAAATGACAGGTGTCTTTTCCCTAGGATGGGGGATTTCAAGACTGGGGGACATATGTTTAAGGTGAGAGGAGAAAGATTTTAAAAAGACATGAGGGTCAACATTTTTACAAAGGGAGTGGTTTGTGTGTGGAATGAACTTCCTGAGGAAGTGATGGATATGGGTACAGTTACAATGTTAAAAGGCACTTAGGTAAGAACATGAATAGGAAAGGTTTGGAGGGATATGGGCCAAATGCAGGCAGGTGGGACTAGTTTAGTTCGGGATTATGGTTGGCATGGACTGGTAAGATAAAAGGGTCTGTTTCCGTGCTGTATGCCTCTGTGACTCCTAGCCTGGAGGTAGGGACGCTACCATTACACCAATGGACTAAATAGTAATGGATAGAATGAAGAAACAAAGGCTATGACCAAATAAGAAATGAATGTCTGCACAAAAAAATTATTTGAATTCAGTCTGTTACCTGTCCCTCATTCCACAGTAATATATTGCACCTGAAGCACGTCGAGATTTTTTTTTGCTGGGAGAATTGATAGGGCATGATATAATTGTTTGTTTTCTTCCTTGCTTTTGCCCCCAGTCATGTGTTCCCGCGCACCCAGTGAGCCATTTGCTTGGATCAGCTTATGATTACTTCATGATATTGAAAATGCGAGTGGGAGGGTGACAAACATTTGTGGGAAGCAGGGGGTGTGGGTGGGGATGGAGGGTTGAAGGCGTGATGCTGCTACAGCAGTGTAGAGCTGGAGTGAACGATCCTAAGCTGAAGTGTATAATTTTCACCATCTTTCCTTGTTTACCAGTCTTGCTGAGCATGATATATTGGTGCAGCTCGTTCCCTGAATGCTACTGGTTGTTATGACAAAAGATCTACCAGTTTAGAAATGAAGACAGTTCAGCAAGAGACAAAAGGTTCCCTTTGTCCTTCCTGTCACATCGGGCCAGCTTTATCTATGCAGGTCTGTCACATAAGATGCTGAAAACAATGTATTTACTTCACTGCAAATAACATCCTGAAATTGTCTCCAAATCAATTTAAAGCACACAGCTCCATGCTGACTTGTCGCTTAACCCCGTGCTGACTTCTGAATAATGGAGCCAGTATGTTGAATAAAGTTCCGTTTGCAGTTTTGTCGAAATGTCCAAAGTGGGGAGAGGAGCATCCGGGAAGGTGTCAAGCACCTCAAGACTTGCCATCGGGAAAAAGTGGAAGCTAGGTGAAAACAGCGAAAGGAGCGTGCTGCCATACCAACACCCCACCCACCCTTTCCCACGACCACCCTCTGCCCCAAGTGGAACAGGGCCTGTGGAAGCCGCATTGGTCTGTACAGCCACCTAGAGACTCATCCTGAGAGTGGAAAACAGTCATCCTCCTCTGCAATGGACTGCCAATGACATGTCATGTAGACCTCTCTTTACCTGTTCCTGCTCAGCCACCAGACCCCTCATGTCATCCCCCTCAGTCTCCCCTCCCCCTCACCCTGGACTGAGTATCTGACAACCACTGGCCAGTATTGACCAGGTTGTGAGTTTACACAGAATTGTTTCCCACGAAGATTGGTATACTCAGAGACTCACATCCTGCTGGGACAATTCGAAATGCATTGGGAACAGAGATTAATACTCTGATATGGGGAGAGATCAGGATAGTGGGGCTAGTTTGGGATTGATAAGGGTTATGGGGAGGAAGCGGGGCAAGTGTGAACAGTTGGAATTGATAGAGGGCTGAGGGAGAGGAGAGTGGGATTACTGTGGGATTTAATGCAAGGCTATGGGGACAGACTGGGGCAGTGGGATTTTTAGTGAGGTTGGATACAGGTCTATGGAGAGAAAGTGGGAATTGGGATGAGTGTGAGGTTTGATACACGGTTTTAGGGAGAGAGCAGTGCAGTGGGATTAGTGTGGAATTGATGGAGGGCTGTGGGATTATTAGGGTTAGTTTGTTATTGACACAGGGCTCTGGTGAGAGAGTGGGGCACTTGAATTAATTTGACATTGATACACATTATGGGAAGAGAGTGTAGCAATGAGATTTCTGTTAGGTTTGATACAGCATGTGGGGAAGGGTTGGGCAGCGGGATTGTGTGGGATTGGTACAGGGCTATGGGGAGAGAGTGCGACAATGGGATTAGTAATAGGTTTGAATTGAATTGAATTAGCTTTATTGTCAAATGTACTTAAATAAGCACAGTTAAAAGTTTACACGTTGCCACCTACATTGCCATCTTAGAGAGTGAGGGAGTGGGATTTTTTATTTCTGATAGTAATTGGACAGTTTGCATTCCCTCCCCAGCCCTGGGCACTTGCCAACACCTCAAATGCTACCATTAGATAGGGTGAATGTAAGCCTTTCTGCTTTGTTTGGATCAGTGTGACTCTGGGCGGCAACTTGCCTTATAATGTCACCGTGAGAGTTCAGAACTTTTAGGAATCAACCGACCTCTGGTTCTGTGCCACTGCATTTGAAAGTTACTCCAACTAATACTTTTTGCCAGTTTACTAACAAGTCTTTATTTTTATTACAGTTATCATATTCTGTATTCAGTCATGCTAATTGTTGTAGTTTTGCTTTATTGGGCAGCTACAGACTAAGGATGAAAGCAATTTCCTCCTGCCACCTTGAATTTGCATGCCATCTCAAATTTAATCTACATCTTGCAGGAACTATCTGGACCTGAGCCAAGAACAACAACAGACAAACAAGTAGAGTTGTCATTGAATGCTGCCATCTTTAACCCAGTGAGTGCCTTTTCCAAAAATGACACTCATCACCAATTTTTAATTACCTTTATGTTATAGTTTTTCATTTATTTCTCCACCATTACCTGAAGGCATTCAATTCTTGTTGCAGTGTAATTCTGCCTCAGCTTTGTACTTCAGCTTAATAACCATTCTTCAAGAGGATAATATTGGACGGGAATTGTTAGTAATGCCGTTCTACCATCTTACTATGTTTGTGTGTATGTGTGTGTGTCTGTGTGTGTGTCTGTCTGTGTGTCTATATATGTGTCTGTGTGTGTGTGTGTGTGTGTCTGTGTGTGTGTCTGTGGGTGTCACTGTGTGTGTCTGTGTATGTGTGTCTGTGTGTGTGTGTCTGTGTGTGTGTGAGTGTGTGTCTGTGTGTGTGTGTGTGTGTGTGTGTGTGAGTATGTGTCTGTGTATGTGTGTCTGTGTGTGTGTGAGTATGTGTCTGTGTATGTGTGTCTGTGTGTGCGTGTCTGTGTGTGTGTATGTGTCTGTGTGTGTGTGAGTATGTGTCTGTGTATGTGTGTCTGTGTGTGTGTCTGTGTGTGTGAGTATGTGTCTGTGTATGTGTGTCTGTGTGTGTGTCTGTGTGAGTGTGTGTCTGTGTGTTTTGTCAGTGTATGTGTCTGTGTGTGTGTGTGTCTGTGTCTGTGTGTGTGTATGTGTGTCTATATAAGGTGTCTGTGTGTGTTTGTGTGATTTTTTTAATCTGCGTCCATGTATGGTTGGTGTGTGTGTCTATGTATGTCTGTGTATGATGCATGCCTGTGCATGTATGTGCGTGTGCCTGGGGCCTGTGTGTACACACGTGTGCATGTGTGCACATGTGGGTGTGTGACAATTAGAATAGAATAAAATATCCTTTATTGTCACATGTACTCCATTACAGAAATTCAGAAGTAAAGTGAAAATTTTTTACAATGGTTGCCTCTAATGGCACCATCTTAGGTACAAGAACCTAGCTACAAATCTTGGATACAAAATAGGAATAAAAGGAAAAGTAGTTGTATTACTTATAGTGTCTAAAAAAGTTAGAAATTAGATAGCTATAACATAGTTAAAGGATTGATTTTACAAATAACAGCACCTCAGTACATGGTCTGACTGCTGGCACCAGGCCCCAGTCCAACAACTGTACTGCTCCGCTCCAAGGTTCCAGTCCACTCCGCACCAGCACCCAGCTGCACCAAGGTAAGTTATGTTACTCCGGGACTTGCCTCCCCTCATGCTGCACCGGGACTCGCTTCCCTTTGCGCTGCACTGGGACTCGCTTCCCCTTGTGCTGCACTGGGACTCACTTACGATCACAATGCTCCATGATCCCATTCCCCTTATGCTGCTCTGGGATTCATTCCCCTTGCATTGCCCCGGGATTCACTTCCACTCGTGCTGCTCCAGACCTTGTTCCCCTCGCGCTGCACCGGGACTCGCTTCACGTCGCGCTGCACTGGGACTCATTCCCATTCCGCTGCTCTGGGACGCATTCCCCTCACGCTGCCCTGGGATTTGCTTCCCCTCGCACTGCACTGGGATTCGCTTCCCCTCGCACTGCCCTGGGATTCTATTCCCCTCGCGCTGCACTGGGATTCGCTTCCCCTCGCACTGCACTGGGATTCGCTTCTTCTTGCACAACTCCAGATCTCATTTACCTCATGCTGCTCCAGGACTCACTTCCCCTCACACTGCTCCAGGACTCATTCCCCCTCATGCTGCACCGGGACTCGCTTCCCTTTGCGCTGCACTGGGACTCGCTTCCCCTTGTGCTGCACTGGGACTCGCTTCCCCTTGTGCTGCACCGGGACTCGCTTCCCTTTGCGCTGCACTGGGACTCGCTTCCCCTTGTGCTGCACTGGGACTTACTTACGCTCACGATGCTCCATGATCCTATTCCCCTTATGCTGCTCTGGGATTCATTCCCCTTGCGCTGCACTGGGATTCACTTCCACTCGTGCTGCTCCAGACCTTGTTCCCCTCGCGCTGCACCAGGACTCGCTTCATGTCGCGCTGTACCAGGACTCACTTCCCTCCGCGCTGCACCGGGACTCGCTTCCCCTTGCGCTGTACCAGGACTCACTTCCCTCCGCGCTGCACCGGAACATGCTTCCCCTCACGCTGTCCTGGGACTCGCTTCCCCTCGTGCTGCCCCGGGACTCACTTCCCCTCGCGCTGCACCGGGACTCACTTCCCCTCGCGCTGCCCCGGGACTCACTTCCCCTCACGCTGCCCTGGGACTCACTTCCCCTCGTGCTGCCCCGGGACTCACTTCCCCTCGCGCTGCACCGGAACTCACTTCCCCTCATATTGCCCCAGGACTCACTTCCCCTCACGCTGACCCGGGACTCGCTTCCCCTCACGCTGCTCCAGGACTGCTAAAAAGAGAGAGACAAAAAGAATTAAAAAGAACAGGTGGAGCAGAGGAGCTCCTGGTGGAGCGTCCTACTCTGCCACCATCTTGCTGGAAATACATGTGTGTGCATGGGTGTGTGTGTGCATGTGCATGTCTGTGTGTGCCTGTGTACGGTTCGTGTGTGCATGTGCTTGTGTATACATGTTTATGTGCGATTGTGTACTGTGTGCGTATGCATATGAGTTCCAGGATTTTGACCCGGCGACACTGAAGGAACAGTGATATATTTCCAAGTCAGGACAGTGTGTAGTTTGGAAGGCAACTTGGTGGTGGTGTTCCAAGAATCTGCTGCCCTTATCCTTTTAGATGGTAGAGGTCTTGGATTTTGAAGGGTCTCCCAGAGGACACTTGCTGAGTTACTGGATTGTATCTTGTAGTTGGTACATACTGCTGCTACTGAGGATTGGTGGTGCAGTTACTGGATGTTTGTGGATGTGGTGCCCAACAAGTGGAATGCTTTGTCTTCGATGATGTCAAGTTTTTCAAGTGTTGTTGGTACCACATCCTTCCAGGCAAGTGCGGAATGTTCCATCACACTCCTGACTTGCGCCTTGTAGACAGTGGACAGACTTTGGGCAGTCAGGAAGGGAGTTACTCATTGCAGAATTCCAAGCCTCCAATCTTTCATGTAACCATGGCTTTTGTGTGTCTGGTCCAACTCAGTTGGTGGTGTAGGAGAGCACATATTTTCAATGTTTTGGAATTACAGACTGAAAGGAAGTTGGCCAACTATGCCTGAAAAACTCAGGAAGGTTTTGCAACTTGAAAAATCATCATGTCATACAATGTTGCTTTTTGGAAGCAATAAAAGGGAGAATGCTGGGCTGAATGGTGCCAAGAATCTTTCAAGTCAAGGAAAATTCTGCCTGGCAACAGCCCGCTGATTGGTTGAGTTGCAGACTATAAGGAAGCTGTAAAACATCTAGAGGCTGCAGACATACAGCATGCCTCACACTCTCTGTGTGTACAGAAAAGGACAGAAAACCTAAGAGAACTGAGAAGAGGATAGATATTATCAAGCTAGAGAGGGTTCAGAAGAGATTTACCAGGATGTTGCCAGGTATGGAAGGTTTGAGTTATAAAGAAAGGCTGGATAAGCTGGCACTTATTTCACTGGAGCGTAAGAGATTGAGGTTTATAATGTCATGAAAGGTATAGATAAAGTGAATAGCAGGTGTCTTTTCCCTCGGGTGTGAGATTTCAAGACTGGGGGCATATTTTTAAGGTGAGAGGAGAGAGATTTAAAAAGGACACGAGGGGCAAATATTTTGCACAGAGGATGGTTCACGTGTGGAATGAACTTCTTGAGGAAGTGGTGGATGCAGGCACAGTTACAACATTTAAAAGGCACTTCAATGAGTACATGAATAGGAAAGGTTTGGAGGGATATGGACCAGGAGCAGGGAGATGGGACTAGTTTAGTTTGGGATTATGTTTGACATGTACTAGTTGGACCGAAGGGTCTGTTTCCGTGCTGTATGACTCTATGACTATGACTCTATAAGGCAAAAATTCATACAAGAAAAGACCTAAGTTCGCTTGGTCAATCACTGAATTGAAGCATGAACATCACTGTACAAATGACAGTATCTCCTTATTACAAAAATCCAAAGAACTGTGCAAGCAAACAATCTTTCTGCCTTGTGGTCTAGACTCTTGATCTTTGGTCTCTGACTCTATGTTCCTTTTTCACCATGGTATATATGTTAAACTGTCTGTCTTCTGTTTGCTTTAATCGTGATTGAGTTGTGTGTGTGTGGACGGGATGGATAGTTGAAGGGGTATCGTTTAAGTTGCATAAATTAGAAATCCTTTCCCTTGGCTGTTCTTGTTAAAGTTATGTGTGTTACAATAAAATTTTTTTTAACTGTTATTGAAAAAACATGGAATGAATTGCTTTTGTCCTGGGCTGTGGAGTGAGAAGGCAAACTGGTCATTGTTGGTGATCACATTGGCTTTCTCTCCATTTATACAATTTGACGTAGCTCATTGGACAGTAAGACATGATTGTTGGTACATTTTCCCCAGTTATGTTGTGACAACAGTGGGGGTTCGGCGATAGAATACCATTCAAAGGGAAGAGGCAATGGTTGGAGACTGGCACTGCCTGGCACTTGCATGTCCCTTGTCAGCCTTTGAC
The DNA here is from genome assembly GCF_021869965.1 of Rhincodon typus. Taxonomy (NCBI): domain Eukaryota; kingdom Metazoa; phylum Chordata; class Chondrichthyes; order Orectolobiformes; family Rhincodontidae; genus Rhincodon; species Rhincodon typus. Next base: position 13,616,484 of record NC_063368.1, read on the forward strand.
CCATATCCCTCTAAAACCTTCATGTACCCATTCGGATGCCTTTTAAATGTTGTAACTGTACCAGCCTCCATCACTTCCTCTGGCAGCTCATTCCATATACACACCACCCTCTGTGTGAGAAAATTGCCCCTTAAGTCCATTTTAAATCTTTCCCTTCTAACTTTAACACTATACCCTCTAATTTGGACTCTTCCACCCTGGGAAAAAAAAACCTTGGCTATTCAACCTATCCATGCCCCTCATGATTTTATAAATCCCAAAAGGTCACCCCTCAGACTCCGACAATCCAGGGAAAAAAGCCCCAGCCTCTTCAGCCTCTCCCTATACTCAAACCCTCCAGCCTGGTAACATCCTTGCAAATCTTTTCTGTACCCTCTCAAGTTTAACAATATCTTTTCGATAGAAGGGCGACCAGAATTGTACGCAGTATTCCAAAAGTGGCCTCACCATAGGGGCAGATATGAATCAACAATGTTGCTGTGGGTCTGGAGTCACATGTAGGCCAGACCCTAAAGGACACAAGTGAACCAATTAATGTTAGCGATGCACATGTTCCATAAACCAATGTTAAAATAATGGCTTTGTGCAACAATCAATAGTAGTTTCATGATCACCATCACTGAGACTAGTTTTCAATTCCAGATTTGTTCATTTTCAGCCCAATTACATAAATACCACATTATTACAGATTGTAACTAAAAATTTACAAACAAATGCAATATTTGATGTAATAGAGTGATTTAATTGGAGGAAGATTCTAAGTGTGGCTTTAGGTATAACATCATCATTATGTCCAACTTGAATCTGAAGACTTAGTTTCCTGTTTGCAATTTCAGAAGTACAGTGCAGTGCTTTTGTACAGTGTAGATTATATCAGTATTACTTGTGGATTGCATTTTGGTGCCTAAAGAAATTATTTCTTGAACAAATTTGCAGAATTTTATTCCATTGTTTGCACCCTAGCTGGTCAGCTGTCCCTTTCAACTCCTCCTCCTTCCATTCCTCTGCTTGACCGTTCCCACTGCAGCAATTAAAGAACTTGCATTTATATAGCACCTTTAACAGCCTAAGGATGTCCAAAAGCATTTCACAGTCAAATAAGCACTTATGAAGTGTAAGAAATACACCTGCCAATTTGCATACAGCCAGCTGCCCAGAAAACAGCCAGAGCATCTCGTCTTGGTGTTGGTTCAGGGGTAAAATACTGGCCAGTACATTGGAGAAAGCTCTCCTGTTCTTCTTTGAAACTGTGACCACGAGACCTTTCATGTTCATCCCGGAAGGCAGGCAGGTCCTCACTTTAACATCCTAGCCAAGAGACAGTCCATATAACAATGTAGTACTCCCTCAGACTGTCCACTGGATGGTCAGCTTGGTTTCTCTGCTCCAGACTTGAGTGGGGTTTAAATCCACTAGCTGTGGCGACTGAGCATCTAAACATTCATCTACATTACATCTGCCCTCAGCTCAGAATATTATATTGCCATGTGCTTTATGACCAAACGTGGGCATCCTCAACTATATGTGAGTTTCTGTAATCAAAGGATGGGATAATGTCCTTTTTTAATACCCAGTGAAAAGCTCGGAGGAGTGATGGGCTGAAGAGATTTGGGAGATTTTTTTTGTGTAGACAAAGCAATGTCAGCTAGTGGGTAGGTTTAGAAAGTAAATGGAAAGGTTGGTGAGATGTTGGCTGCTAGCTGAAGGTGTTGGAATACAAAACTTATACAGAACCTCCATCAGATCCTGTTTTGAGAATAGAAAATCCCTACAGCGTGGAAGCAGGCCATTCAGCCCATCAAGTCCACTCTGACCCTCTAAACAGCAATCCACCAGATCCACCCTATCCCTGTGAACCTGCATGTCCCATGGCCAATCCACCCTAACCTGCACATCTTTGGACTGTGGGAGGAAACCGGAGCACCTGGAGGAAACTCACACAGACACAGGGAGAATGTGCAAACTCCACACAGACAGTCACCCAAGGGTGGAATCGAATCCCAGACCCTGGTGCTGTGAGGCAGCAGTGCTAACCACTAAGCCACTGTGCTGCCCGTATTACGCCTTCTGTGCATTGCACTTCCCAAAAAATAGATTGACCTTTCATTGACCAGAATGTTGCCAGCCCCAAAGGATTGGATTAAAAGGACTAGCCTTACCAACGTAGCTTTCATTCCTTGACATTAGACAGTTGAGGGCAGATCTCACCTTTAACATGATGAAGGAGTCTATGAGGGTCAATATAGAGAAGCTATTTCCACAGGAGAGGCAGCTACAATAAGGAGGCATAATCCCTCAAAGCAGGTTGTTTAGGAGTGAATTCAGGAAGCACTTTTTCACACAAAACGAAGTGGAAATCCAGAAATTCCTTGCCATCTCAAAATGTTGGATGCTAGGTAATAAAAATATTCAGAAGTGAGATCAATAATATTTTGTTAGGTAATGGGGAAAAGGGTATAAGGCAGATGTTTGTAAGGGCCTGGACCCTCAAGCCTTTGTCAAGCCACATTCCTGTCCAAAAAGGGGTATGGGCGTAGGAGAAGCTGGTATCCCACAACAATCGCTTACTTATGATCCCCAAGTAGCTGGTTGTGGATGCCAGGTCTAGACTCTGGGATGTCCAGGTGACAGTTGTGCAAATTAGTTGGTGTGCCATTTGAAATGTACGTTCAGTGAAGGATGTACATGAATTGAATTGAATTGAATTGAATTAGTTTTATTGTCATGTACTCAGCTGACTGCAGTGGAAAGTTTACAAATCTCCAGACACAGTGACATCTTAGGTACAAGATGCCTAGGTACATTCTTCAGGACAAGTTCAGTACAAAATTGGCTAGGTGGCTTGATTTGGTTTGATTTAGTATGATCACATGTGCAGAGATACAGTGAAAAGTATTGTATTGCATGCTATCCAGACAAATCATACCTTATATAAGTACATCAGGGTTACAGACCAGAATGCAGAAGTGCAACTGTGGGTCACCAGACTGAACTCTTTTGGAATTCTCTTCCCAAAGGACTGAGGAAGTGCTGTCATTATCACTAGATTTTTACATATTAAAGAAGTCAGGAGATTTGGGGATAGTACAAGAAATTGCCATGAAGAGTCAGCCATGATCTTGCTAAATGCTGGAACAGGTTCATTGGGCCAAATGGCCTATTTCCTACGTTCTGATGCATATAGCTTGGGAATGGCAGATGTGGCAGGTGTGCAATGGTTCAGAGGGGAAAGGCCAGCAAAACATGACCCATCCAGGGTACAGCCATGACATCAGGAAAGAAAGTGACCAATGACTTGTGCCAAGAATCCGGAACTTTAAATGACACAAGCCCCTTGGTTAATCTTAGAAAGGCTTTGACATATCAGAACAGCAGGGGTATCTAAAATCACGACAGGAGGAAGGGATGGAATTAAGATACACATTAGCCGTGGACAAATGACATGAGAGAAAGGGCTGAATGGCCTCTCTCATTCTTATTATGATGTATTTTAAAGGTTACATTGCATTTTTAGATATTTGAGGATAAAGTTTGTGAGGCTGCATTGTGGAAGTGCAGGCTGGAAATCAGGCAGAGACCAGTGCTCATGACATGACAGACTTTCTGATCAATATTTGAAAAACTGGGATCACTTGAAATGCTCTGATCTGACCTCCATTCCTATTTTTCCACTCTGCTCCGTAAGACCTTATGGTTGTTAGCAAAGCCTCACACAATTTCTCCTCCAATGTTAGCCTTACCCTTTGGAAATATTCAGGAAGTCCACTCAAGAACCAGGCTGGTATTGTGCATTGAGGATTAGAGGCGCCCTTGTTAATCTTGCTGGCATTGTGGTTAAGTCCAAACATTCCTGGGATATTCTGTAACTGAGGTACGTAGGAATTTCCACATTCACGAGTCAGCGAGATCACATCATATCATTGTTGCCAGCTGAGGAAGAGTTAGCTCAATGTCTGAACCTCTGCGTGTATTTACAGACTCCAAGTTTCTTCCCATCCATAAGCTTTCTCTCCGAATTTGTATGTCAGTCTCCCATCCACACGTTCCAGGATTCCAGTTTTGTAATAGTGTCTAAGGCAGAGGAGTTAAGTGCATTGAATTTAATTCAAGTTCAGTTTATTTTTATTAAATCTTAAATAGTAGAAGTTTTGGAAAGAAGAAAAGTCTCACAGCTATACTGTAACACACCTCTTCACAACCACTTGATGTCTCTCAGCACTTTACCCCCAATGAAGTTAGTTCTGAAGGGTCCACCCTGTTGTGGGAGATGTGGCAGCCAAAATAGTGCACAGCAAGCTCCCACAAACAATCTGTTTTTGTGATGCTGATTGAGGGAATTTGCCTGGAACCCCAGATACCCCCCACCCCACCAAACCTCCTGAGAATAACATTCTGAAATGGGATTACAGGACCTTCCATATCCACCCAAGGAGGCAGATGAGATTTGGCTAAACATTTCATCTGCAAGATGGCACCTCCGACAGTGTAGCATTCCCTCAGCACTGCACTATACAGTCAGCTCTTACTATTGTACTCAAGTACAATTATTTTTCTAGGTTTGTCCTTCAAAGATGTTCACCCCTTATTTTCTCTCTGGATGTCACAAGAGCTTTAATATACAATGTTTCCATCCATCATGTATGAGCCTTGGGTACCTGTAGGCCATGGACTGGAGGCTGGGGTGCAAGTTCCAGGAGAGACTGGATATCTTCATAGTCATTTGTGATTACATGGCATCTTTAACCTGTTCTCCTAGTAAAGTGTCCCCAGGAACACAAGCTAAATTTGACACCGAGTTACATAAACAGAAAATAGGATCGAGGGGTTTTATCAAAGAGGTAGCTCTTAAGTAGGGTCTTAAAGGTAGACAAGGCAGTGAGGTTCTGAGGGGCTAACTTCAGAGCCAGAGGATGAGACAGAGAAAGATAAAGCCACCAATGATGGGGGCAAGATAAATCAGGTCCTGATAGGACGGCATGGTGGCTCAATCATTAGCACTGTTGCCTCACAGGGACCCGGGTTCAATTCCACTCTCAGGCGACTTTCTGTGTGGAGTTTGCACATTCTCCCTGTGTCTGCATGGATTTCTCCCAGGTGCTCCAGTTTCTTCCCATAGTCCAAAGATGTGCAGGTTAGGGTGGACTGGCCATGCTAAATTGCCCATAGTGTCCAGGGATGTGTAGTCTAGGTGGATTAGCCATGGGAAATGCAGGGTCACAAGGTTAGGGTAGGGTGGCGGGTCTGGGTGGGATGTTCTTCAGAGGGTCAGTGTGGATTCAGTGGGCTGAATGGCCTGTTTCAACACTGTAAGGGATTCTATGATTAAGCAAGTGGGCAAAATTGGAGGGGTGCAGAGTCTAGAAGGCACAACACTGGCTAACTCCTTAGCGCAGTGACACTGAGCAATGGGTTCCTGGACCTATTGTATTCATGTTTTGTTACAGTTTTAAGCAAGGGGGTAGCAGAGTTAAAACTGAAGAATTACTTCTCTCAAAGGGTCATGAATCTTTGGAATTCACTTCCCCAGAGTGCAGTGGATGCCGGGATGCAGAATAAATTTATGGAAGGAGATAGATTTTTAATTAGTAATGGGTTGAAAATTTATGGGGAGCAGGCGGGAAAGTGGAACTGAGGCCAAGATGAGATCAGCCATGATCATATTAAATGGTGGAACAACCTCAAGGGGCTGAATGGCCTACTCCTGCTCCTAGTTCTTATGTTCATTAAGTGAAGCTAATTTCCCCCATAGCTATGAAATTTGAAACTCACGCTTTGTTAGGATCAACCCTAGTTCAGGAGCATAACCATAATGCTACTGTGCCCCACAATTCTGCAAAGTTGGCGAGCCTTATCAAAAATTGAGATGGGGCAGCCATTGGGAATTCCCCATCAGCCAAAGGGAGGGACAATGTTTCTGAGCTTCTTTGCTCATATTCTGTCTCGGGAATGTCAACATCATTTTAAAGGCCAGAATTTTGTGTTGCATTGAACTGAATGGCTGTGCCATTTGAAAGGGTAGCATTGCTGTGGGTCTGGAGTCACATGTAGGCCAGACCATGTAAGGCTGGCAGATTTCCTTCCCTCAAGGTCATTAATGAACCAGTTGCTGATAGATGTTGATGTAAAGATCGATGGCAAGCTTTCAAATCTGGATTTTATTCATTGATTTGAAATTCTGCGTGGTGGGATTTGAACCCAGGTCCCTACGGCATGAGATAACAAGGTGTAGAGCCGGATGAACACAGCAGGCCAAGCAGCATCAGAGGAGCAGGAAGGCTGACGTTTCGGGCCTAGACCCTTCTTCAGAAATGGGGGAGGGGAAGGGGGATCTGAAATTAATAGGGAGAGAGGGGGAGGGGGATAGAAGATGGATAGAGGAGAAGATAGGTGGAGAGGAAACAGACCGGTCAAAGAGGTGGGGATGGAGCCAGTAAAGATGAGTGTAGGTGGGGAGGTAGGGAGGAGATAGGTCAGTCCAGGGAGGACGGACAGGTCAAGGGGGCGGGATGAGGTTAGTAGGTAGGAGATGGGGGTGGGGCTCGGGGTGGGAGGAGGGGATAGGTGGGAGGAAGGACAGGTTAGGGAGGCAGGAACGAGCTGGGCTGGTTTTGGGATGCGGTAGGGGGAGGGGAGATTTTGAAGCTTGTGAAGTCCACATTGATACCATTGGGCTGCAGCGTTCCCAAGCGGAATATGAGTTGCTGTTCTTGCAACCTTTGGGTGCCATCGTTGTGGCACTGCGGGAGGCCCAGGATGGACATGTCATCATGCCCCAGGGCATGAGCTTACTAGTCTGATGACACTACCACTATGCCACCGTCTTCTGCTCCTTGCTGTTTACCTCAGTGCTCGGCTCAGCTTCTCATAGTTCATTCCTTTATTGTTTTTTTTGCTTCCCCACAGCTGGGCAAAGGCGTTGGATTTAACTACACGGAAGATTCCTGCTCGCCGGTCCTCCCATCGCAGGATCTCACTGTTTTCCGTGGGGTTCAGCAACAAATCCCGGACAAACTCCCACAGGTGAATGCTCTGGCCTGTTTGGATTGAGTTTTACATGCACAGTAAATAACAGTTAAACTAAAAGAAAGAATGAAACAAGGCTCACTTTTATCTAGCCTCAGGGACTCAGGGACTTCTACAGCCAATGAAGTCTTTTCAAAGTGGAGTTGCTGTTGTAATGCAGGAAGTGAGGCAGCTAATATCTGTACAGCAAAGTCCCACAGTTAGTGTGATGGAATACTCCCCGGTTGCCTGGAATGGTGCAGCTCCAACAACACTCAAGAAGCTTGACACCATCCAGGACAAAGCAAGCTGCTTGACTAGCACCACATCCACAAACATTTCCTCCACCCAGCACTAGTGCACAGTAAAAACCGAAAGAACTGCGGATGCTGTAAATCAGGAACAAAAACAAAGTTGCTGGAAAACCTCAGTGGGTCTGGCAGCATCTGTGAAGGAAAAAACAGAGTTAACGTTTCGGGTCTGGTGACCCTTCCTCAGAACTAGTGCACAGTGTGTATCATTTACAAGATGCACTGACACAACTCATCCAGATTCCTTCAATGGGCGCCTTCCAACGCCACAACTTCTACCAATGATAACAACGAGAGCAGTGATGGCATTGGCACATTTCTGTCCAAGCCAGCCACCAACTAACCTAACTTTTTAAAGAATTCATTCACAGGATAACGACATCGTTTGCTAGGCCAGCATTTATCGCCCATCTCAGAAGACAGTTAAGAGTCAACCACTTTGCTGTGGGTCTGGAGTCATATGTAGGCCAGACCGGGTAAGGATGGCAGTTTCCTTCCCTAAAGGGCATGAGTGAATGAGATGGGTTTTGCTGACAATCAGCCATGAATTCATGTCATTATTAGACTCTTAATTCCAGATGTACTGGGGGTTGATTTAGCTCAGTTGGCTGAATGGCTGGTTTGCATAGCAGAGTGAAGCTGACAATGTGGGTTCAATTCCTACACTAGCTGAGATTACTGTGAAGGACTCTCCTTCTCAACCTCTCCCCTCACCTGAGCTGTGGTGACCATCAGATTAAACCACCATCAGTCATTGCTCTCTGATGAGAGCCCTGTCTTCTGGTAAGACTATGGTGGCACAATACCAAATTCCAGATCTTTACTGAATTCAAATTCCACATCTGCTGTGGCAGGATTTGAACCCAGGTCCCCAGAACATAACTTAGGTCTCTGGACTAATAGTCCAACAATAATTCCACTCAACCATCACCTCTCTATTTGAAATATATCACTGTCACTGTTCCTTCATTATTGCAGGGTCAAAATCCTGGAATTCCCTTGCTAACAGTGCTGTGGGTTTCCCCACAGTCCATGGTTCAAGGCAGCACCTTCTCCAGCAATAAAGGTTAGCCCAACCAAACAGCCACATCCCATGAAAAAGATTTAAAAAATGAGATAACCAAGTAATCTGTCTTAGTGATATTCTGTATTTAAAGGAGAATTGGATGAACAAGTTTAAGGAGGAAATGATGGCATGGTTCCACACTGTATGATTCTATGAGACCTACATTTCTCAGACAGCAGGAAAGAATAAGGTTAGTGGAGGATATTATGCATTATGTATTTGAATGCAGAGGCGAAGCAGGGAGAATGAAACGTAGCACAGGGGTTTTGGAGCTGTGAAGGAACCGGAGAAGTCAGTTAAAGAGAAATAACCGCAATGGAATCAATAACTTTGTGAGATCTTGTCAGAATTACTATCCATTGCTGAGAAAAGGCACATTTTGTTGAAGATTTTCATCTTGCGCTCATCAGGACGCCAATGTAAAGTGGAGCAACATGTTTATGCAGTATGAGAAGAGAATGCTGATTGGTTGGCAAATGGACTCTGATTGATAGATGCATTGCCATAAAGAATGTGCCTGATAGATGATGACTAAGGAATAAACCATATTGCCTGTCAGGCTTACACTGTGGTACATTGGTGTGTACAGAAAGCTACATATGTTAATACACAGAGCCCTTTTTGTTCATAGAATCCTTACAGTGTAGAAGCAGGCTACATGGTCCATCAAGTACATATCCACCCTCCAAAGAGCATTCCACCTCTTACCTATCCCTATGACCCTGCATTTCCCATGGCTAATCCACATAGCCTTCAAATCCCTTGGCAATATGGGCAATTTAACATTGGGCAATCCACTTAACCCATACATCTTTGGACTGTGGGAGGAAACCAGAGCACCCAGAGGAAACCCACGTAGCCACAGGGAGAATGTGCAAATTCCACATAGACAGTCGCCCGAGGGTAGAATCAAACCCAGGTCGCTGGCACTGGGAGGCAGCAGTGCTAACCACTGAGCCACCACGCCACCCAAAAGAACAGGTAAACAGGTACGTATACTTCACCTGTTTCAACACAAGAAAATATTCTCTAGTGCATTCCTTGGGGTAATGCCTTGACCAATCAGAGTCAACTTGCCTGGCTTAAATTTAAGCAAAGTTTGACAGTTAACTGTCAGTCACCATCAACCACTGCATTCTCCATGGCTACACATTTACCAATCAAAGTTTGCTTGCCAGCTAATCAGCAATCCCTCCTCGTACTGTATAAACATGTTATTCCACTTGATATTCATATTCTTGCGAATGTTTTGATGGAATCAATGTGGAAAGTTTTGACAAACTCTGTTATTGTTCAGCAATGTTCAAGCTCTGTGCCACCAAATGACTATTTATCAACAAATTTATTTGTTAGCCACCATTTTCTGCCAGACTGTTGTAAAAAGGACACAGGAAATAGGAGTAAACTGGATGAAAGGATGAGCAGGTTGGGGCCTGTCTCCATTGGCATTTTAGAAAAATGAGAGCTGATCCTGTTGGCAAAGTCAGAAGTCACACGACACCAGGTTATAGTCCAGCAGGTTTGTTTGAAATCACAAGCTTTTGGAGCGCTGCTCCTTCATCAGGGCCCTTTTTGGTGATGACCTGGTGTCATGTGATACTATTGAAACATGCAAGATCTTGAGGTGACTTGACAGGTGAATGTTGAAAGGTTGTTTCCCCTTGTGTGAGAGACTAGAACTAGAGGATAGAGTTTCCAAATAAAGGGTCATTCACTTTAAATGGAGATGAAGAGAAATTTCTTCCTTGAGTCTTCTTCATGAGTCTTAAGAATTCTGCCTCTCACAGAACGGTGGATGCAGAGTCATTGAATACTGTTGAGGAAGAGGTCGTTAAGTTATTGAGTCAAAGTGTATGAGGCATGTAGGAAAGTGGAGCTGAGGCCACCATCAGATCAGCTATGATCTTTTTGAATGGCAGAGCAGGGTGTGCAGCTGAATATCCTACTTTTGCTCCTAATTCCTCTTTACGTAGGAGCAAGAGGAGGCCATTTGGCCTGTGAGACCTGCTCCAGAGTTCAATAGGAATACTGCCTATTTTCTCCATCAACTCCATACTCTTGTATTATTCCAACTTTCTGTCCAAAAATCCAGTGCTCTCAGCCTTGGATCTATTTCAAAGATTCCCAACCCTCTGAGTGAAGACATTTCATCTCATCTCACTCCAAAATGGCTGACTCCTTATCCAGAGACTGTGGCCCCTGAGTCTCCAGCCAAGGGAAAGCACTTCTCAGCTTCTAAGTACTTGAGATGTTTAAACAGGATCATCTCCGATCCTTCTAACCTTTAGAGAATCTTTGTGTTTTTATTTATTCATGGGAATGTAGGCGTCTCTGGTGAGGTCAGCATTTGTCGCCCTCCCTGATTTCCCACAATGCTCTGAATCCAGCGTTACATGACCGGGTAAAGAGGAGAGTTTTCATTTCCCGAATGATGTTAGTGAGCCAGCTGGGTTTTTTTAAAATGATAATTGACAGTGGTTATGTGATTGCCATTAGACTGGCTTTTCAGTCCCAGATTTTAAAACAAAATTGAAATCAAATTTCACCATCTTCTCTGGTGGGATTCAAAGCCATCATCCCAGAACAATAACCCAGAGTTCTGGATTACTACCCAGTGACATTACCTCCTATACCACTACCTCCTACCCAATCAGCTCTTACAGAGTCAGAATCATACAGTGTGGAAACAGATCCTTCGGTCCAACCAGCCCATGCGGACCATGTTCCCAAACTAAACTAGTCACACCTTCCTGCATTTGGCCAATACTCCTCCAACCTTTCCTATTCATGAACTTATCTAAAAGTCTTTTAAACGTTGTAATGGTGCCTGCATCCATCAGTTTCTCTGGCAGTTCATTGCACACATCGAACCACTCTCCCTATAAAAATGTTGCCCCACATGTCCTTTCTAAATCTTTCTCCTCTCACCTTAAAAATATCAGCTCTAGTTTTAACTCCTTCACCCTTGGGAAAAGATGAATTCTGTGTTTTTCAACCCCTCCTAAAAGTCTTTTGGTTTTTTTTTAAATTCATTCACGGGATGAGGGCGTCGCTGACTAGGCCAACATTCATTACCCATCCCTAATTGCCCACAGGGCAGTTAAGAGTCAACCATATTGCTGTGGGTCTGGAATCACATGTAGGCCAAACCAGGCAAGGATGGCAGTTTCCTTCCCTACGGGGCATTAGTGAACTGGATGGACTTTTCCTGACAATTGACTCATGGTTATCACTAGACTCTTAATTCCAGTTTTTAAAAATTGAATTCACATGCCACCATCTGCTGTGGCAGGATTCGAACCTAGGTCCCAGAACATTAAGTGGGTCTCCAGATTAGCAGTGCAGTGAGAATACCATCACCCATCTTTCTCTAATGTATTTTGTTTTGCTTATTGTGCCACACATTATGTATAAAATTGTTTTGTGGGGAGTCTTGGAGCACAGGAGCATGATATCACTGAAGAGAGGTTACCATGTCTAAGATCTCCTCAAAGTAACTGTTTATTCACATTGTACTAATGATAGATGCTAAAGCTTAAAATGAGCTGCAGACTGTTGCCTCTCTCTTCAGAATCTCCATCATCATTATTTTACTCCTGACATAACTTTCCTATTTGCATCGTCAAGTCTTAACCCTTTACTCTGCCAGTACCATTAATTAATTCAACTCAAATGAACCATCATTTTCACTCACCTCGCCTCTGTGGATTCGTCCTGCATTTTGGAGGTTTCTCGTGCTGTTTGACATCAGTGCTGCATTTGATTTTATTGGGAGACATCACTGCGAAAAGAGAAACATGTAGAGGGACCAAGTTGTGCTGAATATAATCCAAATTATGCTGAAGGCCTGTGTGTAATTGGACAGGGTCTGGGTGATATAAGGGTGAGGTGAAATGGAGCAATTCAGTTGTTGAGGACATATGATCAAATGTGTGAGGAACAGGAGTAGGCCATTCAGCCCCTCAAACCTGCTCTGCCAGTTGATAAGATCATGGCTGATCTAATTATGGACTCAACTTTATTTTCCTACCTACTGTCATAGCCTCTCACTTGCAGGAATACTTGGAAATGGACATGCAAATGCACTAGTCTTCCATTTGAGAGTTGGACCAGTATGTCTCATTCATAAGTTTGACTGGTTTTTCCAGAGGGGTACAATGGGAAGTGGTGAGTTAGGGTCATAGAGTTTTTACAGCACAGAAAGAGATCTTTCATCCCATGATGCCTGTGCAAGTCATTGAGTACTAGTTAAAAGTAGTCCCACTTCCCAGCCCATAGGGCAGACAGATCAATGGCTGAAGAGATGGTGCAATGTACAAGGATTCAGATTTTTGGATTATTGGGATGTCTTCTGGGGTAGAAAAGGCCTGTTTAAAAGGATGGGTTTTACCTGAACTGGAAAGGGACCAATATCCTGGTGTGGAGATTCCCTGGTACTATCTCGGGAGCCTTTAAACTAGAAGAGAGGGGAGTATGGGATTTCCTAAATAACAGTAAAACTAGAAAGTCAGATGGGGGTGATTCTGAATCAGAAAAGAGCAACTTAACTAGAAAAGGCAGACAAGTGCAAGTCAGAATGAGATAAATCTGAAGATTTAAACTGCCTTTATTTCCATTCAAGGCGTGTTACAAGTAAGCCTGATGTACTTAGGGCATATATGGGAACATGGGACTGGGACGTCATTGCTATTACAGAAATTTGGCTGAGGGCAGCTTGGCAGTTCAATGTTCTGGGTTTTAGATGCTATAGGAAAGTTAGAAAGGGAGGCAAGAGAGGGTGGGGAGTGTTGCTTTTAATTAAGGAAAACATTACTACTGTAATAAGAGAGATTATTTCTGTGGGATCGTCCAGTGAAACTCTGTGGGTAGAAATTAGAAACAAGAAAGGGATGATCACCTCGATGGGATTGTACTATAGGCCCCCCATAGTCAGAGGGAAATTGAGGAGCAAAGAGATCTCAGATATATGTAAGAATAATAGGATGTAATAATAGGGATTTTAATTTTCCAGACTTTGACTGGAACTGCCATAGTGTTAAAGGCTTGGATAGGGAGGAATATGTTAAATTTGCTCAAGAAAATTTTCTTATCAATATGGAGGAGAAGAAGCTAAACTTCACCTTCTCTTGGGAAATAAGGCAGGGCAAGTGACTGAAGTGTTGGTGGGGGAGCACTTTGGGATTCATGATCATAATTCTATTAGTTTTAAAATAGTTATGGAAAAGGATAAACCTTCCATAAAATTTAAAGTTCTAAATTGGAGGAAAGCAAATTTTAATGGTATGAGACAAAAACTTTCAAAAGTTGATTGGAACATAGAACGTAGAACGTAGAACAGTACAGCACAGTACAGGCCCTTCGGCCTATGATTTTGTGCCAAACTTTTACCCTAAACCTAAGGTCTATCTAACCTCCATCCCTACCTTATACTATCATTTAATTGGATTGGAGTAGCGTGTTCGCAGGTAAAGAGGGGACTGACAAGTGGGAGGCTTTCAAAGTGTGATAACAAGAGTTCCGATGCATCATTTGTCTCAAAATGGCAGTTCCTTTTCCTTTTTCTTTCTTTTTTTCTTCTCTTTTCTGCAGTTTTTCTCCCCCCACCCAACTTTGAACTTCTTAACCTTACCTGGAGGGAATGGAGGAGAGTCTGATTCCAGCCCAGCGCGGGAGATAAGTTAGAGATCATGCTGCATGGGAGGTGAGTCCCGGAGGTAAGCCACGGGCCAAGAGCTTGGAGCAGGAGGCAGTCCGAGCCCAGGCTAGGCCAGGAGACGGGTCCTGGAGGCAATTTGCGGGACGGAGCGGAAGGTAGTGTGAACCTGGGCAGTCCAGGAGATGGGTCCTGGAGGTGAGCCACAGTCGGATCCCGGAGCGGGAGGCAGTCCGAGTCCAGGCCAACCCAGGAGATGGGTTCTGGAGGCGAGTTGCGGGACAGAACATGAGGCAGTGTGAACATGGGCAGCCCAGGAGGTGGGTTGTGGAGGCGAGTCACAGGCCAGAACCCGGAACGGGAAGCAGTCCAAGTTCAGGCCAACCCAGGAGACGGGTCCTGGAGGTGAGTCATGGGCCATGAGCCTGGAGCGGGAGGCAGCGTGAACCTGGGCAGCCCAGTGAATGGGTCCTGGGGGTGAGCTCCAAAGGCAAGTCCAGGCCAGAGCACGTGGAGGCAGAGAGGCCTTGTGTTCTGAAGCCCAACGGGCATGGACCCAATAAAAAGAACTAAAATTTGAGTACTTTCTAGATACTTTTATTCTTATTCTGGACTTTCAGTAAGTCGAGTACTTTTTAAAACTTTGTATTCCTATGCTAAACCTTTTTTTTAATCTTTCAATTTTGTAACAAACACTTAAAGTATCTGTACTGAGGTACCCAGTATCTAAGATGGCACCAAAGCGGCGACATTGCAAATTTTTCACTGCACTCATTCAAGTGCACATGACAACAAAGGCTATTCTATTCTATTCCAATATGTTCCTGCTAGAGTGAAGGGTAAGGCTGGTAAGAGTAGGGAACAATGGATGAATAAAGATATTGACGTTCTGGTCAAGAATAAGAAAGAATCATAGATGTCGACAACTGAGATCAAATGAATCTCTTGAAGAGCATTCTTAAGATGGAAGTCAGGAAGGCAAAGAGGGGATATGAGATAGCCTGGGCAGATAAGGTTGAGGATAATCCAAAGGGATTCTATAAGTATATTAAGAGCAGAAGAGCAACTACAGAGAGAATTGGGTCACTTAAAGATCAACGAGGTCATCTTTGTATTGAACCTCAGGTGTTGGGAGAGATACTAAATGAATATTTTGCATCAGTTTTTACTGTGGAGAAAGAAACGGAGGCTACAGAACTCAGGGAAATAAAGATTGATTCTTTGAAAACAGTTCGCATTACAGAGGAGGAAGTGCTGGAGGTCTTAGAGAACACAAAGGTGGATAATCTCCGGGACCTGATCAAGTGTATCCCAGGACATTGTGGGAAGTTAGGGAAGAAATTGCAGGGCCCCCAGCAGAAATAATTGTTTCATCTATAACCATAGGTGAGGTGCCGGAGGACGGGACTGTAGCTAATGTTGTGTCTGTATTTAAAAAAAGGCTGTAAGCTTGGGAGCTATAGACCTTTGAGCCTGACATCGGTGGGTAAATCATTGAAGGTGATTCTGAAAGATAGGATTTACATGCATTTGGAGAGGCAAGGACTGATTAGGGACAGCCAGCATGGTTTTGTGCAAGAGAAATCGTGTCTCACAAACTTAAATGAGTTTTTTGAGGAAGTTACCAAAAAGATTGATGAAGGCTGATCGGTAGACGTTGTTTACATGGACGTTAGTAAAGCCTTTGATAAGGCTCTGTATGGTGGACTAATTAGTAAAGAAAGATCACATGGGATTCAGGGTAAGCTTGCCAACTGGATATGAAATTGGCTTGCTGGTAGGAGATAGAGAGTGATGGTGGAGGGTTGATTTTTGGACTGGAGGCCTATGACCTGCAGTGTGCCACAAGGATCACTACTGCGTCCACTTTCATTTGTCATTTATATAAATGATTTGGATGAGAATATAGGAGGCATGGTTAGTAAGTTTGTGGATGACAGCAAAATTGGTGGTATAGTCAACAGTGAAGATGGTTATCTAAGATTACAAAGAGATCTTGATCAATTGGGTCAATGGACTGAGGAGTGGCAGATGGAGTTTAATTTCGATAAATGTGAGGTATTGCATTTTGGTAAAACAAGCAAGGGCAGGACTTATACAATTAATGATAGGGTCCTGGATAGTGTTGTAGAATAGAGAGACCTAGGGGTTCAGGTACATAATTATTCAAAATTTGCGTGACACTTAGACAGTGTGGTTCAGCAGATGTTTGACTCGCTTGCCTTCATTGCTCATACCTTTGAGTATAGGAGTTGGGACGTCATGTGAGGCTGAACAGGACATTGATGAGTTCTCTTCTGGAGTACTGTGTGCAGTTCTGGTTGCACTGCTATAGGAAGATTTATTAAATTGGAGAGGGTTCAGAAAAGATTTACCAGGATGTTGCCTGGAACAGAGGGTTTGAGTTACAAAAATAGGCTGGGTAGGATATGAGTTTTTCCACTGGAGTGTAGGAGGTTGAGGGGTGACTTATGGAAGTTTATAAACTCGTGAGGGGCATAGATAAGGTGAATTGCAAGGGTCTTTCCCTAAGGTGGGGGAGTTCAAAACTATGAGGCATAGCTTTAAGGTGAGAGGAGAAAGTTTTAAAAAGGATAATGGGGGCATCCTTCTTACACAGAGCATGGTTCATGTGTGGAATGAACTGCCAGAGGAAGTGGTGGGTGCAGGTACAGTTACAATATTTAAAAGACATTTGGATAAGCTCATGAATAGGAAAGATTTGGAGGGAGATGTGCCAAACACAGGCAGTTGGGATTAGTTTAGTTTGGGAACATAGTGGGCATGAACGTGTTAGACCGAAGGGTCTGTTTCCGTGCTGAACGACTCTGTGACTACATAAATAAGTTGTGCTTCATTTGGTTGGATAAATGTTTCTTGTGCTACGTTTCAGGAAATACATAATTATCTGCGGAGGGGAGTAAAGGTCAGGGCTGTTGGAGAAAGGGTGGTGGAGACCGGGACAGACTGAGTTGCTATTGGATAGAGCTAGCATGGACATGACAGGACAAATCACCTCCTGTGCTACACCGATTCTACAAGTTATTTTTCAACGCTATAAATCCCCTGACTCATGGAGTTTGGCTACTTACAGAAGTCGATGCTGGGTAGAACCTGTTTAACCGGAGGGCCCACGTGCTCAGGATTACTATGGCACGTTGTCACGGTTGCCAACAAGCCTGAAAGTGAAGCAAGAACAAACAAGTGTCATGTTACAATGCTGCCGAGCAGCTTAATAGCTGGAGATAATAAGACAAGCTCTCATAGCTACTGCCCTCGGATCCACTGCAACTGCGACATTGGGATCCACCACAGCAGTGGTTTAGGATGTGCCGCAACTGGGATCCACTGAAACAATGTGTTGGGATCCATGATAACACAGTGTGGAGCTGGAGGAACACAGCAGGCCAGGCACCATCAAAGAAGCAGGGAAGTTGACGTTTCGGGTTGGGACCCTTCTTTAGAAATGAAGGGTCCTAATCTGAAACATCAACTTTCCTGTTCCTCTGATGCTGCCTGGCCTGCTGTGTTCCTCCAGCTCTACACTGTGTTATCTCTGACTCCACCATCTGCAGTTCTTGCTATCCCTATTGGGATCCATGTTGGGATCTGCTGGAAGAATCCATTTTGATCCACCAAAACAGTTTTGGGACCAACTGTGACAGTATTATGGGATCTATTGTACTCATTTTTTGGGATGCACTTCACCAGGGCTTCAATTAACTACTAAAGTGTATTGGGATCCACTGCAACCATACATTGGGAAGCAATGTGATCAGATCCACTGAAACTGTGCTAGGAACCCCGGAAGCAGTGATCAGGCTTTACCAAAACCGAACACTAGGATCCACTGCAATGGCGCACTGGAATCCACTGCAACCTTGCATTGGAAACTGCTGCGAAAATGCAGTGGGTCCTACTTCACCTGTGGTTTGGGATCCATTTCAACAATGCAACGGGAACCATGGAAATAGTGTATTGGGGTCCACCATGACATTGCATTGGGATCCACTGTCACAGTGCATTAGGGTCAAAACAATCTTAGACTGAGGATCTCTGCAGCATGCTGAATGAACTTGGGATCCTTTGCAACCCTGTCTGTGGAGCTCTCGTAACAGTTCGATGGGAGGCGCTATAATACTGCAGTGGAAGGCCCCTTTCAATCAAACAGTAACCAACTCTTATGGGACAAAATATGTGAACAGAACAGGGTGAAGTGAGGATGCTGGTGGTTATGAGAACAGGACATAGTAGTGGCGTTGTTGGAAAGTCTGATAGACTGGTTGGGAATTCAATAGGAGAAGTAGCGGGCAGGGGCATCTTGAGATTATAATTGTCAGCGTTGGGATGGGTGAATATTAAAATGAACTAAAACCTACAACTTGTCTTGTTGATATGTGTAACGCTATTGTTTCTCTGCTGGCCAACTCACTGACTTGCAGTCCTGCTCAAAATCCCTCAAACTGGCCCTGGAGATGCCACAGGATCAACCTCCCAGAAGTGGGACAAAAAGACAAAATAAGAGACGATCCCTTAAAATACAGAATAGAAGAGCATTCTGTTCAGTGGCAAGATATATGATTGGAATTGATTGGAGCCATTATTGATAGGGGAAGTAGAAGGAGATTCACCAAAGGGGGAGAGAGGTCATAAGGAAAGAGAGGGAGAGCAAGGAATATCCATTCCATACCCTGCAGTGGCCCCCCAATGTCTAGCATCTTTCCTAGATCCTCAATATACTCATCAAGACAAACATCCACTCATTTCATTCCCTTCTTTTCCAAATACTGGTCATCTGACCGAGCCTCTGTTTACCTTGGGGAAGAGATCTGATAGGAGAGTACAAAATCATGAGGTCCAGACCTTGTAAGTTAATAGGGAGCAATATATTCTTTCTCATGAAAGGATTGAGAACTGAGAGGGCATGCAGATTTAAAGTAATTAGGAAAAAAAAATCAAACGTGATGTAAGGAAAATTTTTTCAGGTAGTGAGTGGTGAGGGTCTGGGATGCACTTTCTGACAGTACATTGGAAACAATTACAGTATTTGAAAGGGAATTTGATGGTTTTCTGAAAAGCGAGAACATGCTGGGTTACAGGGAGAAAGCGGGAGAATGGCACTCAGTGAATTGCTTATTTGGAGAGCCAGTGCAGAGGCGATGGGCTAAATGGCCACCTTCTGCACTGTGGCATTTCTGTGATTCGCACCTCCTCAACCTGCCTTTCCTCTGTGGCCCAATGGTTTGACCTCTGTCATTCTCTCTGACCTACTGATCTACCTACACCCCACTTTCCTTCACCAATGGCATCTAAGCTTACTCCAATTTATCCCATGACTCATTAGAAATTGGAATAGAAGAAGGCTATTCAGCCCTTTGAGCCTGCTCCACCATTCAACTAGATTGTGGCTGATTTGGTTGTGGCCTCAACTCCACTTTCCTGCCTGTCCCCACATAACCCTGGCTCCCTTATCAATCAAAACTCTTTGAATATATTCAATGACCCAGCCTCCACTGCTCTTTGGAGAAGAGAAATCCAAGGACAAATGACTCTCTTAGAGAAGAAATTCCTCCACATTTCCATCTTAAATGGGAGTCCCTTCAGTCTTTAAACTATTGCCCCTAGTTCTAGATTCCCCATGAGGGGTTTATTGTCTCAGCATTTTTTCTGATTCCCTCTATCTCTCCCACTAACAGTGCTGGCATTGGACTACTCCAGTTTGAATGCGGCTTTCCAACTCTCCTCACTCTCTATCTTCCTTCTGGTGAAGTCATGGCAAGGGTGGATAGATATCAGTTCCAAGGACTTTCTCTTTGGTGCTCAAAAGCCCTGTCTCTGTGATTCACTGTAGCCCTGGCAACCAGTTCTATTGCTCTGCTCCAAACTCTGACAATGTCAAAGGAACATGGGAGATAGGAGGAGGAGCAGTCATTCTGTCCCATCCAACAAATTCTTCTAATGTTGCACAAACACTTCTGAACTCCATCATCTGTATACTACCATTTGGAAGTCCACAACCAACTCCCCACATAATCCGTCAATGCCTTTGTCTATCTTTTACAGCTCCCCACTGGTCCAGAGGGTACATTGACAAGGCTAGAAACACGTGGCATCAGATCCTGCATCTAGGAGCCATGAATCACCTCAATGTAGAAATCCAGAAAATTCAGATTATTGGGAAATGTAAGGGAATCCACCTGATGTTAAAAGATGTTGTTAAACTTGAAAGAGTGCAGAAAAGATTTCCTTTATTCATAGGATGAGGGCGTCACTTGCTAGGCCAGCATTTATTACCCAACCCTAATCACCTAGGGGGTAGTTAAGAGTCAACCACATTGCTGTGGGTCTGGAGTCACATGTAGGCCAGACCAGGTAAGGATGGCAGTTTCCTTTCCTAAAGGGCATTAGTGAACCAGATGGGTTTTTCCCCAACAATCAACAATGGATTCACAGTCATCATTAGATTCTTAATTCCAGATATTTATTGAATTCACGTTCCACCATCTGCCATGGCAGCATTCGAACCCAGGTCCCCAGAACATTATCCGGGTACTCTGGATTAATAGTCCAGCGATAATATCACTAGGCCATTGCCTCCCCATAAGGGTATAAGGATGCTGCTGGGTTTGGAGGGTTTGAGCTATAGGAGAAGGCTGAATAGGCTGGAGCTATTTTCCCTGGAGTGCCGGAGGCTGAGGAGTGACCTTACACAGGTTGGTAAAATCATGAGGGTCATGGAAAGGGTGAATATCCAAAATCTTTTTCCCAGGGTAGGGGAGTCCAAAACTAGAGGGCATTGGTTTAAGGTGAGAGGGGAAAGATATAAAAGTGACCTGAGGAGCTAAGTGTCAACCTTAGCCCCCTCAGCTCTTTAACAGTGGGGGGTTTTCCACACGTGATGTCTGGCTCTGTTGTAGACTTTTTGAGAACAAACTGATAGCTGTGGTTAGTCAAAAGAAGAACTCTATTATTGTTATATCCAGTGACTACCAGGATGGTAGAAGGTTAACCATGTGGGGATCTTCTCATTTATGGATGGGTCAATGCTTACCTTTGAAGATGCTATGTTCTGCGTAAAGATGTGAATCCCTCATCTCTGGCAAATATGTTTCCATTATTGGATGAAATGTGGTGGGAATGATTGGAAGGAAGAATTCTGTATCTCTGCTTCCAAGAAAAATATCAGATCGTTCAGACATTATAGGTTTGGACAGCATGGCTAGTTCTGTGGAGAAGACATAACAGATGAGGTGGAGAATCTTTGCTTTGCTCCCTGTGTCTTCCATTCTCCTCAAGGTGCTGCTCATGTTGATATTCACTTTTGAGGGAGGGTTGGGGGGGGGTTGCTGTTGCGATGGAGACCTGGGTTCAAGTCTCACCTGCTCCAGAACTGGATCATAACATAGATCAATTAAAAATATCCACCTGTCTGAAGCCATCAATCTCTCTTTCAAGTGGCCAGTCTCACTAGTTTAACAAATGTTGTTAGACAAGTTGTGGCTGCTTCACAGAACAGGAATTGAACATGGGATCCTCTGGTTTCCTTTCACACTATCTCATTTAGGTACCAGCTCTGAAACAGGCCAGGCAGCTCCCATTGGACTGTTTATGCTCCACAAGTCTCATTTCATTGTTTTCAATAAACCCCATCGGTATTCCATTGTTTATCCAACCCAAGACAACTCCTTACGTATGAAACTGTAATAGGTTTACTCAGAGAACATAGCATTCCATATGTCAGAGTCTTATTTACCAACCATCCTGCCCTATGTTCCAGGTTCTTTATACTATCTCTTTTATCACATTAGGCCACCCCTCACTTTTATTAATCAGCCTGTTCAGAGATGTTATGACACACCTCTGGAGCAGTTGGGACTTGAACCCCAGTTTCCTGACTCAGAAATAGGGATACTAACACTGCCACAAGAGCCTTATTACCTCACTTTATACTATTTAAACAACCAATTAAGCCAAATTAAACTGGTGAAGGCCCCTTACAGTGGCTCTGTAACACAAATCTAATAATCAAACCAAACTTACAAAATATTAACTTATTGTTTTCAGTTTTCATTCATGCTATTTTAGATAAATAATTTAAACTAATGAAAGAAAATTAACCAAATTGAAACAAATGACAGGTCCTTATTATTGTACCTAAAGTCAAACTCAGAGGAAATGTTACTGAGATTTAAATCAGAATTTCATTTTGGGGTTATGATGCACTCCAGCCCCTGTGGTGTCCATCGGCCGTAGAGGTGTGTGTCTTTATACGCTTTAGAAATTAAACTAAATTATTCCAAATGAACTGAATTAGCCCATATTAACAACTCTTTAAAGGGCACCATAGCTAAAGACAAAGCCCCAAAGGAAATTTACAAATTTAAAATTACAATGCGGCTTTGGGGACGGATGATCAATCTCTCTTTATTAATCCACTAAGTGCTTGATTAATTAATGCCCTTCATTCATTTATCCTAACAATATAATTAGCATAGAATTTTATTGCTTTCTTTCTGATTTTCTTATGCAGTTTCAACTTAAATGATATTCACTTCAACTACTCCTTTGTGGTAGAAAGTTCTGTATTCTAACCATAGTCTAGGTAAAGAGGTTTCTCCTGAATTCCAGACAACAAGGTGCAGGGCTGGATGAACACAGCAGGCCAAGCAGCATCATAGGAGCAGA
>NC_063368.1:13639600-13640435 GCF_021869965.1 Rhincodon typus
CCACCACACCCGGCACTTTTCCCTGCAACCGCAGGAAGTGCTACACCTGCCCCCATACCTCCTCCCTCACCCCCATCCCAGGCCCCAAGAAGACTTTCCACATCAAGCAGATGTTCACCTGCACATCTGCCAATGTGGTATACTGCATCCGCTGTACCCGGTGTGGCTTCCTCTACATCGGGGAAACCAAGCGGAGACTCGGGGACCGCTTTGCAGAACACCTACGCTCGGTTCGCAACAAACAACTGCACCTCCCAGTCGCGAACCATTTCAACTCCCCCTCCCATTCCTCAGACGACATGTCCATCCTGGGCCTCCTGCAGTGCCACAACGATGCCACCCGAAGGTTGCAGGAACAGCAACTCATATTCCGCTTGGGAACCCTGCAGCCCAATGGTATCAATGTGGATTTCACAAGTTTCAAAATCTCCCCTCCCCCCACCGCATCCCAAAACCAGTCCAACTCGTCCCTGCCTCCCTAACCTGTTCTTCCTCCCACCTATCCCCTCCTCCCACCTCAAGCCGCACCTCCATCTCCTACCGACCAACCTCATCCCGCCCCCTTGACCTGTCCGTCCTCCCTGGACTGACCTATCCCCTTCCTAACTCCCTACCTACACTCACCTTTCCTGGCCCCATCCCCGCCTCTTCGACCTGTTTGTTTCCTCTCCACCTATCCTCTCCTCTATCCATCTTCTATCCGCCTCCCACTCTCTCCCTATTTATTTCAGAACCCCCTTCCCCTCCCCCTTTTCTGATGAAGGGTCTAGGCCCGAAACGTCAGCCTTTCTGCTCCTATGATGCTGCTTGGCCTGCTGTGTTCATCCAGCCCTGC
>NC_063368.1:13640535-13779644 GCF_021869965.1 Rhincodon typus
TCTTCCTCCCACCTATCCCCTCCTTCCACCTCAAGCCGCACCTCCATCTCCTACCGACTAACCTCATCCCGCCCTCTTGACCTGTCCGTCCTCCCTGGACTGACCTATCCCCTTCCTAACTCCCTACCTACACTCACCTTTACTGGCTCCATCCCCGCCTCTTCGACCTGTTTGTTTCCTCTCCACCTATCCTCTCCTCTATCCCTCTTCTATCCGCCTCCCACTCTCTCCCTATTTATTTCAAAACCCCTTTCCCCTCCCCCTTTTCTGATGAAGGGTCTAGGCCTGAAACGTCAGCCTCTCTGCTGCTATGATGCTGCTTGGCCTGCTGTGTTCATCCAGCCCTGCACCTTGTTGTCTCGGATTCTCCAGCATCTGCAGTTCCTACTATCTCCTGAATTCCAGTTTGATTTATCAATATTTTTATGAGGCCTTAATTCTGTTCTCACTTTCAAATGGAAACATTTTCTCCAGATCTACACATTCAAACCCTTTCATGATCATAAAGACTGCCATCGGGGCCCCGTCAGTCTTCCCTTTACTTGAGAAAAGTGCCCCAACTAGGTGTTTTTATGGGGCAGTAGGATATCAATTGGAAATAATTCTTTGGTATGTCAGAAAATAGGAGACAAAATTTTGAACCAGAAACCATGTTGTGATCTTTTCATGTAAACTCAACACTATCTGGGACAAAGCAGCTCACTTGATTGGCACTCCATCCATCATTCACTCCCTTCACCTCTGACTCACTCCATCTACAAGGTACACTGAAGCAACTCACCCAGATTGTTCTGCTGTCGCCTTCTAATGTCTATCAACCTGAACAGTGTTTCCCAAACTTAATTTCTTCTGTGACCCCGTTTTGAGGCTTTTTTAATTCATGCACAGGATGAAGGAGTTGCTGGCCAGACCAGCGTTTACTGCCCATGCCTAATTTCCCCAGAGGGCAGTTCAGAGTCAAACACATTGCTATGGGTCTGGAATCACATGTAGACCAGACGTGGTAAGGATGGCAGTTTCCATCCCTAAAGGACGTTAGTGAACCAGATGAGTTCTTTCAACAGTCATCGTTAGACTCTTCATTCCAGACATTTTTTGTTGAATTTTTTTTTTATTGAAGGTTGCTGTGATTCCTCAGGGAGGGCAGGAACACAGCTGTACAGCTATTACAACTTTGGCAGAGCTTCTCAGCACCATTCTGCCTCAGGGCTCCTGGCTTTAAAATTTCAACTTGTGACCCCAGATGGGGTCCTGATCCATGCTCTAGGGGGGGCTCTGACATAGAAGGACAAGGGCAGCAGATGCATGGGAACATCAGCAAAGTGTGTACCATCCTGACGACATCACTGTTCCTGGGTTACAATCCGACATCTGCCTCTCAGTGCTCTGGCTGTCTCAACACCCCAGGAACTGCAGTGATTGAAGACAGCAACTCATCACCACAACCTTTTATTTTAAAATTAATTCATGGGATTCAAACATCACTGTCTTGCCCAAAGGGTAGTTGAGAGTCAACCATGTGGCAGTAGATCTGGAGTCACATCCAGGCCAGACTGAGTGAGTACAACAAACTTTTCTTCCTGAAAGGTGATTAGCAAACCAAATGGGGTTTTACAACAATTGACAATGGTTACATTAAGCTTGCTTTTTATTGAATTCAAATTTCACCAACTGCAGTGGTAGGATTTCCAAACACATGTCCCAGACCCTTCACCTGGGTCTCTGGATTACTGGTCTGGTGATGTTACCACGACTCCAGTGGCTCACCTCCCCTACTTCATTCCAATAAATGCTGGCCTTGCCAGCGATGCTGAACAAGTAAGGAGAAAACAGGTGCAGTATATTGCAAGAGAGGCAATGATTTGGAAGTGGATCACTGAACAGCTACAGAGTTCACTCAATTTACTGGGCACACACTGTGTACCTCATTAAAGTCTGTCGTATTTTACAAAGTCACTTGCAGTGGTCTGTAAATAAAAACGTCATGACTAATACCTCTCTTACATATTGGGATCTGACCATCATCTTTTCTTGCTCTCGTGAGGACTGGTTCTGAATCAGGCCTCCCTTTCTATCAGCACATGCAAACTAGGTGTTTGCATTTCTGTCTAAGCAGTGGATTTAAAACCGATTTTCACCGGCAGTTGGCCAGAGTTACGGTGGTTGGCTTCACATCAGGATATGACCTTCACTTCCTTGTTCATAGAGGTCTGGCTGCCCAGTGTAGTCAACTAAGATAGCGAAGGAGTCAGTGGTAATGTGGTTGACTCAGCAACCATGATGATCAAGTTTATGTGTCATGGTGAGAGTTTAAATCCCACCATTGCAACTAATAGAATCTGATTTAATAAATTTCAGTTTCTAATTTAAAAATAAAACTTGAAATACAAACTAAACAGAGAATGCTGAAGAAACTCAACAGGTGTGTCAGCATTTGTAGGAAGAGAAGCAGGGTTAATGTTTTGAGTCCAATATGATTTCTTCAGAACTGTAATATTTTTCAGATCAGTAATATAAATCTAGTCTCATTAACAGTGACTGTGGAGCACTCATTGATAGTTATAGCAACCTATCTGCTTCACTAACGAAACCTATCTGCTTTACTAAGGTCCTTGAGGGAATGAAATCTGCCACCCTTTCTTGGTTCAGCTTAACTTTGGCTCCAGACTTCCAGCAATTTGGCTGAGTGTTTAACTGCCTTCTGATGCAGCCTAGCAAGCTGCTGAGTTGGAGAGTAATTAAGGTAGGGCAACTGAAAACAAAAAATGCTGGAAATCACAGCAGGTCAGGCAGCATCCGTGGAGAGAGAGTGAGCTAATGTTTTGAGTCTAGGTGACTCTTCATCAGAGCTGACTTGAAGTGTGGTGGGGACAGCATTTATGCAATCATTGCCAGAGATACCTTCATCCTTCAATGAATAATGAAAGCTATTTCATTCAAATTTAAGATTTAAGTTGAGCATAACTATTGACCTCAGTAATTTATTTAAAGAACTTGAATTTATATAAAATGTCAAGACAACCTAAAAATGCATTACAACCATTGAAGTAACAACCAGAAACGTTAACACTGTTTCTCTCTCCACAGATGCTGCCAGACCTGCCGAGTTTCTCCAGCAATTTCTATTTTTCTTTCAGATCTCCAGAGCCCACAGATATTTGGTTGTATAAAAGAAATACTAGTTGGTTTACCTGTTCCGTTGGTTGTGGTGGCGATATTGTCATAATCCCCCAGTTTGCAGTGAATGGGGATCACTGGTGGCTGTTGGAAATACATTTCAGCTTCTCAGGTGGTCCCAGCCCACACAGGTTCACAGTCCCGTGAGATCAAGAGAACACAACAGGCAGAATTCAACTCTAACTCGTTCCACAGGAGACGCAGGAAGAAAAAAAATGGGCTTCTGGGTGCCAAGACCTGATCTCTGGGTGACAATCGTCAAAAGCTTTGGGAATATCCTCACAGCATGGGTGACCAGGATAGATTGACGAGCGTCTATGTTTATTTGTGCTTGTGGGTAGGAAAGACAGAGAGAGGGAGAGAGAGAGAGAGAGAATAAAGCATATGTTTCAGGTTTTAGTAGATTTTTTTTCCTGTAAGGCTGAGGTATTTGTGGACCAATTCCAACTCACCTTTACTAGGAACAGGTTTAACATCCCTGTCATTCCTGTCCTGGCAACATGATGCCACCACTTAGCATTCAATTTTGTGAGCGTCACTTGAGGGGAAAGCTGTTGGCATGGTCCTGGCAATCAATGTCCACCACTGAGGAGGAAGCTGGTGGGTAAGATTGTAAAGAGAGAAATAAAATGCAATTTTATTCAGACTGTTCTTGGTCTTTCTTTGGCTCTGATTAGTGACAACAGTGCTGTCTCATGGGTGGGGTAAATTCACCTCCCAACAGAAAGTCAACTTGATTAGGTTGCCAAAAGTGACACGGCTCAAAAGGCCATTTAGCCAATCATACCAGCTCTTTCCTTAAGCTATATATAATTCAGACTCTATCTAGGTTTTAATCTTCATTTAACTCCCTCAATGAAATGTGAACAGGGACAGTACCTGACTACTAGAGGTCATTAAGTGAAACTACAGTTTATTTTCTCCAACACAAAAATTGTTGAAGAAGCTCGGCGGGTCTGGCAGCATCTATGGAGAGAAAGCAGAGTTAATGTTTTGAGTCTGGTGACCCTTCTTCAGAACTCTCTCACCTAGTTTTCAGTGAAAGTGAGACTGAGAGTTACAGAGATGTTTAACAGCAGATTTTTTTTTCCTCTGGAGGGGCGAAGGGGAGACGAAAGTGAATATTCCCTAAAGTTGGGGGCCAATGATATGTATGGAAGAAAATTCACCCACACAATTAAGTTGAAGCATAAAAATAAACACAAAGAACTGCAAATGCTGGAAACATGAAACAAATGCAGAGAGTGCTGGAGAAACTCAGCAGGTCTGGCAGCATCTGTGGAGAGAGGAAGAGTTAACATTTTGACTCCAGTGATGAAGATTCATTGGACTCGAAACATTAACTCTGATTTTCTCTCAACAGATGCTGCCAGACTTTTTAAAAATTCATTCACAGATGTTGACATCACTGGCCAAGCCAACATTTATCACAATTAAGAGTCAACCATCTTGCTATGGGTCCGGAATCATGTGTAGGCCAGAACAGGTAAGGATGGCAGTTTCCTCCAATAAAGGAAATTAGTGAACTAGATGGGTCTTTCTCCCAACAATCGACAATGGTTTCATGGGCATCATTAGACTCTTAATTACAGATTTGTTTTATTGAATTTGAATTCCACTATCTACAGTGGTGGGATTTGAACCTAGGTTCCCAGAACGTTATCTCAACAGATGCTGCCAGACCTGCTGAGTTTCTCCATTAATGGTCCAGTAATAATACCACAAAGCCATCATCTCCCCTTGGGTCATGCTTTATGGGCTGATTGGACTTTTTTTTTGCTTTGTATTTTCTTGCTGTTTTCAGTGATTTTTCCCAGTCTCTGGGTATCCATGGCAAACATTCATCTTCACTTGATTCAAGGATGATATCTACTCACGGTCAAAAGCTTACCCTGGTAGAGACCTGCATGTGACTTGCTTTAACCTGGGGACCTTGGGACATCATCATGGTCTGCTCAATCTTGGCGAGTTGGTGGTCAGTGTTTGGTGGCCACAGTGACCAGGCCCACCCTTGGTGCCGCAGTCAGCACCTAACATCCTTTTTTCCTTTCTTTTGTGTTTAGACTGTGGACTAAAATGAACGGAAGATACTGCTTTAAGCCAAGATGACCGTGTAAAGAATTGGCTATAAACATGGTGTTTACTGCAGCACATTGTAAGTTTTAGACAATGATGTGTTTTTCCTGGACTAGTGAGGGCAGAATCCAACACTGTGGGTTCTGTACTGAAGGAAAATTGCTTGACAACTGCATTCTGATTGGCTCCTGGCCAGTTTACCATAGCTTGTGTGCAACAGTGCAAAGAACCCACCAAGCCTACAAAGACAAAGCTTCAGAAAATCTTTCTTGTGTGGAGGTACCGGAAAGTCTCGGGTAAGAGCTAGCTGCTGCTATCCACTCACCTTTCACTGAAAATCCTGCCAAAGAAGGAATAAACACCTTTAAAGACAGTGAAAGGGCAAATTTGCAACCAGCAAAAGAAAGACAGCATCAGTGTGTGAAGGTTAAAGAGGCAGAACCATTACAAGGATAAGTTCCAGGTATTTTTCCATCTTGTGTAAATATCACCCAATAGCTGAACAAAAAAACCATTTCCACAGGCAGAGATAGTAGGAACTGCAGATGCTGGAGAATCTGAGACAACAAGGTGCAGGGCTGGATGAACACAGCAGGCCAAGCAGCATCATAGGAGCAGAAAGGCTGACATTTCAGGCCTAGACCCTTCATCAGAAAAGGGGGAGGGGAAGGAGGTTCTGAAATAAATAGGGAGAGAGTGGGAGGCGGATAGAAGATGGATAGAGGAGAGGATAGGTGGAGAGGAAACAAACAGGTCGAAGAGGTGGGGATGGGGCCAGTAAAGGTGAGTGTAGGTGGGGAGTTAGGGAGGGGATAGGTCAGTCCAGGGAGGACGGACAGGTCAAGGGGGCGGGATGAGGTTAGTCGGTAGGAGATGGAGGTGCAGCTTGAGATGGGAGGAGGGTATAGGTGGGAGGAAGAACAGGTTAGGGAGGCGGGGACGAGCTGGACTGGTCTTGGGATGCGGTAGGGGGAGGGGAGATACTGAAGCTTGTGAAATCCACATTGATACCATTGGGCTGCAGGGTTCCCAAGCAGAATATGAACAGCAACTCATATTCCGCTTGGGAACCCTGCAGCCCAATTGTATCAATGTGTATTTCACAAGCTTCAAAATCTCCCCGCCCCTACCGCATCCCAAGACCAAGAGTCATACAGCACAGATACATTCTCTTCGGTCTAACCAGTTCACACTGACCATGCTCCCAAACCAAACTAGTCCCACCTGCCTGTGCATGGCCCATATCCTTCTAAACCTTTCCTATTCATAAACTTATCCAATGTCTTTTAAACGTTGTAATTGTACCCGCATCCACCACTTCCTCAGAGAGTTCATTCCGCACGCAAACCGCTCTCTGTGTAAAAAATTGGCCCCCATGTCTTTTTTAAATCTCTCTCCTCTCACCTTAAAAATATGTCCCCTAGCCTTGAAATTCCCCACCCTAGGTGGCAATGCCTGTACACCCCTGTATGTACTACTTTCTCTGGTAGTTCATTCCAGGCAAGAACCACTCTCTGTGTAAAATGGTTGCCCTTCGTTCCTTTTTAAATCTTTCTCCTCTCACCTTAAAAATACACTCCCTAGTCTTGAAATCCCCCATCCTAGGGAAAAGACCCTTGCTATTCACCTTATCTATGCCCCTCATGTTTTTATAAATCTCAATAAGGTCACCCCTCAACCCCTATGCTCCAGTGAAAAAAGTCCCAGCCTTTCCAGTATATTTTATATCTCAAACCCCCCATTCCTTGCAACATCCTGGTAAATCTTTTCTGAACCCTCTCCAGCTTAATAAAATCCTTCCTATGGCAGGGTGATCAGGACTGGACACAGCACACCAGAAGAGGCCTCACCAACGTCCTGTACAACCTCAACATGACGTCCCAACTCCTTTACTCAAAGGTCTGAGCAATGAAGGAAAGCGTGCTAAATGCCTACTCAACCACCCTGATTAATGTTAGTTGTCCTTTCCCTAGGGTGGGGGATTTCAAGACTAGGGGACACATTTTTAAGGTGAGAGGAGAGGGATTTAAAAAAGGCATGAGAGGCAAATTTTTTACACAGAGGAATGAATTTCTTGAGAAAATGGAGGATGTGGATAAAATTACAATGTTTAAAAGGCATTCAGATAAGTACATGAATAGGAAAGGTTTGAAGGGATACGTGCCAGGAACAGGCCGGTGGAACTAGTTTAGTTTGGGATTATGGAAGGCATGGACTCGTTGGACTGAAGGGTCTGTTTCCATGCTGTATGACTCTATGATTATCATTGTAGGAATGCACCATTGCATCAATGTGCAAGTTATGAAGTAGTCAGCTATTCAATGATATTTACAACTTGCAAATTGTAAATGAAAAGGAACTTTGAAGTTTAAATCAACCCAACATTTTTAATGAATAGCTAGTAATCTGGCTGATTGGTTGCTTGCACATTGTAGAAACCACCCCATTTTCATTCCATTTGTCACAATAGAATGAAAAGTTGAATGGTTCTTTTACGGGTGAGCCATCAATCTGCTCAACGAACTGAAAATCTTTGTCCTTCATGTAGATTTGTGATGACTATCTTCTAATCACATCAAAGCTGACATGTTAAATTTAACATTTTTTAATAGTTTGCATATGGGTAATACAAAAGAAGTATTTGGTATGTCTTTGTTACTTAAGGCTCGGAAAGTAAATCCTGTGTTAAATAAGTTAGCTGAGGTTACTTGTACTGAGGCTGAGGCTGAAGGAGTTCTGGAGTGCTATTACATTAAAAACAGAGTGCTCACAAGGAAGTGGAGACATCCTCACAGGCTTGCAGACAAAGAATGGATGATTGTTCATTGGGTAGTGGTACCACTCAGGTATTGTAAGATGTTGCGAGTAGCTCATGAGATTCCTAATGCAGAAAAACTCGACCATCAATAAAATCAGCATTTTATCTGGCCCAGACTTCATAAGAAGTAGGGCAATTCTGTAACATTTACCATTCCCCCCGAAAGCCTCAACATATGATTAAACATGATGTGGAGGTGCTGGTGTTGGAATGGGCTGGACAAGCTCAGAAGTCACACAACACCAGGTTATAGTCCAACAGATTTAATTGAAATCAAGCCTATTGGTCTATAACCTGGTGTCATGTGACTTCTGACTTTAAGATTCAACAAAATTAAAACAAAGAACTGCTGGAAATTTGAAACAAAAACAGAAATTGCAGGAGAAACTCAGCAGGTCTGGCAGTCTTCTGTGAAGAGAAAGCAGAGTTTAAACCAGCTTCTTTAGTACCCATACCTGTTCTTGAAGAACCATTCAGTTGAGTTTTAGTAGATTGTTCAGGATTATTGTCCAAAATTATAGCAAGACTCAATTCCTTCATTAGATGCTTGTATTGACAGAGTCAGAAGTACCTCATTTCTTTCTAAAATTGATCTATTGAAGAGGTAGTGGCAACTATGTTAACATCAAGGACTAAGGAGATCTAACTTTGTCATACCAAATGGCTTATATCAATGTCCAGTCATGCCCTGTAGGTTTAAAAATGCCCTAGTTATATTCCAAAAACTTATGAATCAGGTTGTAGCTGAAGTACCTAACTTACTAATGTTATAATTTACAGTAATGCACAGGAAGAACGTGTAAAACAATTAGAGCACATGTGTAAGCAATTGCAATTAGCTGGCTTAGTAATAAATCTAAGTAAAAGTGAAGTTGCAAATGCAAGAGTAACTTACCTAGAACATATCATAGAACAAGGGCAAGTGTTGCTAAGAAAGCAGAAGTGAAGGCGCTGATAGAATTCTCCATTCCCAAAACTCAATGGGAAATCATGGACTTTTTAGGAATATGTGGGTTTTTTAGGAAATTTGTGCCTAACTTCAGCACAATAGATGTACCGCTCACACATTTGTTACAAAAACAGACAAAAGTGGAATGGTCAATAGAATGCCAAGCAGCCTTTGATTGAAAAACCAATCAACAGATTTTCTGTGGGCAAAACTGTCCTGAACACACATCTATCATGGGTGCTACCAACACTTCATTGGAAGTCAGCCCTTTCATAACTCAGGAATTGTGAAAAGTACTTCATAAATGCCAGTCTTTCAATTAAAAACAGATTTAATGAAGAAAAACACACACTTCACAGTAGTTGGATGAAATGAAATTTGGCACTGAATCACAATAGGAGCTATCAGAATAGATGTCCAAAAGTTTTGTAAAAGATTTTAATGTCTTAAAGTTGGTGAGAAATACAGTATATAGGGTTTTAAAGGGCTCTTGTGGTTCAGTTGCAATGTCCCCACCTGTGCGCTGGAGCACCTGGGTTCAAATCCCAACTGCTCCAGAGGAGTCATAGCACATCTGAATAGGTTAATTCAAAATATCTGTTGGGTTGAGGGAGAAAATTGCACTGCTGAGGCAGGGATAGGGGTGCCAATTGTGATTAAATCTATTCCCGAAAGCTTCATCACCTGACTTGCCCCATGCTGCAACCAACACATCCATCCTCATCAAAAACAGAAATTGCTGGTGAAACTCAGCAGGTCTGGCAGCATCTGTAGAAAGACTCTTCATCAGAACTGACTTTCTTCCCACACCTGCTGCCAGATCTACTGAGTTTCACCGGAAATTTCTGTTTTTGTTGCACATCTCTGGCATTCACAATTCTTTGTGTTACATCTGTCCTTGTGTCACACTGCCTTCTGACATGAACCGGACAGCAATGAGATTCACCAGCTAATTGGATAATGCTTGACTGTCATCCAAGCAGCCTGTTTTCAGTTTTTTATATATTATGTGACGATAAATGTTCAGATAAAATGATGACATTTTTGATTGTCCCAGTGATATTTCTGCAGGATTTGTGCACAGTAGTATCCTGCAGAAATTGATGTTCAGTTCCCGGACACACCAGGCCAATGCTGGAGGGCTGGAACATTTTGGTGTTCTGACGGTTAAAGAGCAGGGCAAGAAGCTTGGACGAGAGGAGGGCAGGCCTTTCACTTTTTAAAATGCATTTATTGCTTATCCCTAGTTGCTCTTGAGAAGCTAGTGCTGAGTTACAATCTTGAATCAGTGCAATCCATCTGCTATAGATAGTCCCTCAGTGCAATTAAGGAGGGTGTTCCAGGATTTTGACCCAGCGACAGCGAAGGAACAGTGTTATAGTTCCATGTCAGGATGGTGAGTGGTTTGAAGGGGAACTTACAGGTGATGGTGTTCACACGTATCTGCTGCCCTTGACCTTCCAGATGATAGTGGCTGTAGGTTTGGAAGGTGCTGTCTAAGGAGCCTTGGCGAATTTCGGAAGGGCATCTTATAGATGGTATACGCTGCTGCCGCTGGGCATCGATGGTGGAGGGAGTGAATATTTCATAGAATCATAGAATCCCTGCAGTGTGGAAACAGGACAAGCTCACACCGCCCCTCTGAAGAGCATCCCACCCAGACCCATTCCCCTACATTTCACATATGTAACCCACCTAACCTAAACATCCCTGGGCACTATGGGCAACTTTGCATTGCCAATCCACCTACCCTGCACATCTTTGGACTGTGGGAGGAAACTGGAGCACCCGGAGGAAACCCATGCAGACACGGGGAGAATGTGCAAACTCCACGCAGTCGCCCGCTGGTGGAATCGAACCTGGGTCCCTGGTGCTGTGAGGCAGCAGTGCTAACCACTGAGGCACCATGTCGCCCTGTGGTGGCTGTGGTGCCAATTCAGTGGGCTGCTTTGTCCTTGACAGTGTCAAATGTCTTGAGTGTTGTTGGAGCTGCACTCACCCAGGCAATTGGAGAGTATTCCATCACTCTGCGGAGTTCAGAGCAGGGAAGAGGGTGGGGAGACGGGGTTGGTGAGTGTGGGGAGCCATGCAGTTGGATCCTGCTGTGCAATGGAGGTGAGAGAGTGGAACCTTTCATTGAGAGTGGAGGGAAGGTCCATTCTTCCGACCTATTGTTGCTAAGGCTGAGAGTGGGTGGGAAAAGGGAGACATGGTTTGATTCAGACTTCCGGTGTCTCCAATCGATTCGCCCACACCTTCCGGTGGTCCCGCCCCCTCCGATTGGCGGCTGCCCGGACCAATCGGCGGTGGCGACCCTGGAGAACTTGCATTACGATTGGTCCGCACTATGCCAATCATCGGGAGGTAGGCAGGGTCGTATCCTATTGGTGGATAGCTGCGTCAATCGAATTAAGGCAGCCAATGGGAGCGACCGAACATGGGAGGGCGGAACGGGTATCGACTTGTGGAGAAAAAAACCCGATTAGCGAGAGACAGAAAAATAAAAATTATTTAAATTGGAGACAGTTTAAACCCAGAGGCCAGCGATTCTCGATCTGCCCCTCCTTACGATTTATCAGGTAATATAGCCGCCGATACCAATCCGATTAGAATCGGTTATCTTACCGATTATTAGCGATTATCAAAACCTGGTCCTGGCAAGGAGCCGATTAATCGGAATCGCTCAACTAATCGATTTCCCACCGATATGGGACAGTTATTGGGGTCCGGAATCGGACCGATTTTCACCAGACCATCGACGCAACCCCCGCCCACCGTCATGGGAGAAATAATCGATTTGTTTTGATTGTCGATATTGGAAAGGTTTGGGGTGTTTACAGACGATTATAAATATAAAATTCGATGCTGGAC
Source organism: Rhincodon typus (assembly GCF_021869965.1). NCBI lineage: Eukaryota > Metazoa > Chordata > Chondrichthyes > Orectolobiformes > Rhincodontidae > Rhincodon > Rhincodon typus. Next base: position 13,652,427 of record NC_063368.1, read on the forward strand.
CGCGACTTTAGCGTTTTTTATGTCTTAGAATCGGCTCTGTTTGTGAATAATCGATTCTTGTGGGGGAGGGGGGAGGAAGGCGTGAGAAAACGAGAAGGACAGGTTACACTTCTCTCTAATTCAGTGAGAGACTGGGATGTAAAACGAAAATAAAAATATAGATTTATTCTGAATTAAAAATATTTAATTATGAGACTTTTCTGTTTCTGAGATCATAACCCAGTTACGTTGGTTTATTAAAGATCTGATTAATTGCCCAGAAATTGGCAAATGAAAGCAGCAATCGGAAAGTTTCAGCTGAGATTTGAACTATCGATCTTGTTCACTCTTCCCTCTTCCCCCTCTCCTCTTCCCTCTTCCCCCTCTCTTCCCTCTTCCCCCTCTCCTCTTCCCTCTTCCCCCTTCTCCCCCTCCAGTCTCCTCCACCCCCCCAAATCCCCTCCTCTCCCCTCTCTCTCCTATTCCTCCCTTTTGCCTTTCATTTGCTTCAAACCCTTTCTCTCTCCTGTACCCTCCGTCTTCCCCCGTCTCTTTTGATTTGACTTGCTTTGTTATTGTCACATGGACCGAGATACAGTGAAAAGTACTGTTTTGCGTGCTCCACAGGCAGATCATTCCTTACATAAATACATCAGAGCTCTCTATCCCCTTCCTGTACTCTGTCTCATCATTGTTTGAGATTCAACACGATAACAGTGGTGTCATCGCCTTCCCTCTCTCTTTCCTATCCCCTCCCTATTTCCCCTGCCTCTCTTCTATCACTGCCCTCTCACCTCTCTCATGTTGCCTACCCCTTTCTCCCTGTCTCCTGTCCCCTCCCCCCTTTCTTTTCCCCACTTTTCTCCCCACTCCATGCCAACACCTTGACCTTTCAGATTTGACTTACCAGCCAATGAACTCTCTTTGTCAGTGCAATATAATGTTCCTTCCTTTGAAATTTTGACATTCTTGCATCTGTCCTGACACATGCAAGACAGAAGGTTTCACAGCATTTATTCAGCAATAGTCAAGGTCTGTCTGACCAGTTAACTCTTGGTTGATAAGATTTGTAACAGAGGCACCTGCTAAGTGCAAAGCCTTTGAAAAGAACTGAGCATTGCATCATATAGAAAGTATTGTTGATCTAGAGGGCATATCATCAAGAAATGAACAAATGTTATGATCCCAGCCACTGTTCCCGCTAAGATGTTAAGCCACTTGGAAGTGCTGTGCACAACAGTTGCTATGCCAACACATTGACTTAAGGTTTCAGAAGCTGCTGAGCGCACCTATGTTGGAGGTCCTTGTGGTGGCAGGAAAAGTTAGAAGGCTCATCCATCCCAGTGGATGATACTACCTGACAACGTCGATCACAGAATGAAATCTGGCCTGAAAAATCCTTGTAAAATTTCCTTTAACATGGTCATCATTTGCATGAGGTTGTAGAGTTTCTTCAACACAGAACAGAAGCTTATTACACAAAAGATGAAAGCGAAAAATCAAACAAATCAAGCTACTGAGATGTAGAATACAGTTAGAGTAGTCTTGAATCATCCTGCAAAATGAAGTTTTAACCTATTCCCCATCATTTTCCTGCAATTCAAATCCAGAGAAATTATACCTCCATAGCAAGTATTAAGCATACTTAACTGATTCTCTGGTGTACTGTGTGATCTTTTTACATGAATATTTAAGAAATTGAGAGCTTAGACTTTCTCAGCTTCTAATAATGTTAACTACACTTTTTGTAAACTACCCTGATATATATATACTGGATTAGGCCACCGTTCTGCAAGAACGGTCCAATCTAGGTTATTTTTAGGCGTTTTAAAATAGTTGCATGTGGGTTGAATTCCAGACTCTCAAAATGTATTAATCACATACCTTTCATCATGCATAGAGGGTCCAGCTCCAGTGAGCCCTTGCAGATTTGGAAGGGCATTGGGAGATGAGCAAGCTAATGTTTCACATCTGACAATGCCACACAGTTAAGTGTCTGTAGTATGTGTAATGTAGAGTTTATGCAACATTACAGAAAGTCTACAGAATGCCTGATGCGTGGATGGCTGGATAACAGAGGTAGAGATGCGTTTTGTATAAGGTAATGTAGAGCCAGAGATGTGTTAAGCATAAGGCAACACAGATAATGCATCTCCATTTCTATGGATAATGGAGAGAGGGGGTTAGCTGTCACATGCCATGGTATAGAGTGTGAGTTTGAAATTACATGTTGGTTGGAAAGAACAGAAATTTATAGACCAACAAGGTATAATATGGGATGATAGATAGAAGGATCCTTCTGCACAGGAGAATTTCTCAGTATGCAGAATCTCTAATTCAACTTGGCAGCGTTGTATGGTGGCACATTGTCATCTGGTTTGAGATGTAGGCCCCTTGCAGGAAGCAGATATAGTAGTTATTCTTGTCCAGTGGTCAGGAGAGTTTGGACCCATTCTTTACAAAAGTAAGACCCTTATGGCTGTTGCTGTTATTGTCGTGAGTTCAAAGTCTCAGAACACTCCCTTTAAATGCATTTCACGTGCGCATCCTGTGTTGATTTGCCTCCTGCACAACCACAGTCAAATGGGGCAGGGTAGGAGTGTATCAAATTCTATTCTGTGTATCATGACTTGCAACCTTTATGAAGAATCCATGAAATGAAGCATTGGTAATTGGACATTGCAGATGTACTGAACGCAACAAGGTAGCCATTGCTAAGATGGGGAGGAGTTTTAGTTTACACAGTGAGTTATGACTTCGGATGTGCAGTCAGTGAAAGGATATCAGAAGCAGGTTCCGTAGAAACTTTCAAAAAGCAATTTAATAATTGTTGAAGGGTGACATTTGCAGGACTGTGGGGCTAATTGGATGGCTCTTTCAAAGGGTTGGCACACGTATGATGGTTTGAATGGCCTCATTCCATGCAGTGTCATGCTATGAAGTCCTATCAGTCTGGGTCCTGAGTTGAGCCCTTGGGCCAATTCTTGTTCTCCACAAACTACTTTATATTGTGTTCTTTCAGCGCCTATGCCAGTAATAGGCTGAGGATTAGGGATTAGCAGCCATTCAATGCCAGTTTTTTTGAAACAGGGCCTGGGCAGGCCACTCTTACTCTGTAGTCAACACTCAATTCGCAGCAAGCACATCAGGCCTGTTGTCTGTAAAATTTTCCAAGTGCATAGCAACAATTTACCACGTTCACTTTGATTGTGCCTTCCAGTCCCGATATCTTACAATGATAAAGGCAAATGCATCAGGGGAACCACCATCTCCCAATCACACAAAATCCTAACAAGGAGACATTTTTTGAGAAGTCTTTCATGCGATGTGGATGTCATTATCTGGGCCATCATTTATTTCCTATTCCCCTTGAGAAGGTGATTGTGAGCTACCTTCTTAAACTAGTGTAGTGCATGGTACCATTGTTAGCTTGGGGAAGCTCAGCATGGACTCCTTGCTTTAGAAAGACTGTAATGCTGAACTTTTACCTTCATTTCTTTATTTTTCTAATTTACACCTGAGATTTTATACCTAGGTATCTTTGTACTTAAAATGGCTCTGGAAATGAGAGCTTAGACTTTGTCAGCTTCTAATAATGTTTGCTACACCTTTTACAAACTGCCATAGGGTAAATAACTTTCTATTAACATTACATGGGAGTTCTTGCTCTCTGATATATACTGGATTAGGTCACTGTTCTGCAAGAACTGTCCAACCTAGGTTATTTTTAGGGGTTTTAAAATAGTTGCATGTGGGTGTTGGTTAAATTCCAAACTCTCAAAATATCTTTTATATGCATTAATCACAGACCTTTCATCATGTATAGAGGCTGAGGGTCCAGCTCCAGTGAGCCCTTGCAGATTTGGAAGGCAGTGGGAGATGAGCAGGCTAATGTTTCACGTTTGACAATGTCACACAGTTAAGTGTCAGTATCATGTGTAATGTAGAGTTTATGCAGCATTACAGAAAGTCTACAGAACGCCTGATGCATGGATGGCTGGATAATGGACGTAGAGATTTGTTTTGTATAAGGTAATGTAGAGCCAGGAATGTGTTAAGCATGATGCAACACAGATAATTAATCTCCATTTCTGTATACTCTTCGCTGTACTCCTGTATCCCTGTACTTGTGTACTGTGACAATAAATCTAATTCTAATTCTAAATTCAGGGTTTTGACCCAGTGATAGTAAAGGAACAAATGATATATTTCCAAGTTAGGACAGTGTTAGTTTGGGAGGGAGCTTGCAGGAGGTAGTGTTCTCACACATTTGCTACCCTTGTCTTTCTAGGAGGTACAGGTCATGGGTTTGGTATGTCCTTAGTGAGGGACAATCTTGGTGTGCTAGCTGCACTCTTCTGCCCCTTGTTTCTGTGTGTTCCTTCACTTTCATTGGATCAGTACATTGTAATTCCCTGTCTAACACCATTGAGAGCACCATCACCATGAAGACTGCAGTCACTAAAGAGGTAGATCCACTTATGCCTTGGTTGAGCAATGAAGGATGGGCCATTATTTTGACATTATGAAACTTAGGAATCGGAATAGGCCATTCTGTCCATCGAGTCTGCCCTGACACTCAATACGTTCATGGCTGATCAGACACTTCAGTGCTTTTTACTCATTCCATTTCCATAACCCTGCACACTGTTGGTAATCAGAAATCTATCAATCTCTATTTTAAATATACTCAAAAACTGAGCTTCCATAGCCCTCTGTGGTGGAGAATTTCATTCCTCTCATTCTTTGATACTCCAGAAAATACAATCTATCTATTCCAGCCTGTAAATTATTCAGTGATGGAGCACCACAAGGGTCTGGAATAGAGAATTCTGTAGATTCTCCACGCTTTGAGTGAAGACATTCCTCCGTACGTTAGTTCTAAATGATTGGCCCTTTATCCTGAGACCACATCCCCTTGTTTTCGAGTCCTCAACCTGTGGAAGCAGTCTCTCAACATTTGCCCCATTAAATTCCTTCAGAATTTTGTGCTTTTAAATAAGATCACTCAAATTCTTCTAAACTCCAGAGAATAAGCCCCAATTTATTAATTATCTCACCATTGGACAACTCTCTCATTTAGTGAAGGAAATTCTAATGCAAAGGTGATTGTGGCATTTGAGAGCAAAGAGGAGAATTTTAAAATGAAGACCTTTGACCTGGAGCCAGTGTTGGTCAGGCTGAAAGGGGTAATGGGACTCAGCGCAAGTTAAGAGACTGGCAACAGAGCTTTGGATGAAAGACAATTTAGGAGTAAAATTGGGAAGCACAGAAAAGAGAAATCTGAAATCTGCTTCCCTGAGGCTGTGAATGGGAGAGGGCAATTAACATTTTGAAGTCTGGGATTACTCATATAGTTAAGGAATGTGGGACAGAGTTGGGTAATTGGAGTTCAGATCATCAGTCATGATCTAATTGACTGGGAGAACTGAGCTGGAAGAGCTGAACAACTAATTTATATTCTTAGTTAAAAGGGTTTTTTAATTGCGTGTTGAATGCGCGATCATTTTGGTGGAGGTAATCCTTTTATGGAGGCATGAGGTCTTTTGGGAGAGTTGGGATCTGCACTGATAATTGTTAAGGCCAAGAACGGATTGATAGCCCTATGCAAATTTAAATAACTCACATAAGATCATCAGGCTGCTGGGCATAACTTGGGCTCTTGTTGCAGTTTCAGGAGGTCTAAGAAGTGTTTTTGACTTTGACTTTTACTCAACTATAAAAGTACAGGAGTACAGTGAAAAGTGTATAATGTCGCCATGCAAGGTGCCATCTTAGATACAGGTTCCCAGGTACAGAATCCTAAGAACAAGATAAAAAGAAAGAACAAAATTAAAAGTTAAACATTGCAGTGATTATAGTACAGTCATATACCAAGTGACATGTCCACTGCTTCACATTTTGAACATATCAAAGTACAAATTAGGAGTAGCTCTGGGTTATGTGGCCCTTGTAGCCTGCACCTCCACTGAATAAGATCAGGCCTTATTTAATTCTGGCTTCAGACCAACTTTCCCACCTAACCTGGATGCTCTTTGACTCCCTTGCTGATCAAGAAATTATCTACTCCTACCTTAAAAATGTTCAGTGACTCCCCTCCTCCATCACTGTCTGGGGAAGAAAGCTGCTCAAACTCACGGCCTGTGAGAGGAAAAATAACATTGGTCAATGGTGAATGTTCGCATTAGTGATCTTGATGGTCTGCAACATGAACGTGTCTCTGTATATCTTGTGGCAGCATCAGAATAGGAAAAAGCTATTCAGCCCCTTGAGCCTATTCCATCTTCAAAGGCTCTGGTTCTGCCACCTTTTGAGGCAGAGAGTTCCAAAGACTCATGAACCTCTGTGGATAAAATTCTGTTCTTAACTCTGTCTTAAATGGATGACCTGTTATTTTGAAACAGTGACCACTCGTTCTCAATTCTCCCACAAGAGCAAACATCCTTTTACACATCCATCCTGCTTAGACCCCTCAGATCTTATATATTATAATCAAATTGCCTCTTAACTCTTCTAAACTAGGATGATACCGGTTATGGATGGATTGACTTACGAGGAGAGTTTGAATAGATTGGCCGTGTACTCATTATAAGAGAATGAGGGGAGACCTTATTGAAACTTGACTTGACTGGATAGATGTGGGAATGTTGTTTCCCCTTGTGGGAGAGTCTAGAACCAGAGGGCATAATTTCAGAATAAGGGGTCACATATTTAAGACACAGATGAGGAGGAATTTCTTCCGTCAGAGAGTTGTGAGTCTGTGGAATTCGTTACCACAGAGGGCTGTTGAGGCTGGCATTAAGTGTATTCAAGGCTGAGATAAACAGATTTTTAATCAGTAAGGAAATCCAGGGTTATGAGTGGAGTTAAGGATTGTCAGAACAGCCCTGATGTCATTGAATGGCAGAGCAGACTTGATGGGCTGAACAATCCAATTATATTCCTCCATCTTATGTGATGAAGAACATGTTTGTGCAGCAAGTGGGAATGGCCTGGAGCTCACCGCCTAAGAGAGCAATAGAAGTGAGGGTGCTGAATAATTTCAAAAATATTCAGTGGGCTTCAGAGGGAAGTAGACTCGCAATGGATGTTGTAATGATTATTTGATTCTATAGGAGTTGGACAGTATCTTCATGATAAGACAGGTTAGTTTTCCCACAACCTGCTTAGCCTGTTACTTGAACATGGAGAGACCAATTACAAATTGAAGAAACAACCAATTAATTAAAAATATTCTTGCACTCTCTCTCCCTGTACCACTGTACCACCCACCCTAAATGCATTTGCACTAGCCCCACTCTTCAGTGTTCTGCCACACTGAATTCCCTGTCTCTGAGCTTGCATCTCAAACAATCCGCCCACTCATTACATTTTCACACCAATCCACTGCTGTATCCTTACACTGCGAGTTAATGGCTGGTGTCCTAAAGAGTCCTCTCACGCTGTTCTCTTGTGTTTCAGCCAGTGGACACGCATTAGAGGGAGATGCAGGTCGCTGAAGAGGCATGTGCTCAGCTGGAGGATGAGCTGCTCTGTAAGTCAGTGTCATTTCCGCATGAGACAAACTGACGTGACCCCACCCCAGCCACACATGCACACAGAGGGACGCGTACACACATCACCCCACCCCCACCTCACTGCGGGTTGAACCATGTCAGAGTTTGCTGTCAGCATCCTAGACTGACTGTGGAAGCTGCTTTATTCATTTTGCAAAGCCAAGGCAACGGTTAGCTTTCTAAATTAGAGTGGAGACTCAATTATCCTTCCCAAATTTACTGCAGAATGTTCACAGAGTTGAGCTTTATTTAAGTTAATAAAAGATAAGAGTGCTGGAGAAACTCAGCAGATCGGCCAGCAACTCATAGAGTCAGAGAGGTCTACAGCACTGAAAAAGGCCCTTTGGCCCATCGAGTCTATGCCAGTCAGGAAAAAAGAACACTTAACTATTCTAAGATAACAAGGTGTAGAGCTGGATGATCACAGCAGGCCAAGCAGCATCAGAGGAGCAGGAAAGCTGACGTTTCGGGTCTGGATCCTTCTTCAGCAAAAAAAACTACTCCTCTGATGCTGCTTGGCTGCTGTGTTCATACAGCTCTACACCTTGTTCTTTTAGATTCTCCAGCATCGGCATTTCCTACTATTACTTAACTATTCTAATCCCATTTTCCAGCACTTGGTCCATAGCTTTATATACCTTTGCATTGCAATTGCATGTTAAATACTACTTAAATGCTATGAGGATTTCTGCCTCTACTATCCTTACAGACAATGAGTTCCCAATTCCTACCACCGTCTGAGTGAAAGGTTTTTTTCCTCACACCTCCTCTAAACCTCCCACCATTATTTAAAATCTGTGCTCCCCTTGTCATTGATCCCTCCACAAAGGGGAAAGTTTCTTCTTGTCTGCCTTGTCTGTGCCCCTCTTTAAGTTAGACATCTCAATCATGTCTTCCCTCAGTTTCCTCTGCTCCAAGGAAAATAACCCCACTCTATCCAGTGTTTCTTCATAGCTAAAACTCTCCAGCCCAGGCAGCATCCTGATAGATCTCCTCTGCACCCTCTCCAGGGCTATTGAATCCCTTCTATAATGTGGATTCCAGAACTGCACGCAATACTCTAACTGTGGGCTAACCAACATTATACACAGTTCCTGCATCACCTCCCTGCTGTTAAGCTCTGTGCCTCAGCTAATAAAGGCAAGTATCCCATATGCCTTCTTGACTTTATCTACCTGTCCTGCTACCTTAAGAGACCGGTGGACATGCACACCAAGGCCTCTGTGATCCTCGGTGCTCCCCAGGGTCCTAGCATTCGTCATCTATTTCCTTAGATAACAAGGTGTAGAGCTGGATGAACACAGCAGGCCAAGCAGCATCAGAGGAGCAGGAAAGCTGACGTTTTGGGTTGGGACCCTACTTCAGAAATGGGGGAGGGGGAAGGGGATTCTGAAATAAATACAGACAGAGGGGGAGGCGGATGGAAGATGGATAAAGGAGCAGATAGATGGTGAGGAGACAGACAGGTCAAAGAGGCGGGGATGGAGCCAGTAAAAGTGAGTGTAGGTGGGGAGTTAGGGTGGGGGTAGGTCAGTCCAGGGAAGATGGACCTGTCAAGGAGGTGGGATGAGGCTGGTAGGTAGGAGGTGGGGGTGGGGCTTGAGGTGGGAGGAGTGGATAGGTGGAAGAAAGGATGGACAGGTTAGGGAGATGGGTATGAGCTGGGCTGGTTTTGGGATGCGGTCAGGGGAAGGGAAATTTTGAAGCTTGTGAAGTCCATATTGATATCATTGGGCTGCAGGGTTCCCAACCGAAATATGAGGTGCTGTTCCTGCAACCTCATCTATTTCCTTTCCTGTTTTGTCCTTCTCACAAGGAGACAGAAACAGAGTTAATGTTTCAAGTGCAATAGGACTTTCAATCAATCCATGGGCAAAATGTCATATTGGACTCGAAACATTAACTTCTGTTTCTCTCTCTACAGATGCCAGACCTTTTCATTTTCTCCCCATGCTAATTTTATTTCAAATCTCCAGCACCCGCAGGAGTGTTTTATCTTGTGGAAGCTAGCTTCACCAAGCTCCTGCACTGTAGTCCAGCAAAGACTAAACTTCTTTTACGAACCAAAGCGCACTTATCATCAATCTGTGTGAGAAGAACGAGGAAATAATAGTTGAAATCTGGATACTAATTGTGTGGTTATATTATGTAATTGTCAGGATTACAGAGCTAACGAGATGGAACTGGGTATTTTTATTTTCTTCTAATAATTTGCTACCTTGCTTTGCCAGTTTCCATTACCTCTTGTTAATTCCCCACATCCATTCTGCAGAGTTGTGGTGGTTCTTGTTGAGAGCAGAGACTGTTGTCGACTCTGTGCTGACTGAATAATGAAGTCCCACAGACACCACCAAAGTTGGGAAGAAATAGATGCAGTGTTACCAGTATTTCACAGTAACGGATAGGTGACCCAGTTTTTCTTCAAATCTTTTCTTTTTGTAACAGCAAGTCTGTGGTGAGAAGATTTAATTCATGATAATTTTTCCAGTCGTGGAATCTTGTGGATAGCCCACTTCTGCAATTCCATGATTGACAGCCATATCTTCAGCTGCCCAGCACTAAATCTTACGATTTTCCTCACAAAACCTTTCTGCCTCATTGTTGCTTTCAAGACCTTTCTTAAAACTTAACGTTTTGACAAAGCTTTTGGTCATATACTCGTACTTCCCATTGACTAGAATAATTCTCTTTGTGAATCATCTTGAGACATTTTACTATGTTAAAGGTCCCATGTTGGGAGAGGTCGGTGGTAATGTCACTGGTCTAGTAATCCAGGAGCACAAGTTGAAATCTATGGCAGCCAGTGGAATTGAATGCAATTAAAACTGGAACATAGAGCTAGTCTTAGTGAAATTCTTCCACTGTCTCACTGCACCACCCAACCTGCATGCAATCACACCAGCCCCACTCTTCAGTGTCTTGCCACATTGACTCCCCTGTCACTGCGCTCACATCTCAAACCATCTGCCTACTCTTTACATTCTCACGTAAATATCATTGATTGTTGTAAAAGCCCATCTGGCTCACTTAGAGTCATAGAGTCATACAGCCCGGAAACAGACCCTTTGGTCCAACCAGTCCATGCCACCCATAATTCCAAACTAAACTAGTCCCACCTGCTGGCCCATATCGGTCCAGACATTTCCTGTTCATATACTTATCCAAATGTCTTTTAAACATTGTAACTGTAGCCGCATCCATCTTTTCCTCTGGAAGTTCATTCCATACATGAACCACTGTCTGTGTAAAAAATTAGTCCCATGTCTTTTTTAAATCTTTCTTCTCTCACCTTAAAAATATGCCTCCTAGTCTTGAAATCCCCCTCCCTAGGGAAAAGACACTACCATTCACCCTATCTATGCCCCTAATGATTTTATAAATCTCTATAAGGTTACCTCTCAACCTCATACACTGCAGTGAAAAAAGGTCCCAGCCTATCCAGCCTCCCCTTATAACTCAAATCCTCTATTCCAGGAAACATCCTGATAAACCTCTTCTGACCCCTCTCCTTGAAAAGGAAGTCTTTGTGTGACTTCAGGCTCACCACAATGTAGTTGAGTCATAACCACAACTCATTGACTGTGGGAGCTTGCAATGTGTATCAGATACTTGTACGTCCTCAGTTGAAATGTTGTGTCCGGTTCTGGGCACCAGACTGGATGGGAAAGCATAAGAGAGGCTACAGTAAAAGTTCACAAGAACAGTTTTGAGAATGAAGCACATCAGGTTTGTAGATTTGAGAAGTTGGGACTGTTTTCTTCGGAGAAGAGAAGGTTGAAATGTAATTTGGTAGCGGTCTTCAAGATTAAGAAGTCTAGACAAAGTAGATAGGGAGACATATTTCCCATCATTAGAAGGGTTGAGAACAGTAGAGCACAGATTAAAGGTTAATGTAGCAGTGAGAACATGAGAACATTTTGGTTAGGTTTTGGAAGGCACTGTCTGAGTGTGTGGTGGAGGCAGGTTGATTTTAGGGAAATGATGGGGCTGGACAGGCTAGATACTGGTAGAATATTTCTGATATTGGCAAGTCCAGAACCAGGGGTCAAAGTCTAAGAATAAGGGATAAGCCATTTCAGGACTGAGATGAGAAAGAATTTCTTCACTCAGAGTTGTGAACCTGTGGAATTCTCTGCCACAGAAAGCTGTTGGGGCCAGTTCATTAGATATATTCAAAAGGGAGTTGGACATGGCCCTTGCAGCTAAAGGAATCAAGGGCTATGGAGAGAGGGTGTAAATGGGATACTGGGATAGCATGATCAGCCATGATTGTATTGAATGGTGGTGCAGGCTTGAAGGGTCGAAGAGCCTACTCTTGCACCTATTTCCTATGTTTTTATGTAATGATAGTCATTGGAATAATAATTCAGTGGCCCAGGCTAATGCTGTAAGTCCATGATGGCAGCTAGTAGGATTTCAATTCAAATAATAGATCTAGAATGTAAAGCTAGCCTCAATAGTGGTGACTATAGAACCACCATCAATTGTTGTAAAAACCCATCTAGTTCACTAATGTCCCTTAGGGAAGGAAATCTGCCATCCTTACCTGGCCTAGCCAGCATGTGACTCCAGACCCACAGCAATGTGGTTGACTCTTAACTACCCTCTGAGATGGCTGAGTAAGCCACTTTGCTCACGGGCAGTTAAAGATGGGCTGGTCTTCCCAATGATGCCCACATTCCGTGAATGAAGAAAGGAAAAAATTTGGGAAGGATTTGAATTATTATCTGAAAAGGAAGAATGTGCAAGGTTACATGGAGTGGCATTAGGTGTTTTGCTCATTCAGAGAGCCAGTACAGAAACAATCTGAACGGCCTGTTCCTGTGCGCTAATAGTCCTGTGACAATGGGTGTGACTTTTTCTTACAATACAACAATGACTGCACTTCGGAAGTGCCTTATTGGGTTTAAAGATTAAAGGGACTTCTTGAGGCCCTGTGTAATTACAGTCCTTTCTGCTGTTACATGTGTTTGCTCAATGGAAATTGCCTTTAACACGCTTGATGAATAGGTGAACGCTGTTTGTAAAATGCAAACTTTCGCATACATGTGTTGGCGATTACACGATTCCATCCCCAACACTTTAAGTGTCACAATGTGCACAGGAATGGCAAAGCAGCAAAAACTGCATGCCTTTTTTAAGCCAACCCCCAAGAAACAGGGAGAAGACAATGAACCATAGCCATCCACTTCTGGATTAACTATTTTTCGTACTAACCACAAGTGCACCTGAAGGTGATGATGATGATCCTGATGACCCTCAGCCCTTGTCTTAACAACACAGCAACCTTGAAACCACCTTCCTCCCCCATCAAGTTATATTCAAATTTTTTTCAGGGTAAAGTGTTAAATTTGCTGTATTATTTCATTATTAGACGTGAATTTAACATTTATTTAAGTTGTGCTATCCTTTGTGTTAGGCTACTACATTTGTTTCGATTTTGAGTAATATTTTTGATGGCCGGCCCCTAACCCTATTTTTTCCATAAGCCCTGTTATTTTTATTGTGTGATTTTCTATAGCACGACATCGCACAAGAACGCACCTATCGCATTATTAACAGAAAGGACTATACAAATTCTTCTATTTGTTTTTAATTAGTTCATGGGGATGTGGGTATTACTGATGAGGTTGGAATTTATAGCTCATCCCTATTACCCCTAGAAAGGAAGGTGCTTTCTTGAACCATTGCAATCCATGTATTGAAATCCATGTCTGTTTTGCGAGAGCGTTTTAGGAAGTTGACCAGACACGAGAGTCTTTGCTTTACAACTAACCTCTGCACTCTGTTCCTCTTTCAGTTTGTGAGGACTGCCGGCTGTACTTCCGAGATTCCTGCCCGCAACATGGCACGCCAACATTTGTGTCTGACCGGCTGGTACCAGAGCGCATGCCCTCACGGGCACTGTTGACCCTACCTGAGGGCCTTGCCATCAAAGAGAGGCCACAGGGTGGGCTCGGTGTCTGGTGCACACTGCCTGCCATCCCGCGTGGTTGTATCTTTGGACCATTTGATGGGGACATCTTGACGGAAAAGAATGACTGTACTGTCTTTTCCTGGGCGGTAAGAATGTCATCAGTTGATCTTTCCTCCTGAATTCATTGCCAGTAAGCCAAATTCTGGGTGGTATAATGGCTTGATATGCCACAGAAGGGAGGCCGTTAGGTCCATCATGGCTGTGCCATCACTGTGAGCTATCCAAGTTATTTTACTCTCAATGCTCCTATCCTCCATGGCTGTACAATTGTTTCCATTTCCTATATTTTACCAAATTTCCTTTTGAAAGTTGAATTAGCATCTGATACCCTTTCAGGCAGGGTGTTCCAGATCATACCAACTCATCATGTGTCAAACCAGGTTCCTCCACATCTCACCTCCAGTTCTTTTGCTAATTAACTCGAATCAGTTTTCTTGGCCAGTGGAAACTCTACCAAAGCCCCTTACAATTTTAACATCTACGTGAGGAGGCTGCAAGAGCAGACCAGAGACATTGTGCTCAGATCACACCTCAGGAAGGGTGTTAGGAATTTCAATGGCGTTACCATCACTGAATCCCTCACTGTCAACATCCTTCGGGTTACCATTGATCAGAAATTCAACAGGACTCACCACATAAACACAATAGCTACAAGAACAGGTCAGAGGAATACTGCGACGAGTAACTCACCTCCTGACTCCCCAAAATCTGTCCACCATCTACAAAGCACAAGTCAGGAGTGTGATGGAATACTTCCCACTTGCCTGGATGAGTGCGGCTCCAGCAACACTCGAGCAGCTCAACCCCATCCAGTACAAAGCAGCCCACTTGATTGGCAGCACATCCACAAGCATCCACTCCCTCCACCACTGATGCTCAGTAGCAGCAGTGTGTACAATCAACAAGATGCACTGCAGAAATTCACCAGAACTCTTTAGACAGCATCTTCCAAACCCATGGCCACTTCCCTCAAGGAAGATGCATGGGAACACCACAGCCTGTAAGTTTCCCTCCAAGCCACTCACCATCCTGACTTGGAAATATATCACCTTTCCTTCACTATTGCTGGGTCAAAATCCTGGAATTCCCTCCCTAAGGGCATTGTATGCCTACCTACAGCATGTGGACTTCAGCTTAAGAAGGCAGCTCACCACTACCTTCTCAACGGCAGCTAGGGATGGGCAATAAATGCTGGGCCCAGCCAGCAATGCCCACGTCCCATGAGTGAATAAAAGACGTCTCTGTTTAATCTGCTGTCAACTTTCCCTGATCTTGGTTTCTCTAGTCTCGCCACCTTATCGAACATGGGGGTAGTGGCGGAGTGAAAACGTCACTGGAGTAGTAAATCCGAGACCTAAGCTAATGTTCTGGAGCATGGGTTAAAATCCCAGGCTGAAATTTTAATTCCTGTAATAAATCCATCATCTAAAGCTAATGTCAGTAAAGGCCACCATGACAGTGTCAATTGTTGTAGAAACCCATCTGGTTCACTGATACCTGTTTGGGAAGGAAATCTGCTGTCCTCACTTAGACTGGCCTAAGTTTGACTCCAGATCCACATCAATGTGGTTGACTCTGAGCTGCTCCCTGAAATGCCCTAGCAAACCACTCTGTTCAAAGGCAGATAGGCTTGGGCAACAAATGCTGGACTTGACAGCGATGTGCACATCTCATGGAAGCATAAGATGAAACATCCTTCGTCCCTGGTGTAAGGCCAGAAGATGTAGGAGCAGAAGTTGGCCATTCAGCCCATCAAGTCTCCTCCACCATTCTATAGGATCGTGGCCGATCAGATCATCCTGAACTCCACTTTCCTACCTTTTTCCAATAACCCTTGATTCCCTTACTGATTAAAAAACTGACTCACACAGCCTTGAATATATTTAATGACCCAGCCTTGACTACCTTCTGTGATAAAGGATTCTGCAGGTTCACCTCGCTCTGAGGAAAAAAGATCACCCTTGTCTCTGTCTTAAATTGTCCTGAGATTATGGCCCTAGTCCTAGACATTCCCACAAGGAGGAACAAGCTTTCCACCTCCATCCTGTCATTTGACCTCCTCTGGACCCCCTACCAAAGCCTCGTCAACTTTTCTCCGATGTGCTGATCCCTCCTTTTTGAAAAGTTATTGGAAATGTTTTCAGTTGTTATTTTCTTCTATTGCAGCTGCAAGAAAATGGATCCTATTACTACGTGGATGCATCTGATGAGTCGAAGGCTAACTGGATGAGGTATCAGAGAGATCTTACAGCACAGAAAGAGATCCTTCAGCCCATCGTGTCTGCGCCGGTCATCAAGCATCCATCTATTCTAATTCCATTTTCAGTACTTATCCTTATATGCTACGGCATTTCAAGTGTTCATCTAAATAGTTGTTAAATGTCTTAATGGTTCCTGTCTCTACCACCCTTTCCAGATACTCTTAACCCTCTAAATGAAAACAATTTTCCTCTAAACCTCCTGTGCCTTACCTTAAAACTGTAGCCTCTGGTTATTGACCCCTATAACAGAGGAAAGGTTTCTCTCTGTCTATTTCGGTCTTTGCCCCTCGGAACTTTGTACAGCGCAGTCAGACCCTGCTTCTATATTGAGGCAAACAATCTGAGCCTATTTGGTCTCCCTTCATATCTGAATTGCACCAGCCCAAGCCAAACATCCTGGTGAATCTCTTCTGCACCCACTCTATTGCAGTCACATTCTTCCTATAGTGTGGCAACCAAAATTAAACACAGCACTGCGGCTGTGGCATGACTAATGTTGTTGCTTCAGCAACTTGCTCTAATTCTATCCACTCCAGGCAGGGGATGTGGGGAGATGCAAAATGGTGGGAAAAAGAAAAACGAAGGTTAAAGTGAGTGAACATGAGGACACAGAGAGACGATATAAAATAAAGGGTACAATTTTCTAAAGACGATGCAGGAGCAGAGAGACCTGGCTGTAGTACATGCACTATTCACTGAAGGTTCAGAAGGTGAGTAACAAACTGCTCAGTATCCCAGGCTTTATCAATAGGGGCATAGAGTGGGAAAGCATGTTAAAGGAAATTATGTTAAACTTATATAAAATGCAGAGTTAGCCTCAACTAGAATATTATTGTGAGCATCACATTTGGAAAGAATGTGAAAGAATGACAGACAGTGCAGGTATGTGGAACTTCACTTGTGTAAATCGATTGACGAAATTGGGACTATGTTCTTTGAAAAGGAGAAGCTTGAGAGGAGATTTAATGGAGGTACTCAAAATTATGAGGGATTTGGACAGAGTAGATAAGGCAGTGTTGTTCCCAGTGGTGGGAGGATGAAAAACTAGAGGGCACAGATTGAAGGTAATTGTCAAAAGAAGCAACGGCTGTACAAAGACAAACTTCTGAATACGTTGTGTGGTCAGGATCTGAACCACACAATCCAAGCATGTGGTGGTGGAATGTTTGATTGAGGCATTGAAATGGGAATTGGAGCGTTTTCTGAAAAGGAGGGATGTGCATTATTATAGGGAGAAGCTGGTAGAATGACAGTGAATTGTTTCTGCAGAGGGTCAGTGTAGACACAATGGGCTGCCTCCAGTGCTATCATTATATGAGGAAGGCAGATATAATGGTGACAAAAAGAAGAGAATCAATATTAAGATGTGAGAACTAGTTTGGGGACACTGCACCTTGAGATGGCACTGGTATTCCAGTGAATCTGCTGTATGTTATACAGAATTGTTCATTGAAGGATCAGGATATGTGAGTCAAGTTTTATGACAAAACAATTTATTCATGCGTGGAGTCTGACTGCAGTGATATGTCACTGTGTGCTCTGCTTCACTGAATTATATTCCTGATAATTTAATCTGGCAACATTTTTTTGACAGACAGATTATTCTGGAGTTAGAGATGACTGCCCTGATATTTCAGTGTCACAAAACGCTTTGCTTTTTGCCTTAGAATTAGCAACGCAGTGCCCAGGCTTGTAGGGTTGGTATGAATCTCTACAGCAGTTTGTATGTAAAGGATGTTCCAGGGCATTTCATAGGGGTGTAATTTACACTCCTGCTCGTACATCTACCAGCCCTCCCTATCCATAACTCTTTTCTTCCAATTACCACCTTTTTGTCACAAATCTTTTGTGTTCTTGTTGCTACAGATTCCTATTTCCACATCACTTACAGTAAACGCCAATGTAAATGTGTCACACTATAATTACACTCTCTTGACACTACTGCTCCTGCATTTTTTATATTCCATCTCTCAACTCCTCGAACCTTACTACAGAGAAATCCCAGTGCTCCTGTACGCCTATCATATCGCTATACCTTGATCTCTCCAGGTTTTAGCATGTACTGTTGATTGAAATATAATTTTCTGAGGGTCTTGACAGGATGGATGTGGAAGTGATGTCTCCTGTTGTAGGAGAATCTAGAGCTAGGGCTCACTGTTTAAAAATAAGGCCATTTAATACAGAGATGAGAATTTATTTTCTTCCAGAGGGTCATAACTGTTTAGAACTCTCTTCCTCAAAAGGCTGTAGAGACAGCATCTTTGAATATTTTTAAGGCAGAAGTAGATAATTTCTTGACAATTAGAATTAGTTTTATTGTCACATATGCTGAAATCGTACAGTGAAAAGTTTAGAAATCACCACTTACATTGCTATCTTATGTACCAAGGTACAGATTCATAAGTACCAATTCTTAACGGAAAAAGTTGGAACATTAAGAATCATAGAATCACTACAGTGTGGAAGCAGGCCATTCAGACCATATCGACCTTCCAAAGAGCATCCCACCAAATCCCTGTAATTCCTTTGGCCAATCCACCTAACCTGCACACTATGGACAATTTTCCATGGCCAATCCACCTAACCTGCACACTATGGACAATTTCCCATGGCCAATCCACCTAACCTGTACACTATGGATAAGTTCCCATGGCCAATCCACCTAACCAGCATACTATGGCCAAGTCCCCATGGCAAATCCATTTAACCTACAAATCTTTGGACTGTGGGAGGAAACCAGATCACCTGATAGAAACCAGGAGAATGTGCAAATTCCACACAGACAGTTGCCCAAGGCATGAATTGAACCCAGATTCCTGGCGCTGTGAGGATTGTAGCCACTGAGCCATCATGCCACCCTGAAATAAAATGTGCAGCAATAAGTTAGAAACATAGAGAAGTAAGAGTTCAGATAAGCAAGAGGGCGAAAGGTCATGGGGCTGGATAGCAATGTGGAATAATCAGATCTTACTGAATGGCGGAGCAGACTTGAGGGGCTGAGTGGCCTCCTGATCCTCAATATGTTTATATGTTCATAAATGCAACGGCAAACTGCAGCAATAAAAAAAAAACTGAATGTGGGGGCTGAGTCACATCGGCACATTCTGATCCAGTTATTCTTACCCTCCTGTCCCACTTCATTCAACAATTACTTTTCGTCCTGAATTACTGAGGGGTATTTTCAATTAGCCACCCATTATGCACGCATAATTTTTAACTGATGGAAAGGACCCTGGAATGGGTGTATGATGCGCAGGCAGTATTCACTTTAGTGTTTTTGTTGATGCTCGTGACTACCCTGACCGACTCCATATGCAAAATGAACTGGCTCCCTATCAGTACCCTGTTTTTGGCCTACAGGTATGTGGCATGTGCTTCAAGCGAAGAGGAACACAATCTGACTGTCTTTCAGTACCGCAGTAAAATTTACTACCGGGTGTGCCAGACAATTACTGCTGGAGCCGAGCTGCTGGTGTGGATTGGAGAGGAGTACGCTAGGACCCTGGGGCTAAAACTGGGTAAGGACTGATTGGGATATCTGTCCTAGTGAAATGTTCAGCTAGAAATCAGTAGTTAGAGGACGGCTGAAAGGTGTGTTCTTCTCCCCATAGGTGAACACTTCAAGTATGAGTTTGGCGAGAAGGAACTGCTGATGAAGCTGTTTCAAGACCTTCAAAACAAAGTTCCTGATGGGATCGCGAGCCATGTTAACCCCCGTGAGCAATACAACTGTAGCGACTTAGTAGCCTCCATCATCCATGCCCACAAGGCCAACCTGCAGAGCGGTGGCATCTGCCACATGAACAGGGATGCCCCGAGCACCATGCTGGAAGGAACCCAGAACCTGGTGAGTCTGGGGCGGGCGCAGAGCCGCTATTGGACCTTCTTTGGTTTCCAGGGAGACGCCTTGGGGCGTATCCTTGACAAGACTAAAATTATTTGCAAACTGTGTGGGGTCCGGTTGTCATATAGCGGCAACACGACCAACCTGAGGCAGCACCTGATCTACAAGCACAGGCATGAATACAACGAGCTGGTTGGCGGCACCTCTGCACCACAGAAGGGTGTAGATCCGTACCCACAAGATCTTACATCCAGGACTGTGAAAGGGGTCACGCCTCCCATTGGGAGAACAACCAAGGCCATTTTGGAGTTCATTGTGACTGATCTACTGCCATTGAAGACCATCGAGGGGGAGGGTTTTGTCCAGATGATGAGTGTTCTGGAGCCCACCTACAAGATTCCCACCGTAAGTTTTTTTGCTCAGTCTGTCTTGCAGGACATGCACAACCAGGTGAAGCTGAGGGTGATGGACTCCATGAAGCCGCTGCATCACTGCGCGGTCAGCATTGACCTGTGGAAGCATGAGTGTGCTCGCTCCTACGTAACAGTTATTGTCCACCACATCGATGGGGCCTTTGACTTCAAGCATCAGGTGCTGTCCAGCCGCCCTGTCATTGAGGAAACCACAGCGGAGAACATCAAGATGGCCCTCCTGGAAATAGCCAATGAGTGGGGCATCCAGGAACGGACCTCATACTCCGTCATGGTCAGCAATGTTGACGTCAAGCTGGCTGCCTCCAAGATGGGTTGGAAGACCCTCCCGTGCATTGGCCACGTGTTGCAGAACTGCGTTGACTCAGCCCTGCAGCAGCCCTCGATCCTCAGGGTGCTGACTCGGTGCAAGAAGCTAATGGAGTCCATCATCTCCTCACCTTCCTTGAGGGACAAGCTGGGCTCCAGTGAGCCTTTCCTGAAGATCCAATCCAAGATGTTCCTCAATGGCAACATGAAGTGGTACAGCACCCACAGTGTGCTGCAAAGCCTGCAGGACCATCGGCATTTCCTTGACGGACTGAGCGAGAGCCTCCAGGAGAAGGGCTTGGCGCTGAGGCTGGACGACTGGCAAGTGGTCCATGATATAGTGGACATCCTTAAGCCCCTGGCCATTGCCACCTCCACCTTTACCAAGGACCGTTTCTCCAGCCTGTCGCTGGTGAAACCAGTGATTACCAGCCTGGTGTACAAGCACTTGGCCGCCAACGAGAGCGACTCAGAGTTGGCCCACGATATCAAACAGACCATCTGTGCCGACCTCAATCAGTGGTACTCTGACCACGAAGTCAACCAGGTCCTCAACCTGGCTTGCGCACTGGACCCACGTTTCCGAGGGCTGGACTTCCTCAGCCAGGCTGAGCGGGTGGAGACCCTCCATGCTCTCAAGCGCGAGGCCTCTGAACTGGCACGCCTACACCCGCCGGCCAGGGGGCGGTCCAGCCCAGAACTGTCCAGCGCCAGCCCCAACCCGACCAAGAAGCCCAAGCATGACTCGGGCATCGAGTTCCTGCTGGGGGACCTGTGCAACGTGAGGAGCGTGTCGGCCAACTCTGTCCACCAGCAGGCCGAGCAGGAGATTAGCAACTTCCAGACCAGTGAGGCATCCTCCCTCTGTCAGGACCCGCTCTTGTGGTGGAAGACACACCATACCCAGTACCCGCTCCTCGCCAGTGCAGCGAGGAAACTGCTTGCTGTACCAGCGACTGTGGTGCCAGCCAGCTGGATATTCACAGAGGCAGGGCATGGCATTTATAGCAAACGCTCAGCTCTTGCCCCTGAGCATGTGGACATGCTGGTGTTTATGCACGGAAATCATAAAACTCCTTAATGTGTGTCTGTGTGTGGAAGTGAAATCTCATATATTCCTGAACCTGCTTCTCCTTCTGGCTGTGAAGGGTGGGGAGATATCTGCCAGTGTTTGCTGGTGTGCTCCCTGGTCCATCTGATTTGAAGGCAGGAAGAAAACCTAGTTGTACCTGCGTGTTCGCAGCTGTTGGGAATGTAACCGCTGCACTGGGCAATTCCAAGGAGGGATAGAGCTCTGTTTGTAGAATCAGTTAGAGGTGCAGAACTTGAATATTACTGAAAAGGGGCACATGTTGCCAAGGGTTTTTCATCTTGCGCCCACCAGGATAGACTCAAGAATGCCAAATTTCAGATGATCACAACAATTTATTCTATGACATGTTGATTTGTTGGCAAGGTGACTGTAATTGCTGAAGGTGTTGCCATTAATGAAAGGAACAGAGAGCTTCCTAAGCTCCTGGTTATATCAAAGAAGGTGCAAAGCTTGAAAATATTCCTCCTGTTTGCAGAGAATGGTCACTGTGTCAGAATGTATGTGGCTTCCAGTGAGTATAAATGAATCATGTTACAAGCTTGAAACTGCCTTAAATTGGTTATTAATTTAGCCATTAGTGCAGTTGGGACTGTTCAGCAAGTGCTGCCCAGCCATATCTAACAGGAGATAAAAAGCTTCATAAATATGCTTCACCTTTTCAACAATATTCAAGTTCTGTGTATGTTATGGTCCTTGGAGTGTCTCCGTCCATATTTCTCATTTCAACGGGGTGGATCCAGAACAATTTCTCGCTTCACCTTCCGGCTTTGATAAATCCTTCCTTGTGTTGTCCATTCCGTTACTGCATTTCCTAATCCATCTACAGTGAGGCTGTCTGCAGTCTCTCCTAGTGCATTGGATTTAAAATGAAAGCATATAACAATGGACCAGAGTGCGGGGCAAGTCATGCTCGGACTGCTTCTAAAGATCACATCACTTTGTTCATTTACTGAACACAACATCTAATATATTGTATTTATTTATATTATTTATTAAATATATTTATGCACAGGTCAGGTGATTGAACTCAGAAATGAGATCAAGTGAAAGGGGCCAGTGCAAGAGTGATACAAAGGTTTATCATAAGAATATAAAACTAAGGCAAGCAGCAATCATAAATAAGAATGAACTGTGGGAAGTGAATTGGCTGCTGTAGTGTTCACCAATATGGCCCAAAATGGCTGCCATTCCAATGAAATAACCTCACATTTTTCTAAACTCCAATGAGTACAGACCCAACCTGATAAACCTAGAGTCAGTGTTGTACAGCATGGAAACAGACTGTTCGGACCAACTTGTCTATGCCAACCAGAATAATCTAGTCCCATCTGCCAACATTTGGCCTACAAGCCCTTCCTATTCATGTACTCCTCTAGATGCCTTTTAAATGCTATAATTATACCTGCCTCCACCACTTCCTGTGGTAGCTCGTCCCATACATGCACCACCCTCTGCGTGAAAAAACTGCTCCTTAGGTTCCTTTTAAATCTTTCCCCTTTCACCTTAAACCTATGCTGTCTAGTTTTGGACTCCCCTAACCTGGGAAAAAGACTTGGCTGTTCATCCTATCCATGCCCCCCATGATTTTATGAACTTCTATAACCCCTCAGCATCCGATGTTTCAGGGAAAATAGCTTTAACCTATTCAGCCTCTTCCTATAGCTCAACCCCTCCAACCCTGGCAACATCCTTGTAAATCTGTGCTGCATCCTGTCAAGTTTAACAACATCTTTCTCAACCTTTCCTCGAAAGACAAACCTCTTCCACCCAGGTATCCATTTAGTTAACCTTCTCTAAGCTGCTTCAAATACAAGTCTGCCTCTCCTTAAGGAGAGCAAAACTGCACACAGTACTCAAGGAGCTTTCACCAGTGCTTTTACATTTGTGGCAAGACTTCCGTCTTTGGATACTCAATCCATCTTGCTATTAGGGCCACATTTCTATTCTCCTTCCTAAGTACTAGCTGTACCTACATATACAAAGATAGACATACCTCATTTAGACATTGCAAATGCTTCTGGACAAAAAAGGTACCAGAAAACTTTCTTGCAGTAAGCAGCAGATCCTATCTTAAATAATCCTTGAAATCTGAGTGATTTTGTTTTTGCTAGTCCAGGATCTAAAAGGATATGCGACCAAGACAGGTGGACGGACAAGCTCTGCATGGTGGAACAGCCTCAGAGGGGTTGAACGGCCTACTCCACCTCTTTTGGCCAGTAACTCGAGTAGAAGAGTTGTTGATATGAAATGACTCTGATAAACATTTAGAATTTTAAAATTAATGTTCCACTGTTGCTGCCCCTTTTAATCATTTATGCTGCAACAGCTAGTGGGACTTGAATTCAGTGAATAAGAATCTGAAATTATTTAGTGACTGGGTCTCTACAATCAATTGTCACAAAAATCCATCTGATTCACTAAATTCCTTCAGAGGGTGAGATATGTTGCCCTTACCCTGTGTAGTTTGTATATGACTTAAGACCAACAGTGATGTGGTTGACTCTTAAATGCCCTCTGAAGTAGACTGGCAAGTCACTCAGTTCAGGGGCAATTAAGATGGACAACAAATACTGGCCTTGCCAGCAACACCCACATCTCACAAAGGAGTAAATAAAAATGGAATAAAAGAAGATTAGACACAGCCCAAAATGTAAACAGGGAGCTGCTTATGGAAGAGATTTTGGGAGGCTGTATTCACAGTGGACTGGTGGTCTCTATGGAGGTGTGGGCTGTTGGTTTAACATCACGCTGAATAATGCAGATCAAAAGGGCCCTTACATGGTTTGGTCCCCTTTAGAGAGGGCAAAACTAATTTTGAAATTCAGGGAAGGTTCATTCATCTCAATTCCTAGAATGAAAGAGTTATCTTATGAGGAATGGCTGAGCTTTGGAGTTCAGAAGATGAGGAATGATCTTTTCGAAGATTCTGATTCTGAAGGGACTGGGCAGGGTAGATGCTGAGAAGGTGGACCCCCTCATGAGGAGGTCTCGAACTAGAAGCAACAGTTTAAAAGGTAGGGATCTCCTCATTTAAGATGGGATGAGGAGAAACTTCTGAGGGTCATTACATTTGGATTCTGTACTCGGAGAGCAGTGATGGTTGACTCATTGGCTGAATTAGACAGATTTTTCATTGACAAGGAAGTGAAGGGTTATGGTCTGGCGGACATGGGGTCGTAAATAGGAGAGCGGAGTTGAGGCTACAGTCACGTTAAGCTCAAGGACCAAATGGCATAATCTTCCATCTCTTGTGAATCATCGTGCATGTCCTAATTCCCTGAAGTATCAATCTGATATAACCATACCTTCCTGTGACTCAGGCTGAGTCCTGACAGAAGCACACCACTAGCTGTAAAAAAAAAAAAAAAAATTCTGTCCTCCTCGCCTGAAGATGCTGTTTCATGGGCTCTTTCCAGAGTGACAAGATGAGGCCGCTCAGCCCTTCAAGCCTCTAATGCCATTCTGTCCCACCATGGCCTCAACTCAACTACATTTACCTACTATGACTTCAGTAGACTTCCGACATCCTTGGGAGAGAATGTTCTGGATTTCCACAACCAATGTTGCAAGGCAGAGAGAGAGAGCTTCTTGATTTTGTGCATGAATGGCCTAGCTCTAATTGTGCTCCAGTTGTTCTAGGTTGTCTGGAAGAAATAGTTTGTCATTATTCATCTCATTGACTTCCTTAGCACCTGAAAAGGGATTCAATGACATTGCGCCCTCCCCATCAACCTTTTGGAGTGCTGGAGGAAACTACAGCCTCCTCCCTCAGCCCCGCTCTACTGTACCTTGTTCACTGCCCTGTTGCTTATGGTCCTTGATCGTGTGTGGTTATTTGAATATTGTTAGCAGGATGGTTTTAAACCGCTTGCATTTTAACTGGTATGAATTAATGGAACTGAAGATTCTGGTCTGTTTGAACAGTAGGGGAGCTGCACAACTAGAGTTATAAATTGGCCTGTTTCTTCCAGTCAATAAACCAAACACTACAAACACAAGTGTCAGTATTTTCTTACAGCCCCACGACTATAGCTCCACAGTTTGTCTTGCATAAAAGTCACTTTGCGATGGGACTTCTTGACTCGTGTGTCAGCTGCTCCAACATCAAGGAGCTTTAGTGAACTGTGGGACAGATGTATTTACAAGGGTGTGAACAGCAGTCAGAGGATAATGCACTTGAAAAAGATTTGTGTTTTTGTAGTGCCTTTTACAACCTCGGGACATCCCAAGGTGATTCATAGCCAATTAATTATTTCTGAAGTGCAGTCTGTGTTGTAATGAAATGCTAAAAGGAAATCTTGTGTGACACATGGATAGCAGTTTTATTTTGCATTGAACCTCCCCTATAACCTGACCTGGGAGAACTTGTTGAGATCAAACAACAACTTGAATTTATTTAGAATCTTTAATGTAATTAAAGCGCAAAGAGAACAATGGACACTGAGCCAAAGATTACAAGAAAGAGACACTGAAAGCTTTGTTAACAAAGTGGGTTTTAAAGAGATTTATTAAAGGCAGAGAAGGAAATAGAAAGAGGTAAAGGTTTAGGGAGGGAATGCCAGTGCCTGGGACACTGGTGACTGACTGCATAAACACAGTGGCTGCAAGGGCTGGTCAGTGCCTAGGAATACTGTGGCAAGTAACTCACCTCCTGACTCCCCAGAGCCTGTCCACTGTCTCCAAGGCACAAGTTAAGAGTGAGCTGGAATAATTGCTACTGGCCTGGATGGGTGCAGCCCCCAGCAACACCCAAGAAGCTGGACACCATCCAGGACAAAGGAGCCCACTTGATTGGCACCACATCCACAAACAAAGCAAGGGCAGACCCAGTGAGTTAGTGAAGAGAGGAGAACAGGTGAATGAAGATGGTGAGATCAGCTAGGAGTTGACTTTCTTTTGCAACTTACAGGCTGAAGCTGGTTACTGAAAACATGGCACTTTCCACATGACTCTCAAACAGAGGGGTGCAGCTTCTGAAACAAAACATTTGCTTCCTAAAGGATGATTTGCTTTGTGAAACACAGTTGCATTCCCCATAAAATTGGGGAACGGCACTGATGATCAATGAGGTTTGACAGATCTGGAGCTGTGATGACTGCAGGAGAGACAGCAACAGACCAATTCCAGCATTAAAGTGCTGGTTATTGTGGTTAACCACAGTGGCCTAGTTTCCAAGCTGCCTGCACTGATTCCCTGAGCATTGGTTATATTACCTTGTCTGGCAGTGCCTGTATTGGTCATCTCAGCCAATGGTCTCATTGTATGCTGGCACATAACTTTGGGTAAACATGCTCCAGTTAGTTGCAACATAATTTGGATGCAGAGTGAAGCTTTTTTAAAACTCTCTCCTATTGAGCAGTCCTAGTTCAGGCACATCACATAAAAGACATAGTGCAAAACTTCCAAGTTCTGCAGGGGACAACAGTCTTGAGTTCCATATTAATCAAATGCATTATCTACTCAACGCTGGTTAGATACAAAATAAAGCTCCCTCTAAACTCTCCTATTAAGCACTTAGAAACCAGCACCAATTAAATAGTATTTAGTGTGATGATCAGACGGGACTCCCCAAACTGGTGCTCTGCTCCCAGGTTCAGAATGGCAGGTGGTTGACAGAGGAAGTGCTTCAGTGATAACACAGTGTGAAGTTGGAGGAACACAACAGGCCAGTCAGCATCAGAGGAGCAGGAAAGCTGACGTTTTGGGTTGGGAACCTTCTTCAGAAATGGGCAAGGGGAAGGGGGCTCTGAAATAAATCGGGGGGGGGGTCAGGCTGGGGAAGGTCGGTGGGATGGTGATAGGTGAGTGCAGGTAGGCAGTGGTGGAGATTAGTCAGTGAGGTGGGAGGAGCGGATAGGTGGGAGAGAAGACGGACAGGTCAAGGAGGTGGGAATGAGAGGGAGGGTTGGTCTTGGGATGAGGCTGGGGTTAGGGAGATTTTGAAGCTAGTAAAGTCCACATTGAGACTATTGGGTTGTAGGCTCCCAAGGCGGAATATGAGGTGCTGCTCCTCCAGTTTCTGGGTGGCATCGTTGTGACACTGGAGGAGGCCCAGGATGGACATGTCATCCAGGGAGGGGGAGTTGAAGTGGTTCGCGACTGGGAGGTATTGTCGTTTTGTCGCCAACCGAGCACAGGTGCTCTACAAAGTGGTCTCCGAGCCTCCGCTTGGTCTCCCCGATGTAGAGGAGGCCACATCGGGAACAGCGGATGCAATAGACCACATTAGCGGATGTACAGGTAAACATCTGTCTATGTGGAAGGTTTTTTTGGGACCTGGAATGAAGGTGAGGGGGGAGGTGTAGGGGCAGGTGTAGCACCTCCTGTGGTTGCAGGGAAAGGTGGTGGGGCTAGTAGGGAGTGTGGAGCGGACGAGGGAGTTGTGGAGAGAGAGATGTCCCTCCGGAAGGCAGATAAGGGTGGGGAGGGAAATATATCCTTTGTAGTGGGGTCAGATTGCAGGTGGCAGAAGTAGCGGAGAATGATGTGTTGAATCTGGAGGTTAGCAGGGTGCTACGTGACGACAAGGGAGTTTCTGTCTTTGTTTTTATTGTGGGGAGGGGGTGTGAGGGCAGACGTGCGGGAAAAGCAAGAGATGCAGTTGAGGGTGATTTCAACTACCTGGCGGGGGGGGAAGTTGCTGTCCTTGAAATATGAGGACATCTGGGATGTTCGGGAGTGGAACACCTCATCTTGAGAGCAGATGCGGTGGAGGCAGAGGAATTGGGAGTAAGGGATTGCATTCTTGCAGGAAGGTGGGTGAGAGGAGGTGTAGTCTAGGTAGCAGTGGGAGTCGGTGGGCTTGAAATAGATATCAGTTTCGAAGTGGTCACCAGAGATGGAAACAGAGAGGTCCAGGAAGGAGAGAGAGATATCAGAGATGGTCCAGGTGAACTTGAGGTTGGGGTGGAACGTGTTAGTAAAGTTGAGGAACTTTGCAACCCCCAAGTGCTTTAGTGATATATCTTCAAGGCCTCAATTCTCACAGATACCCGGGAATCACTGGCCCAAGACCATACAAAGTGGAGGAAGAGCATCTGGGAAGGCATTGAGGACCTCGAGACTTGCCGTCAGGAAAATAAGTGGAAGCCAGGCGAAAACAGAAAAGGAGTGCATTACACCAATGCCCTACCCACCCCTTCCCGCAACCACCCTCTGCCCCAAGTGTAACAGATCCTGCAATAACTGCATTGGTCTGTACAGCCACCTACAGACTCACCCCGAGAGTGGAAGAGAGTCATCCTCGTCTGTGAGGGGCCACCAATGATGATGAGTGTGATGAAGCCCCTCAAGGTAGTTTACAAGCATTTTCAGAAACTTTGACACTGAGCCAAGGAGGTAAGTCAGGAGACCAAATGCTCGGTCAAAGGTAGGTTTTAAAGAGGGGTAGAGGTGGTGGTTTTTAGATAAGGAATTCCGGAGCTTAAGGCCTTGGCTGCTGAAGTCATGACTGTTAATGTTGGGACAATTACTTTTGTAAATGTTCAAAGAGTCCAGAATCAGAGAACATAGAGATTCTGGGGAGGATCAGTATGGAGTTGTTGGACCAGAGATAGGGAGGAAAGGGGTGGGGCCATGGAAATATTTGGATAAGGAAGAAAATTTTAAAATTAAGGTGTTTAGCTTAACTTGGAGGAAAAGTAGATTTCTGAAGAAAAGAGAAGGTTGCAATTATACAGCTTCATTGGGTACCTCAGAATGTCCCGAAGTGTTTTGCAGCCAGTGAAGTACTTTTGAAATGCAGACATGGTTGTAACATGGGGAAACGTAGCAGCTAGTTCATGCGCAGCAAGACTACACAATATCAATGTGATAATGACCTGACAACCTGTTGTAATAAATCATAGATTAAGCCATAGAATCCCTACAGTGTGGAAACAGGCCCTTCAGCCCAACAAGTCCACACCGATCCTCAGAGCATCCCAGCCAGACCCGTCCCCTTGTAACCCACCTAATCTACACATCCCTGAACACTATGGGGCAATTTAGCATGGCCAATCCACCCTAGCCTGCACATCTTTGGACTGTGGGAGGAAACTGGAACACCCAGAGGAAATGTAATGATGTTGGTTGGATCTCCAGGGGATGTCAGGGTGCCAGTTGTTGGAATGGGTTGAAGGCAGTGTCTCCTGCTGGGATGTTAGTTACATAAAGAGCCTCAGGATTGGCAATGAGTACTGACAAAGATCTTCCCTGGGACTTTGCTAACTTTGACTTTTATCTTTTCCCACCGTTGAGACTACTTACTACCCGAAATGGCAGTGTTCTATTTTCTTCATATTTGAAGGCGCTTATTACCACGAACAAGTAGAATCTTTGAACACTCAATAGCAGATCTCTTCAAATTAGCAGAGTCAGCAACATGTTGTTTATTGGCTCTGGTAACGTTACTGACAATTTTTTAAAAAAAAACGTAGAATCCCTACAGCATGGAAGCAGGCCATTCAGCCCAACAAGCCACACTGACTTTTCACAGAGCATCATACTCAAACCCACCTCATCCCTGTAATCCTGCATTTCCCATGGCTAATTCACCTACCCTGTACATCTCAGCATGGCCAATCCATTTAACCTGCACACCTTTGGAGTGTGGGAGGAAACCAGAGCACCCTGAGGAAACCCACGCAGACAACATGCAAACTCCACACAGACATTTGCCCAAGGGTGGAATCAAAATTGGGTCCCTAATGCTGTGAGGCAGCAGTGCAATCCACTGAGCCAACATGCCACCCCAATTCGAAGCTGTTAATCCCAGGTGGAGAAGTTGATCACCAACTGTGTGAATCTTAATTGCTTGCGGGAGTGCCTGAGTAGTGCATTGAGTTGTGTGAAAACAGCAGTCATTCAAGATGGTAACCCACTTCAGGGCAACTAGGGTTGGACAATAAATGTTGACTGTCCCCATCTTATGCCTCAGAGAAGTCAGATTGTGAGCAAAGCCATTTGGCTTGTCATGACCGAATCAGCTCTCTACAAGAGCGACTCACTTTGTCCCACTTCCCTGCCTTCTCTCCATAGCTTTTAAAATTTTCCCACTTCAGATAATTACCCACCTTTCTTTTGAAAGAAATGATTGTACCTGACTACACTCTCACGTCATGATTCTAAAGCCCAAACAGTCTCTGCATTAAAAAATGCCTTCTCCATGTTTTGCTGCTGCTTCTTATACCAACCACTCAAAATCAGTGATCTCAAGTTCTTATTAAAAAAACAGTGCTGGGGAAACTCAGCAGGTCTGACTGCATCTGTGGAAAGAGAAGCAGAGTTAATGTTTCGAGTCCAATATGAGTCAGATACTTTAGCAGCATGGGAAAAGGCCATTTGCTCATTGTGTCCATTCTGGTCTCCAAGCATCTATTTATTTTAATCCCATTTTCCAGCACATGGCCCAGAGCCTTGAATACAATGATATTTCATACGTTTGTCGAAATGCTTCTCAAATATTTTGACGGTTCCTGCTCCACCTTTTGAGTCAGTGAGTTCCAGATACTGACCACTCTCCAGGTGAAGAAAGCTTTTTCATGAATCCCCTCTAAACCTGCTACTCCCTACCTTAAAACTGTGTCTCTGCTTATTGACCCCTCTGTTAAGGTTAAACATTTCTCCTTATTTATGCCCCTCAGAAATTTGTATACCTCAGCTTTATTTTTAACTACAGACTCAAAATGTTAATTCTGTTTCTGTCTCCACAAATGCTGCAAGACCTGCAGAGTTTTTCCAGCACTTTTTTTTTCCCTTTCAAATCTTCAACTTTTATCTCCCCAAATTTTTAGCACTCACATCAGTGGCAACAGTTTCTATTTACCTCCATCAAGGCCCCCTCATGACTTTGAGCACTTCTGTCAAATGTCCTTTTAATCTTTATTCAAGAACAAGCTCAGTTTCTCATTAAAATAGAACAAAGAACTGCAGATGCTGCTGATATGAAACAAAGATAAAAAAATTGCTGGAGAAACTCAGGAGATCTGGCAGCATCTCATAGAGTCATAGTCATAGAGCTGTACAGAATAGAAACAGACCCTTCGGTCCAACTCATTCATGCCGACCAGATATCCTAAATTAATCTAGTCCCATTTGCCAGCATTTGGCCCATATCCCTCTAAACCTTTCCTTTTTATGTACCCATTTGAATGATAATTGTGGAGAGAGAAAAAAAT
The DNA here is from genome assembly GCF_021869965.1 of Rhincodon typus. Lineage (NCBI taxonomy): Eukaryota > Metazoa > Chordata > Chondrichthyes > Orectolobiformes > Rhincodontidae > Rhincodon > Rhincodon typus. Next base: position 13,684,034 of record NC_063368.1, read on the forward strand.
GTCACTGGACTTGAAATGTTATCTCTGTTTTGCTCTTGTCAGATCCTTCTAGGTCTGCTGAATTTTTCTAGCACTTTCTGTTTTTGTTTTAAGCGCATTTATTTTTTCCATCTAATCACATATCTGAAGCTCAATTTCCCCTTTCTAAAGCATGTGCTCTATATTGCCTTTCTGAGCTGACGAGTGAGAGCAAGGGGTTCTTGAGGATGAGATTGTGGTGTACTTGGACATGCATGGTAAAATATAAATGAGTCAGTACAGCTTTGTCAAGCGGAGGTCATGTTATAATTCTTTGAGGACGTAACAAGCAAGGTAGACAAAAAGGAGCCAGTGGACATGATCTATTTGGATTTCTAGAAGGCCTTTGACAAGTTGTCACACAGGAGGCTGCTAAACAAGATAAGAGCCTATTGGTGTTAGGGACAAGGTACTGGCATGGGTAGAGAATTGGCTGACTGGGAGAAGGCAGAGAGTGGGATAAGGGGGTGTTTTTCAGGATGGCAGCTGGTGCCTGGGGTTCTGCATGGTCAGTGTTGGGACCACAACCATTCATGAGCCTGGATGAAGGAATTAAGGGTAATTGTTGCTACATTTGCAGATGACACAAAGATAGGTAGAGGTAGTGTTGAGGAAGCAGGGAGGCTGAAGAAGGACTTGGACAGGCTAGGAAAGTGGGAAAAAAGAGGCAAATTGAATACAAAGTGAGAAAGTGTGAGGTCATCTACTTTGGTAGGAAGAACAGAAGTGTAGACTATTTTCTAAATGGGGTAAGGCTTTGGAAATATGAAACACAAAGGGACTCGGGAGTCCTAGCTGAGGATTCTCTTCAAGTTAACAGGCAGGTACAGTTGGCAGTTAGAAAGGCAAATGCAATGTTGGCATTCATTTCAAGAGGGCTAGAATACAAGAACAGAGATGTACTGCTGAGACTGTATGAGGCTCTGGTCAGACCGCATTTGGAATATTGTGAGCAGGTTTGGGTCCTGTACCTCAGGAAGGATTTGCTGGCATTGGAGGGGTCCAGAAGAGGTTTACAAGAATGATCCCAGTGATGAAGGGCTTGTCATATGAGGGGGTGAGGACTCTGGGTCTGTACTCGATGAAGTTTAGAAGGATGAGGGGGACCTGACTGAAACTTAGAGAATACTGAGAGGCCTGCACCAGAGTGGACGTGGGGAAAATGTTTCCATTGGTAGGAGAGACCAGGACCCAAGGGCACAGCCCCAGACTGAAGGGTTGACCCTTTAAAACTAAGATGAGGAGGAATTTCTTTAGCCACAGAGTGGTGAATCTGTGGAACTTATTGCCTCAGAGGGCTGTGGAGGCCTAGTCATTGAGTGTCTTGAAGACAGAGATAGATATGTTCTTGATTAGTAAGGGAATCAAGGGTTACAGGAGAATGGGATTGAGAAACATCTCATGCATGGTTGAATAGTGGACCAGACTCAATGCGCCAAATGGCCTAATTATCTTCCCATATCTTATGGTCTTGTAGACAGTGGCAATGTCCCTATACCTTGACCAGGAGGTCTGCCTTCAAGTCCCACCTGCTCCAGAGACATCAAAAAGCAGCACTGACCAGACTGATTAGAAAGCATCTTGAGTGTTTTCGGTTCAGCCCAGCTGACTCAAAGCTGCATCTGAGGATCAAGCCTGTGCTGTGTATGCCTGAGGTGTACACTGGGCTGAGCCTTTTTTTTTGTAATCAGAGTCAAATAAGTATTTCTGAGGTGTAGTCTCTGTTGTAAGGTAAGAACCTTTGTCAAATTTTCAAGGCAGGCTCAAGTTATTTATAATCAATTTGCAAATGTTGCTATTTTCTGGGAAGACAGTATTTTCTAGTTCCTTGTCTCTGTTTTTAATTTGCTCTTCTGATTGCCTCCCACGCACTGCAGGGAAGCTGCAAAGGCTATCATTTTATACTTTTTCTCCACCTTGCTTACCATTTTCAGATCCTGGGAGCAGATTCTCATTTAGCTCCCAATGTCGAGGCTGAAGAACAAAGCGTTTTAACAAATAACAACTTTTATTGAGCCATAGCGAAAAAACAGCAGAGGTTAAACATTTGAAATCTAAAATAAAAATTAGCTGCTGGAATCGAGCTGTGTCAGTAGAAGAGAGAAATGCTAATGATTCAGGTTGATGAGCTTTTACCAGAACTGGAGGAATATGAAAGGTTTACAGGATAAAAGCTCCTCAGTTGCTTTAGTTACTTTAGTTACTAGAAAGATTCCAGGGTGACCCAAAGATGTAGGAGCAGAAGTACATCATTCATTCCATCGAGTCTACTCCACCATTCAGTGAGATCATGGCTGACCTGACAATCCTCAATTCTGCTTACCCATCTTTTCCCAAAGTGACCAAAGTCAGGGTCTTTGCTTGAAATACCAGTTTACTCATGATTTGAGATAGATTTGCCATATTACAAAGGAGTTGCTAAGTAACCTTTACACCACAAAAGCATCACACAAAGACCATCTCCAATAAGAGAGAATCCAACCATCTCCCTAGACATTCAATTACTTTCCATTGCTACACCTCCAGGATCAACATCCTGGAGATTACCATTGACCAAAAACTGAACTAGACCAGCCATATGCATACTGTGGCTACAAGAGGTCAGAGGCTAGGAATTCTGCAGCAAGTATTTTTTAAAGGAATCTTGTAAGGATAATAGACTTCCTTACCTAAAGGGCATTAGGGAACCACATACTTGTTTACAACAATCAACAATGGTTATGTGGTTGCCATTGAAATAGTTTTTAATTTCAGACCCATTTTTAAAATTGAATTTGAGTTTCAGCATTTGCCACAGTGGTTTTGAATCAGTATCCCCAGAACATTAGTCAGGGCTTGTAGATTACTAGTCCAACAATATTAACACTACATTCTGCCTCCCTAAACCCAGTGTAAATGAGCAGGTTAGTCCTTTGCAAGCGCTGCTTGATTGCACTGATGACAACCCCTTCCATCATTTTGATGATAATTGAGTATAGACTGTTGTGGTGTTGATAGCTAGGTTGACATTGTCCTGCTTTTTATGCACAGGACATAACCTGGGCAATTTCCCGCATTGTTGGATATCTGCCAGTGTTGTAGCTATATTGGAACATTACATTTCAGGCTATTTCAGAGGGCAGTTAAGAATTAACCACATTGCTGTGGGGTTAGAGGGCAGAGGGCAACAAATTTGCTTCCCTAACGAATATTGGTGAACCAGATGTGTATTAATGATAATATAACTTCTAGCTCTAGATTTAAATGAATTCAAATTTCACTGTCTGCCTAGGTGGAAATGAACTCCATGTCCTTGAACGTTAACCTGGAGTTCTGGATTACTAGATCTGTGACATTACTCCTGCATCTCTACCACCTCATCTCCTGACTCCCCAAAAGCTGTCCACCATCTACAATGCACCAGTCAGGAGTATGTTGGAATACTCTCCACTTTCCTGAATGAGAGCAGCTCCATTGTCGTCAATGTGGAAAATTGCCCAGGTGTGCTTTGTACATGAAAAGCAGGTGAAATTCAACACTGCCAATTACCACACCATCAGTCTACTCTCAAATATCTGTAAAGTGATGGAGACAAATGCAGCGCTGTAAAGCAGCTCTTGTTTAGCAATAACCTGCTCACTGACACTCAGATTGGGTTCTGCCAGGGCAACCTAGCTCCTGATCTCATTACAGCCTCAGTTCAAACGTGGACAATAGAGCTAAGTTCCAAAGGGGAAGTGAGAGAGACATCAAGGCCACATTTGACCAAGTTGGCATCAAAGAGACCTAGCAAAATGGTTTAGAGACAAAAAAACTGCAAATGCTGGGATCCAAGATAGACAAACAGGAGGCTGGAAGGATACAGCAAGCCAGGCGACATCTGGAGGAAAGGAACAGTCAACGTTTCGGCCTGAAAAATACCCAAAATGTTGACTGCTCCTTTCCTCCAGATGCTGCCTGGCTTGCTGTGTTCTTCCAGTCTCCTGTTTGTCTACCTTGGAGTCAATGGGTATTGGGGGAAACCTCTCCAATGGTTGGTGTCATACCTGGCACAAAGGAAGATGGTTGTGGTTGTTGGAGGTCAGTGATCTCAGCTCCAGGATATCTCTGCAGGAGCTTATTAGGGTAGTCTCCTAGGCACAACCATCTTCAGCTGCTTCATTAATGACTTTCCCTCCATCATAAGGTCAGAAGTGGGGATATTTGCTGATGCTTGCACAATGTTCAGCACCATTTACAACTCCTCAGATATTGAGCAGTCCATGTCCAAATGCAGCAAGACCTGGACAATATCCAGGTTTAGGCTGAAAAGTGGTAAGTAACAAAGTGCCAGGGAATGACCATCTCCAGCAAGAGAGAATCTAACCATTGGTCTTTGATATTCAATGGCATTAATTGTTGAATGCCTTATTATCAAAATCTTGGAGGTTACTATTGATTAGATATTGAACTGGACTAGTCATGTAAGTATAATGACCACAAAAGCAGCTCAGAGCCTTGCAGTTCTTCAGAGAAAAATACTCCCTAAAGCCCATCTACTATCTACAAGTCACAAATCAGTATTGCGATGGAATACTCACAAACTGCTTAGATGGATGCAGCTTCAACACCACTCATGAAGTTTCACACAATCCAGGACAAAGCAGTCCATTTGATTAGCACTACATTCAAAATAATCATCTGGTAGTTTTTAAATGAACCTGTTTGGATACAACAGCAGGACACATTGGACTCAAACCTGGACCTTCCTCTGATGTGGGCCAACAAAGAACTTCATTTTAGCCAAACCACTCTCAGGTCAAGAAAAGGGTGTCACCTTTCCAGGGCAATGGATTCTAACCTTGCTGACAATGTACGTGTCTCAAAAATAATGAGGAATTTGGAGTCGATGCAGGCTGTCCCCAAAGGTGAGATAATTAAGCTTTTTAATTGTTTTTTTTCAAGTCATCATAATACATATCATACATCTTTAATGCAATCCATTAAAATAGATTATAATGCAGTCTCATTTCTTCCAGTAATTAACATAATCCATGTCTTGTAACTGTGCTTTAAAAGGCAAACATACCATTTTGATGCATAATTTATTCTACAAATTCTAGCTTTCAGCCACATTTAGTTCAGACAAAAGCTCCTCTTCCTTTTGCCTAGTTGTAGGAGTGCCATGCAAAATGATTTAGGGTGGTTTCCATCCAGTTATCAGTTGTGTGGCCGATAGAACAGAACTGACCTTTAGTCTGAACTGATTGACACTAAATTGGCAATATCTTTCAGGGACTTGGGAAGAAGAGGAGACCATTTAGCCCTGATTCGACTATCCAATTAGATCTTGAAACTGATCTTTATCTTAACTCCATCCTCCTGCCTCGATTCTGTAACCTTTGCTTAACAAAAAAAATCTATCAATCTCAGCTTTGAAATATTGATCCATTAGCGTAGGCATATCTCACAGACAGACTCTGTGAGAGAGATTTCAGCCTTGCCTGATAAGTATCATGTCTGAACTGCCTTCATCCTTCTCAACCTCTTCCAACAGCTCTAGATTATTTATTAAACAGACCAGCACTCTGTACGGTACTCCAAGTGTGGTCTAACCAAGGTTCAGTACAACTTTAACATGACTATCCTGCTTCTTCAGTTCTTTTCCTTTGTGGATGTTGGTGTTGCTACCAAAGCTATTGATAGCCTTATTGACCGATATCGATACATTTAGTGATTTGCGAATCAGCACCTCCATTTTCTCTCTGTATCTTTGACCTGTTTAGAATCTTCTCGGCAGCAAGCAGTCTCCTCCTTCTTCTAAAAGACACCACCTGAACTATTATCAATATAAAAATTAATTTGCCAATTTTCCACTCGCTTGTCAGATTTTACAAAATTTATTCTATCATGGGTTGGCAATGTCACCGGGAAAGCTAACATTTCAAAAGGCAGTTCAGAGTTGGCCATGTTGCTGTGGGTCTGGAGTCACAGCAATCATGCTCACTATTACTAAGACTGGCTTTCAAATGCAGATCTTTGCTAATTGACATTAATTTTCACCACATGTCCCAAGAACAATCACCTTAGCTTTAGGATTACCTCCCTCCTCTTAGACTGTCGCTTGGGATCAAGAATGACTTTCTTCCACTTTGGTGTTGTGGTTCCTGAGGTGACTAAATAGTCAACAAGACTGTAGGTTTGGGAGGGGTATGGAGCCAGTGGATGGGATCCATGGGTTTTTATTGATTGTAATTGGATTATTAGTCCAGTAAAGTCATCATATTCCTACCGGACCATAGGGCTGATTCGAGAGTGACGACTGGTGGTAGGAGTTTAACCTAAGCGTCACCATGCCTGAGGCAAGGGAAGAGGTTGAGAAGAAGGGTCCTTTATGGTAACCTCAGTTGTTGTGAGAATTGAGTCAACACTGTTGGTGTCTCTATGCATTGCAATCCGTATTCATATGCGGTATTCCCCAATGTGTTATTTGTGTGAGGAAGGAATCAGGGCCCTGACCCTATGCCCAGAGACACAAGCTTTTAAGCAGGGAGTGAAGCTGAAAGACCGCACCTCAGCCTTGGTTGAGATAAAGCCAATACAGCATGGGCTAACTTTGGACCTGGAACTTTTTTTTAATCACAATGGTTTAAGGGTAGTGTGATTGCTCCACACCCAGATGAAATAGGTTCCCAATCCTTTGAGCACATATCAAATACTCCCTTGTGACTGAGATAGTGAGTTATTCCAATTCTTTCATTTGACCTCAGGCTTGCCAGCTCTCCAACAGTGTCCTTACAATGGCAACTCAAACAATTTTGTGTTGGATATTCTGATTTGTAGCCAGCCTAGCAACTGTCTGGTTCTGGAGGGCTTCATCAGCCTCTTAGAAATCTTACCATGCAGAACGAGGCCATTTGTCCCACTGTGCCTGTATTGGCTTTTCAAATGTACATCATTACCTCGCGGCAATCTCCCTCTTCTTTCCCGTACCAAGAGCTCATTATTTTTATCCCACCAATTAGGGAAACCATTATTGACAATATTAAAACATGGAACACAAAGAGGTATCTTAAGACAAAATAGTGTCCACCAGAAACATTGGGAAGAGTCTACTCACAATGCCTCTGATAATGAGACAATCCCAAGTCCAATTGGAGCAGAGCGGGACAGCATCAGGCTTGGAGTGATAATACCGAGAACCAGCTGTGGCATGTAAGTGCCAGGCAATTATTATCTTTGACAAAAGAGAATTGAAATATCTTTTTTTTGATATTCAATAGCATTACCATCACTGAGTCTCCCACCATCAATGTTCTGGGGGTTACCATTGACCAGAAACTTATCTGGACCAGACACATAAACACATTGGCTACAAAAACAGCTCAGAGGCTGGGAGTTACAGCGATTAACTCTCCACTCCACAAAGCTTGCTCACCATCTACAAGACGCATGTCATCAGTGTGATGGAACACTCTACACTTGCCTGAATGAGCGCAAATCTTACAACACCCGAATAAAAGCAAAGTACTGTGCTACAGATATGAAATAAAAACAGAAAGTGCTGGAGAAACTCAGCAGGCCTGGCAACATTTGTGCAGACTGAAAGAGTTAACATTTTGAGTCCAATGACTGTTCAGAAGAAGGGTCAGATCGAAGTTAAAATATTAACTCTGTTTCTCTCTGCACAGATGCTGCCATGTCTGCGGAGTTTCTCCAACGTTTTCCGTTTTTCCAACACTTCTGGTTTGACACCATCAGGAGAAATCAGCTCCCTCAACCAGGACCCCACATATCACCTTCAATGTTCATTCTTTTCACCACCAATACTTAGTAACAGCAGTGTGTACCATTTGCAAGATATCTACACCAAGTCACCAAAACTCCTTCGACAGCACTTTCCAAAACTGGTGACTCCTACTGGCCAGAACATCAGGTGCACAGAAATACCACCTCCAGCAAGCTACTCTCCAAGTGCTTACATAAAAACATAAAAAAAAGGAGCAGGAATAGGCCATCTGGCTCTTTCAGTCTGCTCCGCCATTCAATGAGATCATGGCTGATCTTTTCATGGACTCCAGAAACTTATCTGGACCAAATACGCAAACACCTTGGCTACAAGAACAGATCAGAGTCCACTCTCCTCATTCTCCTAGTCAGCTCCACTTACCCGCCTGCTCACCATAACCCTTAATTCCTTTACTGTTCAAAAATCTATGTATCTTTGTCTTAAAAACATTCAATGAGGTAGCCTCAACTGCTTCACTAGGCAGGGAATTCCACAGATTCACAACACTTTGGGTGAAGAAGTTCCTCCTCAACTCAGTTCTAAATCTGTGTCCCTTTATTTTGAGGTTATGCCCCCTAGTTCTATTTCACCTGCAGGTGGAAACAACTTGCCTGCTTCTATCTTATCTATTGCCTTCATAATTCTATATGTTTCTATATGGAACTCCTTCACTGTGAAAGTGACAGACTTCCCTTCCTAACTGTGTTTATGGGTGTACATACATAACACAAACTGCAGATGTTCAAGAAGCATGTTCACTTTCTGTGTTCCCCCTAATCTCTCTGTGTGGGCCAGTGACATCCATGTGTGGCAGCAGCTAGAGAGTTTGGAGGTGAATGCATTGGCAAGGTGTGTACGGACTCTTGGAGTGGTGGTTTGGCGGAACATTACTCACTATTTCCTTCTCAAGGGCAATTAGGAATGGACAAGAAATGCCGACCTCTTCTGCGATGAACACATTCCCACAAATGAATATGAAGAAAACTACTGACCAATCAGTAAGCACGTGAGTCTTGTGTCAATATAACTCTAATCAATTGGATAGTCCCAAAATATACATTTCCTAAGATATGCTGTTTTTTTTTGTTCACTTGTGTATCGTAGGCATAGCTGGCTAGGCCAACATTTATTGCATATCCCGAGATACCCTTAAAAAGGTGGTGCTGAGCTGCTTTCTTGAACCACTGCAATCCGCATGCTGCACATCACTGGAGTTTTGTTGTCTGAGGAGCATTGAGGTGGTTTCCCATACCGTGCCAACAGAGGAGGCTCTTGATGAGTTTGAGGCCAATATTCCCAGGAGGGCTTTGGAAATGAATATTGTGAATTAGGCATTCGCCCTGGTGCTCTACTGTGTTCCCCGATGTCAGTGCTAGCAGCACAGATGAAAAAACCTGGGAATAAAATTTCCCTAAAATGTTCAAAAGAAAGAGAAAGCAACAAAACACAGAAACCAAAAGCCTGAAGGAAGCCAAGTTAGCCTCCGTACAACAGGTCAAGTACTGAAGATGCTGGAATTCTGAATTATAAACGGAAAAAGCTGCTAATTCTCAGTAGGCTAGGCAGCAACTGTGGAGGGAGAAACAGCACTCATGACCTTTCATCTGAACTGGAAAAAGTTAGAGATGTAGATAGATTTTAAGCAATTGCGCAGCCAAAGGAAAGGTTTGGAAAAAAGAAATTAAATGAGAAAAAGGTTTAGAATATGGTGGAAGAGACCATTCAGCCCTTTTGAAACTCTTCATGCTAATTGGCGATGTAGCTCCACAAATGGGTCTAATATGCTCCCTTCATACTTTGGCTAACAAAAATCTAACAATAAAAAATACCAAAGAACTGCAGATGCTGGAAATCTGAAACAAGAACAGAAATTACTGGAGAAACTCAGCAGGTCTGGCAGCATCCGTGGAGGGAAAACAGAGTTATTGTTTTGGTTCCAGTGACCCTTCTTCAAAAAATCTATCAATCTTGGATTCAAAATTAACAACTGATCGAGCAGCAGTTGCCGTTTGCAGAAGAGACTTTCCAAACTTCTACAACCCTTTGCAAGAAGCAATGTTTTCTAATTTCATTGAAAATCTAACCTTTAGCCTCTGTCCACTGCTTCTATTCTGACACCTGTTTGGGGCCTGGGATTGAAGTGAGACCCAGACGCAAGTGAGTGATGGTATGAAGGTGGGGTGCAGGGATTTCTGGGTGGGTCGGGCTGTGTCTAGGTGGGAGGGATGGTGAGGTAGAGGCATCAGCCAGAGCAAGGCAGGGCAGGGCAGGGGCTCTTAACCAGGCCTCCCACTTCCTGACGCTTGATCAGACCCTGAGGGCCTTTGAATGAGGTTCTCTTTCCCCCTCCCCCAAAACCAGAAGCCCACAAACAAATACATCAGAATCTGCTTACTGAGCTCATTGCACAGCCATTGGGTTAGATATTCTTTAATCAATCTGTTCAAAGATGCTATTACACACCTCTGCACTTTATTACACACCTTTAGACTAGGTAGGGCTTGAATCTGGGCCTCCTGGGCCAGAGGTAGGGACACTTACCATTGTGCCACAAAAGCCACATCAGTTCCACCAGTTGTCATTGGCGGGACTTGAATCCACACCCACAGAGCTTTATTGAGGGACCCTGCATTGCTCGTCCAATGATATTACCAATGCGGCTCTATAGGACATTGGGCTAAATCCAGAAGGTTTGGGGTGAAACTCTTAGTGGGCATTCATTGCCCTGTCAGGACTGATGAGCTACCCAAAGTCCAAAGGAAGGTGATGGAGTCCCCCCTTCCATCTGAATAAAAGCCCCCCACCAACAAACTCACTACAGCAGTGGAAGGGGGTGCAGGTGCTTGGCAGAACTTTCTGTCCTCTATAATGTATGGTTTGTCTGTGGACTCTGGTATGGAGTAATTGGTGATACATTTCAAACTCTGCCTATTTGCTTAGCATTTGCCTTTCTCATCACAGGTTCCCCGCTGATGGAGGATTTGAGGGGTGAAGATTATGGGAAAACCTGGGCCTGAACAGCTGGTCCCAGTCAGGTCAGATTGTAATCTTTACCAACAGAGTTGAAATTCATTGATGAGAGGCCGAGAGTGATTTATGCATGCTTGTCAATCCCCTAGAAATGTGGAAATTTATCTCAGATTGGTTCTTTTCATTTTTAGAGTAACCTCAAGAATCCCTTGTCAGCCCCTTTTGGTCCTATTTCATAGACACCGACCCTCCGAAGAGCATCTCACTGCATCCTGTAGATGGTACATGCTGCAGCTACTGAACGTTAGTGGTGGAGAAAATTAATGCTTAAAGTCATGGTTATGGTAACTGAGTAAGACCACCTGAGCATGGCCATGGATACACACATGGCCCCTCTTATTTCTGTCTCTTTGTGGAGTAGGTGGAACGATCCTTGTTCCGATCTTACTCGGGTCTCTCCCCACATCTTTTCTATAATATATTGATGACATCATCAGTGCTGCTTCCCTCTATCATCTGGAAATGGAAGAATTTATCAACTTCCTTTCCAATTTCCACCCTGCCCTCACCTTCAGCTGATCTACCTCCACCTCCTCCCTTCCCTCCCTTGACATCTCCATTTCCATTTCTGTGGATAGGCTGGCCACCGATATCCACTACAAACCCACCGACTCCCACAGTTACCTGAACTATACATCCTCACACCCTGCTTCCGGTAAGGACTCCATCCCATTCTCTCAGTTTGTCCTCCATCACATTTGTTCTGACGATATCAACTTCGACAAGGGTCCCCAGAAATGTCCACCTTTCTCCTCAACTGACGATTTCCTGTTACCAGCTCCCTATTTCCACCTCCCTATTTTCTGCATACAAACTGACGTTTTCCCAGCTACTATCAGTTCTGAGGAAAGGTCACCAGACCCGAAATGTTAACTCTGTTTTTTCCTTCACAAATGCTGCCAGACCTGCTGAGCTTTTCCAGCGACTTTGTTTTTGCTCTTGAAGAACAACATCTCATTTTCCACTTGGGGACCCTGCAGTCTCCAAGACTCAACATTCAGTTTAATAACTTTAGAGCCTGATTCCATCCTTCCATGTTTTTTACCCACCCTACACACAGTCCTGTTATGACATGGGTTGCTTTTAGCACAGTCACCTATTCCCACCTACTCCTAAGCCCATTATCAGGCTATATAAATTGAATTTATCACAGCTAACCCATTTTCTCCTACTGTTAGGTCTTATTATCACTTATTCAGCTTTTCTTCTGTTCTGAACAAAAACAAAGTTGCTGGAAAAGTTCAGCAGGTCTGGCAGCATTTGTGAAGGGAAAAACAGAGTTAACATTTTGGGTCTGGTGACCCTTCCCCAGAATTGACCCGAACCGGACCCAAAAATGTTTTTACCTTCATAGATGCTGCCAGACCTGCTGAGCTTTTCCAGCAACTTTGGTTTTGTTCCTGATTTACAGCATCCGCAGTTCTTTCGGTTTTTCTTCTGTCCTGGCCTGCTATTTATAAACACCTTGTTTACATAGCCCTTTCATGTCTCTCTCTCTCTGGGATCTTTCTCCACCTATCCACTCACCTCTCCCCTTCCCCCACCCCTCCCCCAACTCTGTCTTCTTGTTACTAACAGTTCTGATGAAGAGAAACTGGACTTGAAATGTTAACTCTGCCTTCTCTCCACTGATGCTGCCAGACCTGCTGAGTTTCTCTGGCAATTTGTTTTTGTTTCAGAATGAAATGTAATATCTCCAAGTTTGCAGACAAGACAAAGCTGGATGGAAGAGTGAACTGTGAGGTGGATGCAAAGATACTTCAGTTCAATTTGGGACAAGTTGAATGAGTGGGCAAATGTATGGCAGATAAATTACAATGTCGACAAATGTGAGGTTATCCACTTTGGGAACAAAAACAAGAAGGATGATTATTATCTGAATAGCAATGGATTGTGAAAGGTGAAGGTTTATCTAAATTTTGTACACCAGTTGCTGAAAGTAAGCATGCAGGTGCAGCAGACAATAAAGAAAGCAGATGGCATGGTGGCCTTCACAGTGAGAGGATTTGAGTACACAAGCAGGAATATCTAGCTGCAAATATATAGGGCTTTGGTGAGACCACACATGGAATATTGTGTGCAGTTTTAATTTCCTTATCTGAGGAAAGATGTTTTTGCTATAGAGGGAGTGCAGCAAAGGTTTACCAGTCTGATTCCTGGAATGGTGGGTCTGACGAGTGTGAAGAAAGACTGGATCTGTTAGGACTACCATCCTTCAAACAATTCTTAATTGGCTGTAAAGCACTTTTGGACATCCCAAGGTCATGAAAGGCACGATATAAATGCAAATATTTGTATTTTGACCCTGTAAGGGAGCAGCTGGACTGTAAAATATGTTCTGTCGAGCGATAGGGATGAGATTAGGAACTCAACAGAGTGGGGTGTCCCTCACTTTTCAGCACCAAGCGTCAGTCTTATCTCAAACAGAGGTCCCACGGAGTCAGCACTTCCTCCTCTCCCCCTTTTCAACCCCCCGCCCCCACCTTCCAACAATTTCTTGTTGGCCAGGCTTTTGGTTGTCAGACTTGACACGCACCTCAGCATCAAAATTTTTGTTTAGTCATCACCCTCATGAAGGGCCCTGAGGACATACCACAGGAATGGAGTGGGTTTTAGAAAGATGATATTTAACTCCAACTTTACTCTCCAGCTGTAAGTTTGGGATCAATCCAAAAAGCAGACTTGTGACTAGGGAGGGAACAGCATTGGAATGGGTAGGCAGCCACTTATAGATAGACAGATAAATAGATAAATAGACAGAGTGAGTCACACAGCACGGAATCAGACCCTTCGGTCCAACCAGTCCATGCTGACCATAATCCCAACTAAACCAGACCACTTGCCTGCATCTGGCCCATATCCTTTCAAACATTTCTTATTCATGCACTTATCCAAATGTCTTTTAAATGTTGTAACTGTACCCACATCCATGACTTCCTCAGGAAGTTCATTCCACACGTGAACCAACCTCTGTGTAAAAAATCTGCCCCTCATGTCTTTTTTAAACCTCTCTCCTCTCGACTTCAAATATCTCCCCTTGTCTTGAAACCCTCATCCTAGGGAAAAGACACCTACCCCTCATGATTTTATAAACTTCTGTAAGGTCACGTCTCAACCACCTACAGAAAAACGTCCCAACCTATCTTTATAACTGAAACCTACCATTCCTGGCGACATCCTGGTAAATCTCTTCTGAGCCTTCTCCAACTTAATAGTATCCTTCCTATAATAGGGCGACCAGAACTGCACACAGTACTTGGACACTTAGTACCATAGTACTGCTACAGTGTGGAAGCAGGTCATTTGGATCAGCAAGTCCACACTGACCTTCTGATGAACACACCTTGCAGACCCACTCTATCCCTGCAACCCTGCATATCCCATGCCAATGCACTGAGCCCACACATCCCTGAACACTATCGGCAATTTAGCATGGCCAATCCACCTAACCTGCACATTTTTGGACTGTGGGGCGAAACCAGAGCACTGGAAACCCACGCAGACATGGGGAGAACATGCAAACTCCACACAGACAGTTGCCCAAGGGTGGAATTAAAGCTGGGTCCCTGTTGCTGTGAGACAGCAGTGCTAACCACTGAACCACCATGCCATTCCTTGAGAGGAGACATCACATTGTGGGGCAAGGAACAAAATATCCAGATGTTTTTGGAATGTATCAGTATTAAGAAGCTGGGCAAGTGTCCTGGGACATCGAGGATAACCTACAGGAAGGAAGGAAGAAGATAATTGAAGAAAAAATGTTTGAATTAAGTTTGATTACAGTGAGCAGAGAGTCTCATTGCAGTCAATGCCAATATTTAAATATACACCATCAGCTGGGTTGTTTCCAGAGAAAACAATTTTCGGAAGGATTACGAAGATATTTCTGCAGAAAATAATATAGATGAAACTTAGGCATCAATTTTAGGATTTGCATAAAAGCTCTGTCATCTATACAGATGGCTAAGTAAATATTGTGGGCATTTTGTGCATACGGAAAGTCGCAGCAGACTGTAGTATTGTGTTAATGTTTCCTGATAAACCAGAGGCCTGGGCTAATAATCCAGAGTCATAAATTCAAATCTCATCACACCATCTGGGGAATTTGCATTCAATTAATTAACTTCATCTAGGCTGTAAAAATATAGTATCACCAGTTATGGTCGATGCAATTTTGCCTCTGGTACGGTATTTTACCTGATGCGGCAACTTTTTTTTTATTCATTCAGGGATGTGGGCATCACAGCACTTATTGCCCATCCCTAATTGTTAAGAGTCAACCACATTGCTGTGGGCCTAGAATCACATGTAGGCCAGACCAGGTAAGGATGGCAGTTTCCCTCCCTAAATGACATTCGCGAACCAGATGGGTTTTTCCTGACAATCAACAATGGATTCATGGTCATCATTACACTCTTAATACCAGATTTTTATTGGATTCAATTACCACCATCTGTCGTGGCCGGATTAGAATCCATGTGTCCAGATCATTACCTAGGTCTCTGGATTAACTGTCCAGTGATAATACCACTAGGCCATTGCCTTCCCTTTTACGTCATCTCCCGTAACATGAGTATTTTGGTATGGATATCATGCTATTGAAGGATCTAATGTGTTTATTACAGCTAGTTATTGTACACAGCTAGGGGGTTGATTAGTTCAGTTGGCTGGTTTGCAATGGAGACCAACAATGTGGGTTCAATCCCCATACTAGCTGAGGTTACCATGAAGGATTCTCCTTCTCAATCTCTCCCCTTGTCTGAGGTGTATTGTCTCTGTCTCTGATGAGACAGCAGCCCCCTGGGACTATGGCAACTTTCCCTTTATTACACACCCCTTTATTGCACACAGACATTAGGTTACAACAGAAAGCATTGAACAGCACTCTTCCGGCTGCATGTCATGCTTCAAGTGATCTCTGGGTAAGATGGAGTATCAGATCTCTGTTCCACCAGGTCAGATGTTATGGTGCAGTGATGATTCCTTGAACATAATTCTTAAACATAACACAACAATGGTGAGCACAAAACAATTGGCCTAATGTTAAAAATACCCTAGTGTATCTCCTTCATTTGTTCAAGGGATCTGGGCATTCCTAGCTTAGGATCGTGCTTTTTTTTATTGATTCATGGGGACGTAGGCATCACTGGCTAGCCCATCCCTAATTTCCAAGAGGTCAAGAGTCAACCACATTGCTGTGTGTCTGGAATCACGTATATGTCAGACCAGGCAAAGACAACAGTTCCTTCCCTGAAGGACATTCGTGAACCAGATAAGATTTTCCAACAATCAACTTTTGGCATTTGTTGCCTTTCCCTTAGTGCCCCTTGAGAAGGTGGTGGTGAGATGCCTTCTTGGACTATGGCAGTCCTTGAGGGGTAGGGACATCCACAGTGCCATTAGGAAGAGAATTCCAGGATTGTGATACTAGTGACAGTGAGGGAGCAATGATATATTTCCAATGGATGGTGTGTGGCTTGGAGAGGAACTTGCAGGAGGTGGTATATCTGTTATCCTTGTCCTTCTTGGTGGTAGAGGTTGTGGGTTTGCAGGGTGCTGTTGAAGGAGCATTGGCTAGTTGCTAATACCCTTCACAGAAGAAAATCTGATGTCTTTAATTTGTTGGCTGACGTGTGGCTCTAGATCCATAACAATTTGGCTGTCTTGTAAGTGACCTGGCAAGCCAATCAGTTGCATTCAACAGGTGGGGCAAGGATATTGAGGAGTAGGCATGGTGGCCTTGGCAGTGGTGCCCACATCCTCTGAATGGAGTATTAACACCAGGGGCATCTGTCTTTTGGATGAGATGTTAAACCGAGGCTCTGTTTGCTCTCCTGGGCAGACATGGGAGATTGCACTATTTCAATGAAGAGCATGGGAGCTCCAGTCAATGTTTATCAATGAAGGGGGTTATCCGATTATAATCACATTGCTGCTTTTCAGATCTTGCAGTGCACACATTGACTGCCACATTTCCTACATTGTTTCAAATCACTACTCTTCAAAAAGTATCAGACATAAAGCCCTTTGGGATATCTTATGGTTATGGAAGGATTCATCCCCCTCCTCAGGCATTGCTTTAACACTTTGCAATTCTATGGAACCCAATGGGGTCAGTCATGAGGGATCTGGATGAGTCCAGATGCGAGTCACCATCCTGTTGCAGAACAATATTAGCAAAGACTGGATTCAGGTCAACCGTGGAACTCAGTGGAGCTAGTGCCCCATTGGTGATAGAGAAATATGTTTTGGTTAGACCTCTGGAGGTAGCTAATATGGTGCCATTATTTAAAAAAGGTGGTAAGGAAAAGTCAGGAACTAGAAACCAGTGAGCCTGACATCAGTGGTGAGTAAGTTGTTGGAAGGGATTCTGAGGGACAGGAGTTACATGCATTTGGAAAAGCAAGGACTGATTAGGGATAGTCAACATGGCTTTGTGTGTGGGAAATCGTGTCTCACTAATTTGATTGAATTTTTTGAAGAGGTGACAAAGAAGATTGATGAAGGCACAGTAGTAGACGTTGTCTATATGGACTTCAGCAAGGCCTTCAACAAGGTTCCACGTGGTAGAATGAGTAGCAAGGTTAGATCATATGAGCTAGCCAATTAGATTCAAAGTTAGCTTGAAGGTACGAGACAGAGGGTGGTGATGGAGGGTTGCTTTTCAGATTGAAGGCTCTGACCCAGTGCTATGGTGCAAGGATTGGTGCTGGGTCCACTGCTTTTGGTTCTTTATATAAATGATTTGGATGTGAATATAGGAGGAATGATTAGCAAGTTTGCAGATGACACCAAAATTGGTGGTGTGGTGGACAGTCAAGAAGATTATCTCAGTACAAGGCAACCATGATCAGATGGGCCAATCAGGTGAGGAGGGGCAGATGGAATTTAATTTAAATAAATGTGAGGTGTTGCATTTTGGTAAGGTAAATCATTGCAAGACTTACACAGTTAATGGTAAGGCCCTGGGGAGTGTTGCTGAACAAAGAGGCCTAGGGGTGCAGGTGCATTGTTCCTTGAAAGTGGCGTCGCAGGTAGGCAGGGTAGTGAAGAAGGTATTCGGTATGCTTGCCTTCATTGGTCGGTGCATTGAATATAGGAGTTGGGACATCATGTTGTGGCTGTACAGGACATTGATGAGGCCATGTTTAGAATACTGTGTTCAATTCTGATCTCCCTGCTTTAGGAAATAAGTTGTTAAACTTGAGAGGGTGCAGAAAAGATTAACTCGGATGTTGCTGGGATTGGAGGATTTTAGCTAGAGGGAAAAGCTGAATATGCTGGGGTTTTTGTCCCTGGAGCATCAGAGGCTGAGGGACGACCTTTAAGATGTTTATAAAATCATGAGAGGCATTGATAGGGTGACTAGCCAAAGTATTTTTCCCAGAGTAGGGGAGTACAACACTAGAAGGCATAGGTTTAGGGTGAGAGGGGAAAGATTTAAGAGGAACATAAGGGGCAAGTTTTTCATGTAGAGGGTGGTGTGTGTATGGAACAAATTGCCAGAGGAAGATGTGGAGGCGGGTTCAATTACAACATTTAAAAGGCATCTGGATGGGTATATGAATTGGAAGGGTTTAGAGGGATATGGGCCACATGCTGGCAAATAAGACTAGATCAGTTTAGGATATCTGGTCGGTGCTGGACGAGTTGGACCGAAGGGTCTGTTTCTGTGCTGTATTACTCTGTGAAACAAATTGGGATGCTATTCCAACTTAATGGTGCTATACAAATGCAAGTTGCTGTTGGAATACATGGTGGTCTTTTTGAGGAAGTTGAAACTGCAGTGGGCAGTGCAGAAGCTGATTGGCAGAAGACTACCAGGAATTTTGAGTCAGGATGAGTTGAGCACTGGGGTATGGGGTTCAATAGTATTGATAATGCTTGAGTAGAGTTCAGGTGGGAAGGTCGAAGTGGGTTGAGTGATGTGTTCCTCAGACAGAATGGGCTCTGTGTCTTTTTAGATCCACCTCCCTCAATCATGCTGACTGTCTCTACACATCAACACTAAAGAGAAATGGAGAAAAGATCATAAAAGTTAACACAGAGTCAGCCTCTTGTCAGAAAGGAGTGACAGAATAGTTAAAGACCTTGCATTGTTGGTTGAACTGCCAAACACCGAAAAAGCTGCTGCAGATACACCTGAAGCTGTGCTATATTTCAATTCTGATACATAAACATCATTGCCATTGCATGAAATGGTGATCAATCTCCCTCTGATGTTTTAAACATGATGTAAAAGGCTGACATTTATAATTTAAATTTATCGCACTGTCTTCAATTTTCCTTCAATTTTCTAGAAGGTCTTTTGCATCAATTTGGAGGGACAGGAACACACAGGAGCAGACCATTCAGCCCCTTGAGACTGTTCCACTATTCAATTAGCTCACAGCTGATGCTCACATTAACTTAATCTCCCCACATTGACTCCAGAATCTTTAATAATTTTGCTTAACAGAAGTCTTGCTGTTGGCATTGTTACTTAACCCTTTCCCAGCCTCAAACCTTTAGGGGAAAGAGTTCCAGAATGTCACTGCCCTGCATCCAGAAGCATCTGGCTCTTAGATCATGTAGGAGCAGAAGTAGGCCATTCAGCCCATCGAGTCTGCTCTGCCATTCAATGAGATCATAGCTGATCTGGTAATTCTCAATGTGGAGATGCCAGTGTTGGACTGGGGTGTCCAAGGCCAGAAGTCACACCTGACGAAGGAGCAGCACTTCAAAAGCTTGTGATTTCAAATAAACCTGTTGAACTATAACCTGGTGTCGTGTGACTTCTGACCCGATAATCGTCAACACCACTTTCCTGCCCTTTCTCAATAACCCTTGATTCCCTTCCTGGTTAAAATTCTGTTTATCTCAGCCTTGAATATATATAACAGCCCAGCCTTGGCAGCCCTGTGCAGTAAAGAATTGCACATATTCATAATCCTCTGAGACAAGAAATTCCTCCACATCTCTGTCTTAAGCCCGTGACCATGCTCTCTAATCCTCGACTTTCCTATAAGGCAAAACTATCTATCTATCCTTTTGAGCCATCTAAAAATCTTACACATTTCAATAAGGTTGCCTCTCATTCTTCAAAGCTTCAATGAGTACAGACCCAATCTACTCAACTTTTCCCCATAAGAAAATCACTCCATACGCTAGATCAACCAAGTGAACTTTCTTTGGACTGCCTCCAATGCCTATATATATTTCCTTAGAAATGGGGACCAAAACTGTTCATAGTATTCCAGCTGTGTGCTGATTAGTGTCTTGTATTGTTTTAGCAGGACTTTCCTACTTTTGTGTTCCATTTCCTGCAAAATAAATGTCAACATTTCATTTAAAAACTAAAGAACTGCAGATGCTGTAAATCAGAAACAAAAACTGAAATTGCTGGAGAAGCTGAGCAGGTCTGGTAGCATCCGTGGAGAGAAATCAGAATTAACTTTTCAGGTCAATTGACCCTTCCTTCTGGAGGCTAAGAACCTGTTGAATTTTAACCCAGAATTTTGAAGAGACTTTGCAGGGGTCTGGTGTTGGCCTTGAACTCTTCACCTTCTGAACTAGAAGCAGGAATGTTGGTACAGCATCGCTACAAATCCATTTTGGGAAACTAGAAATTGGCATTTTTTGACGATGGCTGCAGTCAAAAGGATAAATCATGCAGGAAATGATAGGGCTAAATGCACAATAGGGGACAATCTTCTGACCTTGATGGCTCAGGTATTTTGGAACCCTGCAGGAGCTCTGTTATCGAGTCATAGAGTCATAGAGTTTTACAGCATGGAAACAGACCCTTCGGTCCAACTCATCTGTGCCGATCAGATATAATAAACTGATCTGGTCCCATTTGCCAGAATTTGGCCCGTATCTCTTTAAACCCTCCTATTCATATACCCATCCAGATACCTTTTAAATTTTGTAATTGTACCCGCCTCCACATCCTCCTCTAGCAGTTCATTCCATACATACCAGTCTCTGCGTGAAAAAGTTGCCCCTTAGATCCCTTTTATATCTTTCTCCCTCACCTTAAACCTAGTTTCCCCCTTTAGTTTTGGACTGCCCCACCACAGGGAAAAGACCTTGTCTATTTACCCTGTCCATGCCCCTCATGATTTTATAAACCTCTATAAGGTCACCCCTAAGCCTCTGCGCTCCAGGGAAAATAGCCCCAGCCTATTCAGCCTCTCCCTATAGCTCAAACCCTCCAGTACCAGCAACATCCTTGTAAACCTTTTCTGCACCCTTGTTCATCTAACCTGTGGGTAATTGAGGGGGTATTGTTATCAGTAGCAGGGATGTCAACAATAAGAGGACTCAGTTGAAGGGCCTTGGCAATTGGACAGGAGAAGCGATTAGGAGAGTTTTTTTCATGCACGTAGAAGCAGGAATTGCAGAGGTCCCCTTGATCCTGCTTCACCATTTTCCTGCCCTCTCTTTGTATCCCTCATTTCCCTTAGTGTCCAACTTAAACATGATCTGGATGTATTGTCTGAATGGATAGCCAATACAGGTTCAAAAAGGAACTGGACTAGCTTGTAAACGAAAACAAAAATTATGCATGACAATGAGGGATCAGGGATGTGGGACTAATTGGATAACTATATCAATGAGACAGCACAGGAAAGACTTGCAAGTGACCTGATACTGTGCTTTATAATTCTGTGCTGTATTCAGTCTGGGAGAGTTTGATTGATAACATTAAAGTAAACTAGAAGGAATCAGTATATTGGCACCGATTAAAACAGCAGATTGCCAAGATTCTAACAGTTAATACCATTTTGTCACTGTGATTTCCAGGTATCACCACTTGAACTTACTTGTAGAATTATGTAGAATTTACACACAGAAGCAGGCCATCCAACCCGACTGGTCTATGCCGTTGTTCCTGCTCTATTTCATTCAAACATACCATCCTATACTCTCCAATTGGGAATACCCTCTTGGACAATTCACTTCTCATATATATTTGGAAAGGCAAGGACTGATTAGGGATAGTCAACATGGCTTTGTGCTTGGTAAGTCATGTCTCACGAATTTGATTGAGCTTTTTGAAGAAGTAACAATGAGGATTGATGAGGGCAAAGTGGTGGATGTGAATTATATGGACTTCAGTAAGGTGTCTGACAATGTTCCTAGTGATAGACTGGTTAGCAAGGTTAGATCACATGGAATACAGGGAGAACTAGCCATTTGTATACAGAACTGGTTTGAAGGTATATTACAGTGGTGGTGGAGGGTTGCTTTTCAGACTGGAGGCCTGTGACTAGCTGTGTGCCACAAGAATTGGTCCACTGCTTTTTATCGTTTATATAAATGACTTGAATGTGAACATAGGTAGTAGGTTAGTAAGTTTGCAGATGACACCAAAATTGGAGGTGCAGTGTTCATCAAAGAAGGTTATCTCAGAGTACAACAGGACCTTGATTTCATGGGCCAATGGATCAAGGAGTGGCAGATGGAGTTTAATTTAGATAAATGTGAGGTGCTGCATTTTGGAAAGGCAAATCAGAGCAGGACATATACACTTAATGGTAAGGCCCTGGGGGGTGTTGCTGAACAAAGAGACCTTGGGGTGCAGGGTCATAATTGAAAGTGGAATCCCAGGTAGATAGGATTGTGAAGAAGGTATTTGGTATGCTTGCCTTTATTGGTCAGTGAATTGAGTATAGGAGTTGGGAGGTCATGTTGTGGCTGTACAGGACATTAGTTAGGCCACTTTTGGAATACTGTGTGCAATTCTGGTCATCCTTATATAAGAAGGATGTTGTGAAACTTTCAAGGGTTCAGAAAAGTTTTACAAGGAAGTTGCCAGGGCTGGAGGGTTTAAAGTATAGGGAGAGGCTGAATAGGTTGGGGTTATTTTCCCTGGAGCATTGAAGGCTGAGGGGTGACCTTACAGAGTTTTATAAAATCATGAGGGATATTTATAGGGTAAATAGACAAGGTCTTTTCCATGGGGTGGTGTAGTCCAAAACTAGAGGGCGTAGGTTTAAGGTGAGAGGGGAAAGATTTAAAAGGGACCTAAGCGGCAACTTTTTCACGCAGAGAGTGGTGCGTGTGTGGAATGAGCTGCCAGAGGAAGTGGTGGAAGCTGGTACAATAACAACATTTAACAGATGGGTATATGAATAGGAAGGGTTTAGAGGGATATGGGCCAAATGTTGGAAAATGGGACTAGATTTATTTAGGATATCTGGTCAGCATGGATGAGTTGGAGTGAAGGGTCTGTTTCCGTGCTGTACATCTCTATGACTATATGACTCTATTCAAATAAAATGATTAAGCATTCATAGATTCATGCAAAGGAGGGGATTCTCTTTGAGTGTAATGAATATTGCCTGAAAGCTCCAAAACTCAGAGAGAAAATAAAATCACAATGTGCTCTCCTGAATATCGTTAACTTCCAATTGTAATTAGTCTCTTGGCTCTTCAACACTAGTGATTACTCCTGGACTCTGGATGTTAATGAGCCAGAGTTTAAAGGCTACTTTGGCCTGAAATGCTTTGGAGTGCTGCAATGATTTAGGCTGAATACTCTTCCTAGTTAACCTGAAGATGCCCTGTGAAACCTTACCTGAGAGATACAGCCTGTCAGTGACTTAAATCATGGAAAAAGAAATTAACGGATACCTGGGACCAAATCAAAGGATTTGCTATCTCCTCAAAGGTCCCAGAAAGTTTGGGAATGTTGAAACATAGGAATAGGAGAAGGCCCTTCAGCCCCTCAATCCTTTTCTATCACTAATGAGATCATGGCTGATTTGCAACCTAACTCCATTTGAGCATTTTTGCTCTGTTTCCTCAATACCTTTGGCTAACAAAAATTGATCAATCTCAGTTGTAAAGTTAACAATCGATCCAGCATTATTTGCCTTTTTTGGATGGGAGTTTCAAATGCATACCACCCTTTGTGTAAATACATATTTCTTAATTTATTATTGAAAGATCAGGCATTAATTTTTAGACTATAGCCCCTGTTCTGGAGTCACCAGCCACCAGAAATAGTATCTTCCAACCTACTCTATTAGTTCTGAAAAGCTCAGTTTGATCACCTTTTAACCCTCTATGTTCCAGTGAATATATCCCTTGTCTATCTGATCACTCCTTGTAGCTTAACTCTTCCAAGACGAACATATACTGCTAAGGTCTGATGCCTGAACTACTCATAGGACTCCAGCTCTGGTCTAATGAAGACAAACAAAAACAGAAAGTGCTGGAGAAACTCAGCAGGTCTGGCAGTGTCTGTGGAGAGAGAAACTGAGTTAACATTTTGAGTCTGGTATAACTCTTCTTTGGTTCCCATGAAGAGCCATATTAGACTCAAATGTTAACTCTGCTTTCTATTGGAGGAGATGGTTTATATACAGAATAAAATATACCTGTGAGCAGGGGTGTCACTGGTTTAAACCTGAGTCAAAGATATTAATAGATCACATGTTGCATAATGGATACTTGGGATTTCATTATAACATGGAATTCTGGTTATAAATAGAAGCATGGATAGTGAGCTGTACTTAACCGAGTGGTTGGGATCATTTATACGTGGAATCCAAATAAAATATAAAAAGTTGATTGACAAAATTGAGACTTGTGGAATAGAAAGATCAGTGTGCCAACAAATATTGGCTTAAGGGCAGATAACAGCAAGAGGTGGTGAATGATTGCTTTGACATCTGAAGGATGGGAGACTCTGGTATTTCTCAAACTTCAGTGCTAGAGCCGGTGTTTTTTTGTTTGCTGTGTCTAAATGACTAGGATACTATCTATACCTTTCATTATTTTATAAACTTCCATAAGATCACCTCTCAACCTCTGATGCTCCAGTGAAGAAAGTCCCAGCCTAACCAACCTTTCTTTATAACTCAAACCTTCCATACCTGGAAACATCCTGGTAAATAATGATGCCAAACTTAGAGTCATTGAGCACTAAAGCTCTTCAGCCCATTGCATCCCCATCTAAAACAATCCCCTAAGTATTCTAATCCCATTTTCCAGCACTTGAAGATGTGTAAAACATTAAGGGCAAAGCCAATTGATTATCACATGACATGAATAGCTTTGCAGAATGGCATACAGGTGGCAGCTGGAAGTTTAATAATGTGTGTGGGGATGCATTTTAGTAATAGGGAAAATGAGGTGAACTGTATACTGATTGGCACATTCTAAAAGGTGTGCAGAACAGAGAAACATGGTGTTTCATGTGCACCTATGAAGGTGTTATGTATTTAGAAATTGGTTTGCATAAAGGATGGAAAGCTGCTGGTTCCAGAGTGCAGTGGAAAGACATGATGTGGAGCCAAAATCCACAAAGGACCATAGTCATCGGTACCAACCTGTTTTCAAATCTGCCCATGACTCTATGGCTCCCTATCTCTTCTGATCTCTTCCACCCTATATCTGTGTTGCTCCAATACTAGCTTCGAATATCCTTCCACCATCTCTTCACCAGTTTCCACCATTTACTGATCCTGATTCTCCTCCTCGTTGTCTCTTTCAAGATGCTCATCAAAGCCTACATCTTTGACCAAACTTTTGGTTACCTGCCCTGATATCTTGTTAAGTAAAAGAAAAATAGTGCAGGTTCTGAAAATCTGAAATGAAAACAGAAAGTGCTGGAGAAACTCAGCATTTGTGGAGAGAGAAACAGAGTTGACGTTCCAAATCTAGTATGTTCTGCTTCAGAAGTGAACAGAGGTGGAAATATGCTCCTGAAATGGCAGGAAGGAGCAAGTGGAACAAATAGGAAGACCAGGAAAGGGTTAATGCATGAGGAAGATTAAAAATGACCTCCTTTTTGATACGCTGTGCGAGGAAGATTAAATATTACCTCCTTTTTGATATTTTCTTCCCCTCCTCAACCACTGTACCCTGCTTTCATGTTTTTGTTTTCAGTCAAAGTTGACCTTTATTCTGATATTAATACCTCCTCTTGATTTATGCTTTATCCCTTCTCTACAACTAGAACGATTCCCTTTGTCTTTTGTTCCATGAAATATTTGGGCTCTAATCTCCTTTAACTCCTCTAACTTTCTACCAACATTCCATTCTGTTTCATGTGCTTCCCCCACCTTGTTCTAAAGGAGAAAACCATTCATTTTTCCACCACTCTCTTCAGTTCTGAAGAAGAATCATATTGAACTCAAAACATTAACCATGTTCCCCTCTCCACAACTGCAGCTTTACCATAACGTTAGTTAGGCCTCAGCTGGTGTACTGTGTGCAGTTCTGGTCACTGCACTATAGGAAAGATATGATTGCACTAGAGAGGGTGCACGGTGGCTCAGTGGTTAGCACTGCAGCCTCAGAGTGCCAGGGACTCAGATTTGATCCCATCCTTGGGCGACTGTGTGAAGTTTGCACATTCTCCCTGTGTCTGCGTGGGTTTCTGCCAGGTGCTCCGGTTTCCTCCCACAGTCCAAAGATGTGCAGGCTAGGTGGATTGGCCATGCTAAATTGCCCATAGTGTTCAGTGATGTGTAGATTAGATGTGTTAGTCATGGGGAAATGCGGGGTTACAGGGAAAGGATATGGGAATGGGTCTGGGTGGGATGCTCTTCAGAGGGTTGGCGTGTACTTGTTGAGCTGAATGTCCTGTTTCCACACTGTAGGGATTCTATGACTATGACTTTTATTCTAAGAGATTCACAGGGATCTTGCCTGGGCTGGAGTGATTTAGTGATGAAGAGAGACTGGACAGGCTGAGGTTGTTTTCCTTAGAGCGAAGAAGGCTGAGAAAGGATCTGATTGAAGTGTTCTGAGGGACACATACAGGTTAGTTAGGGAGAAATGTTTCCCCTTGGTAGAGGGGTCAATAACAAGGGGCTCAGTTTTAAGGTAAGGAGCAGGAGGTTTAGAGAAGATTTGAGGAAATAAAATTTTACCCAGAGGGTTGTGGATATCTGGAACTCGCTGCCTTAAAGGAGGGGTGGGGGTAAAGGTGTGAACCCTCAATACATTAAAGATGAACTTTTGAAATGCCAATAGCATGCAGAGCTATGGGCCAAGTGCTGGAAAATGGGATTAGAAAAGATGGATAGTTGATAACAATGCAGACATGATGGGCCAAAGGGCCTCTCTCCATGCTGTAAAAACTCTGTGACTTGCTGAGTTCCTTCAGCATTTATTGATTTTATTTTTGATATCCCCTGTGGCTCACTGTCACAGTTATGTCTGATAACATTTGTGAAAGTACCTGGGATATTTTTATGATGTTGAAAGTGCTATTTGAATGTTGTATTAGCTGAAGAGGAAGGAATGTGAGACCTCCAATTTCAACACGGACACATTAGTTAGAAAATTGCTTCCACAATCGTGTTAGTCCGTGGTGGAGTGTGTCAAATTCATGCCAATATGGGTCATCCTTGT
Source organism: Rhincodon typus (assembly GCF_021869965.1). Classification (NCBI taxonomy): domain Eukaryota; kingdom Metazoa; phylum Chordata; class Chondrichthyes; order Orectolobiformes; family Rhincodontidae; genus Rhincodon; species Rhincodon typus. Next base: position 13,711,185 of record NC_063368.1, read on the forward strand.
TGCTAAGCTGATGATGATGTCATGGTAAGGACATCACTGTTGTCGTGATCTCGTTAGCCACAGGCAATTCTCGTTGCTAAGCTGATGATCGTGTCGCCAATGTACTTCCCTGTTGCTAAGCAGATGTTGCCGTAGACCATTCCTTGTTGCTAAGCAGGTGTTGCCATTGGCCATTCTGTATTGACATCGCTGTCACATGTTTCTGAACTGATGATGTTGCTACAGGGTCTCAAAGTGTTGCTTGATCTTGAATTGAATCTTATTTTCCATTTTCATTCAGAAACTGTCTTTTTCCGCCTGCATAATATTAGTTGTCCTTTTTGCTCATCTCTCAGTTACTCTTTGATCCCCAAAGACCCAATCTTTTGGATGCTGTCCTGGCTGAACACCCCACATTCACCATCCAATAGTCCATCCAGGAGACTGTAGCTTCTATTTTGACCTCTTCCTACTTTAGATCTCTGTCCAAAGGCACGAATGACCCACAGTGCCGTGACCTCCAATCTGGGAATGGCGAGGAGGCATGTCCTAAATCCACCCATATATGGTGAGCGTTAAACCTTGTACTGTTTCATCCACAATGGTCAGCTAGCCTCCACGAAAGAATCTGTGCTGCTGTGGCAACACATAATTTTACATACATGTTGTGGTCTAGAGGTATGAGTAGTGATGATAGAAGTTCCAATTCTTTCCATTATACCGCTAACCAGAAGTTTATCCTGCTCTCCCTGCCTGCCATTGGTGTGTTGTAGGGATTTGTAGGTTTGGCAATCAACATGCTTGGCCATGTTACAAACACACCTTCCTTGGCTGTCAAGTCCTAGAATTGACTTGAACCCGGAACTTCTGGTTCAAGAGTGGGGACGTGACCCACTGCATCACAAGGCTTCCCTCTGATCTATTTAAAGACCTATACTTCCATTCCAATGTTCCTAATCAGAAACCTTTGACTCCTTGTGTCCCTAAAGCATAAAATTATAACTCCCAATCTCAGCTCTTGGCCCTTGTTGCTTTTGCCCAACTGCAGTTGTGATTTTTTTTATCATTGGTACTGTGTTGACTATCTTTCCTGCCCTCTTCTATTGACCAGCATACTAGAAATAACATGGATGGTGAGTGCTTGGAGGGGAACATCACCACCTTCAAATTCCCTTCCAAGTCACTCAGCATCCTGACTTGGAAATATGTCACCGTTCCTCTGCTGTCACTGGGTCAAAATCCTGGAATTCCCTCCCTAAGGGCATTGTGGGTCAACCCACAGTAGGTGGACTGTAGTGGTTCAAAAAAGCAGCTCACCACCACCTTCTCAAGGGCTAGCCAGTGACGCCCACATCGCACAAATTAATAATAAAAAACGGTATCCAAACACGCTCTTGGGAGGTATCCAAAATACTAAGAGTCCATCATCTCTTTACCTTTCATGTTATTTTTCTGTTTCCCAATACTTCGCATTTCCCTCACGATTCTTGCATGTCTATCAGATAATCTGTCCTACTTATTGTTAATCCCGTCCCTTTTCAATTAAACTTAGTATGGGGCTTCTTTCCAACACGCCTGTTTACACAAAGTCATCATTTTGTAAATGTCATTCAGTCCATCCCTGTTATTAAGTGATGTTGTCACATCACGTTAGATACAACCAAAGACTGTCCAGGGTGTCAGCTATGGCTCAGTAGATTATCGCCCATGCTCTGAGTGAGAAGAGGTGTGAGGGTCAAGCCCAAGTCCAACTCAGCCATAAAATTGAGGCTGATGGTTTCAGCGCAGTGCTGGAGGAGCGCTGTACTGTTGAAGGCACTGTTGTCAGGCTGAGACTGTTGCTGCTGCTTTCAGGTGGATGTAAAGGATCCGAAGGTAATATTTCCAGAGCAGATCAGGGGAGTTCTCCCATTGTCTTGGCAGATATTGGTCTCTCAATCAAAATCATCGAAACATATTCTCTGCTCATTACTGTGTTATGAGTTGTGGGATGTTACTGTGCACAAACTGAGAAGGTCTCCCTGAGGGAGAATGAAGAGAAACAGATGGCAGGGAGCTGTATATAAACAGGTCCATGTCTAAACTCTTCAGACTGGTGTAGTTCTCAAAACCTATTCTTGGGATGTGGGCAGCACTGGCTAGCCTTGGTTTATTGCCTGCCCCTATTGAGAAGGTGATTGAACCACTTGGCAGCACAGTGGCTCAGTGGCTAGCACTGCTGCCTCACAGCACCAGAGACCCGGGTTTAATTCCATCCTTAGGCGACTGTTTATGTGGAGTTTGCACTTTCTCCTTGTGTCTGCGTGAATTTTCTCCGGCTGCTCCGGTTTCCTTCCATAGTCCAAAGGTGTGCAGGTTAGGTGGATTGGCCATGCCAAATTGCCCATAGTGACCAGAGATGTATAGGTTAGGTGGATAAGCCGTAAGAAATGTGGGGCTACAGGGATAAGGTAGGGGATGGGTTTGCGATGGATGCTGTTTGGAGGTTCGGTGTAGACTCGATGGGCCAAATAGCCTGCTTGCACACTATAGGGACTCTATGATTCACTGCGGTCCTGGTGGTGAAAGTGATGCCATAGTGCTATGGGGCAGGGTATTTCAGGATTCTGACCCAACAAGCAGTGATGAAATGATTGACAGATGTACAAGATGGTGCATGAATTAGAAAGTAACGTTGGGAGGTTCCAATCAAATTTGGCACTCCAGTGTAGTACTGAGAAAGTGTTGCACTGTCCAAGGTGCTGTTTTTCAGATGAGACATTAAACTGAGGCCCAGGTACAATCACTATTTCAAAGGAGTTTTCTCCCCAGGGTAGAAATGTCAATTATTAGGGGACATAGTTTACGGCAAAAAGAGGAAAGTTTAAAAGAGATGTGAGCAGCAAGTTTTTTACATAGAGTGTGGTAAGTGCCTGCAGTGTACTGCCAGAGGAGGTAGTAGAAGCAGATGCAATCGCATCATTTAAGAGGCATCTTGACAGATATATGAATAAGCAGGGAATAGAGGGACATGGACCACCTAGAGGAAAAAGGTTTTTAGTTTAGAATGGCATCATGTGCCAGTGCAGGCTTGGTGGGCCGAAGGGCCCGTACCTGTGCTGTAATGTTCTTCGGTCTTTGTTCTTTGAATGCAGCAGAGATAAATATGGTATCCTGGCCAATATTTTTACGTCAATCACAAGAAAAACAAATGATCTGGTCATTATCACCTAATTGTTTATGAGAGTTAGCTGTGTGCAAATTAGCTGCTGCATTTCCTCCATTACAACTTGAAAAAGTATTTCATTGGCTGGTGTTTTGAGACATCCAGTGGTCATGAAAAGGTGCTACAAAAATGCAGGTTTCAGGTATTTTTCTCAGTGTTGGTCCTGTATTCAGATGGTGCATTTCATCAACTGGACCTGCATAGCCCGAGCTGAACCAAAAGTAATTTTGCACCTTGCAGACAATGGGACACAGATGGAGACCAACTGTCCCATCCTGCTAGGTCTTTGAAAGACCTATCTACTTAGATTGTCCACCACCACCCTGCAAAGCCCTACAAACCTCTCCTTTCCAAGCATTTCCCAAATTCACTTTTGAAAATTATTTAATTTCTTTCCGCTGCCTACTTAGGCAGCATTTTCCAGACAGCAACATCTTGTGTCATACAAGGAAATTATCCTTTCTTTCAATCCATTTCTCTGGTTACTGAGGTCTGCCAGTGGAAATGATTTATAGAGAGTTACAGAGGTTTTACAGCATGGAAAGAGGCTATTCAGCCCATTGTGACCATGCTGTTGGTCATACATCCATCTAATCTAATGCATTTCTCAGCTCTTGCCTGTATCCTTGTATCCCATGATGTTTCAAGTGTTCATCTAAATATTTCTTAAATATCTTGAGGATTCTGCCTCTACCACCCTTTAAAGCAGTGAGTTCCAGATACCCCTGCATGCAATTTCTTTTTCCTCAAAAGCCCTCTAAATCTGTGGCTCCTGACTTTAAAACTGTGCCCTCTGGCTATTTACCCTTCTACTAAGGGGAAATGTTTTTCCCTATCTTTTATGATTAGCCCGCTAAAACTTTGTACTCCTCAATTCGGTCCCACCTTAGCTTTCTCTGTTCCAAGAAACAGTCCCAGCCTATCTAGTCTCTCTTCATAGCTGAATCACTCCAGGCCAGGCAAAATCTTGGTGAATCAACCCTGCGTTCTCTCTACAGAAATCACATCCTTCCTGTAGTTTGGTGCCCAGAACTGCACTATCTGTTGCCCAACTCACATTATATATAGCTATACCATAACCTCCATTCTCTTGTATTCAGTGTTTTGATTAAAAAAGGTAAGTATCCCCTATAAAAACCCGAAGAATTGCAGATGCTGGAAATTAGAAACACACTTCAATACACCACCCTCGCCAACATCACTGTCGCTGACTTCCTGTACTGCTCCGGTGAAGCTCAGCGCAAGTTGGAAGAACAGCACCTCATTTTCTGCTTGGAATTCTATAGCCTTCTGGACTCAATATCGAATTCAACAACTAGAGCTTCTCCTATGTCCTTGTCCCAGCCCCCATGCACCAGGCCTTGTTATTACGTAATCTGCTATTACACGCAACCCATTGCTAGCCACTAACAGTCCCCATTAGTAGCTATTCATTCTCCTAGACAGATGGTTATCCACACCTTTGTCTGTCCAACAGTTCTTCTTTCTCTTTGGGTTGTATCTTCACCTATCATTTACTCCTTATGCCCTCCCTCCATCCTATCTTCTGCATAAAAACCAACATCTTCCTATCCACCATCAGTTCTGAAGAAGGATCACTGGACCCGAAATGTTAACTCTGCTTTCTCACCACAGATGCTGCCAGACCTGCAGAGCTTTTCCAGCAATTTCTGTTTCTGTGTCAAGTATCCCCTATGCCTTCTTAACCACTCTGCCTATCTATCCTGCTGTCTTCAAGGATCTATGAACATGCACACCAAGATCATTTTGATTCTCTGTACTTCCTAGATTCCTACCATTGTGTACAGTCTTACCTTGCTACATCCCCAAAATGCATCACTTTACACTTTTCTCCCTATTTACTGGCTCAAAACCCCGCAAAAAATCAAACTGTACTGAACCTTATGAAACAATAATAATCTGCATTTATATAACACCCAAGAGAAAGTGAAAGATTGCAAATTGCTTCACAAGAGATTTATGGAATAAAATTTGATGGTGAGCTAAAGCATTAGGATGGACGACCAAAAGCTTGAACATTAATTTCTCTTCCTTGGAGGTAGTAAGAGAGAGAAATAATGGAACAAGATGGGTTTTTAATTCCAGATTTGTATTGAATTCAAATATCACTGCGTGCCATGATGGGATTTGAACTCTTGTCCCCAGAACATTAACATGAGGCTGTCCTGGATTGCAAGTCCAGTGACATTACCTCTATGCCTCCATATACCCTGCAGGGGCAATGGCTGTACAGGGATCTGGCTTGAATTTGTTAAGCAAGGACCAGCCTCGCCTTGATATTTCAAATCCTACCATTTGATGGTTGGGTCTGAGGTTTCTCATTGCTGCGATCTTCCGCAGAATCTTCTCCGCACCCTCCTTGTTATCGTTCCTAAAGTATGTTGTCCATTAGGCTAACCAGTGTTTCATGAGTGTTTGACATAACTTCCCTACTCTGTGCTACTGTCTATAAAGCCCAGGATCGCAGATGAGTTTTTAACAGTAATTCCAATTCCATTTGGACAGTCAGACAGAAAATCAGTGAACGGATAATAATCATAGATCTCATTCTTAAACCTCTGAACTACAAATCAGTTCTCTCGTGAATCCATCAGCCCAGCAGAATAATGAGCAACAATTTTTACAGAGGTCTTGCTTTAAAAACTATTCTGTAATTAATTGGGATTAGAGGGATCAGGTGAACTACTATGCATTAGATACCCATTCAGAGCAGATTTCACATCCTGACAATCCAAAATACACAATTAGAAAACCATTAACTGAGAGTTGTACAAAGGATTTATGGAACTGATATGGTAATTGTCTGACAGGGAGAGTTATATGCTATAGAGATAACAAGGTGTAGAGCTGGATGAACACAGCAGGCCAAGCAGCATCAGAGGAGCAGGAAGGCTGACGTTTCGGGCCTGGACCCTTCTTCAGAAGATCTTTTTTCCTGCTTCAACTTTAATTCTTTCTGTGTTCCACTGGGCTCTGACACACATTGTGTAGCTTCTGGTAACCTGCCACAAACCAGCTGATGACTGTGGTCATGTCCCTAGAATTCATGTTAACTGCGCCTTGATCCCTTTTCTGTACCAGGCTGTTGCTTCTCTCTGATTACTGTTTGTCTTTCATGCCACCTCTCCAACTATGTTTACATCACTGTCTATCTGAGGTGTTTGTTGGAGTACTGTTGCCAATGATCTCAGTAGAAGGCCAATGAGATCGCATCCCACTTCAGAGCCCTCAGCATGCGCTCCAACTTGACAGTCACAGTGTCATTGCTGAGGGAGTACTTGTTGTTGGAGATACACTCTTTCAGATGAGGTGTTAAACAGAAGTCCTGTCTGTCCTCCCTATACTGGATGCATGAGATCCCATGGCACTATTTCAAAGATGGCCAGAGGAGCTGTCCCCACTGTCCTGGCCAATATGGACCCCTCAAGCAATAAGAGACAATCTAACCACCTTTTGACATTCAATGGTGTTACAAATAACTGAATTCCCCCATTATCAATATCCTGGAATTATCATTGAGTAGAAACTCAACTGCACTCACCTCATAAACACAGTGGCTACAAGAACAAGTCAGAAGCTTTGAATACTGTGGCAAGCAACTCAACTTCTGACTCCCCAAAGACTGTCCACAAGGCACAAGTCAGGAGTGTGATGGAATACTCCCCACTTGCCTGGATGGGTGTAGCTCCAACAACACTCAAGAAGCTTGACACCACCCAGGTCAAAGCAGCCCACTTGATTAGCTCTACATCCACAAGCATCCACTCTCTCCACCACCAAAGCTCAGTAGCAGTAGTGTGTATTATATACAATATGCATTGCAAAAATTCATCAAAGATCTTCAGACAGCACCTTCCAAACCCACAAACACTTCCATCTAGAAGGACAAGGGCAGCCGATATATGGAAACACCACCACCTTCAAGTTCCCCTCCAAGCCACTCATCATCCTGACTTGAAAATACATCACTGTTCCTTCAATGTCGCTTGGTCAAAATTCTGGAATTCCCTCCCTAATGGCATTGTGGGTCAACCTACAGCAGCGGTTCAAGAAGGCAGCTCACCACCACTTTCTCAAGAGTGTTGGGAATGGGCAATAAATGTTGGCTAGCCATGACGGCCACTTCCCACAAGTGAGTAAAAGGAAAAAGAAAAGTAATTAAGAATAATCCGGCCATTTTCACATTGCTGTTTTTGGGAACTTGCTGTGCTTAATATTTGCTGCATCTTTTCTGCAACAATGACTACACTCTAAAAGTACTTTGTTGACTGTGAAGCATTTTATGAACAATTCTGAATATTGTATCATTACAAGTCTTCCTTTATTTTCACTGTATTAGCATAAGTTTGTCTAGCTGTGTGCATTTCTCTTTTCGCTCCATCTCTATTGTAGTTACCTCTCTGCTTCCCCGTTTGTTATTTGCCCTCCACTTGTTTCTGTCTGTCAGCTTCACTCTGTATTGACTGGTTATTCCCTCATTTCAACAGAATAAAAGAGATAAAATACCCTTGACTTTCTGTTTCGGAGCACAATCATGTTGATTTAATTACATTCTAAGCACATTCATTGTCTAGGTCGAACAGCTTGTCAGTGGAAACCTTTCTCTGGTACCATGTTTTCATTCTCTGCCACGGTTGGCATGACAACACTCTTGGGCCATGGACACCAGGGCCTTGACAAAATTACCAATATTCCCTTGCAGTTAATTTTCATCTGGATCTTCCTGCTGTGTGTGCAAAGCAGAGAAGCACAACAGTATTAGGACCTCGTGAGTTTGTGATCTTAGCTGAGCAATTGGATTAAGGCTGGAAGGAGAAAAAAACAAGAGCTATCTGAGGTCATGGGTACCAATCCTAACTCCAATATCTTCATCCCTTTTTCTGCTGCCATCTCCCAATACTGTACAATTACTGCAGGATAGATCACTGGGCACTGACCAGTTTTAAGGCTGAGATAGGGGTGAATGTCTTCTCTCCGAGGATGGTTAGTGTTTGGAATTCTCTTCCCAAACCTGGGTCTTTGAATACATTCAAGGCCGAATTAGACAGATTTTTGATTGATAAGGAATCAGGGGTTGTGGGAGAAAGGCAAGAAAGTGGAGTTTGGCTTGTGTTCTTATCGAATGGTGGAGTAGGGCTGATGGGATGAAGTGCCTACTCTTGCTCCTATTTCTTATGTTCACCTAAGTCCCCATTCCATTATATGTTGGCAGAGAATTAGGCTGCCGAAGAGGTTCACTATGCAGAGATCTTTATTATGCCCATCCAATGTCTGTGCAAATGGATAATTATAAAGTCTCATTAATGGGATCAGGCATTGCTGGCTGGGCTAGAATTTGTTATCCATCCCTAATTGCCCTGGTGCTAGTGAGGTGCTTTCTTAAACTGCTGTAGTCCATGTAGTGCAATTGCACATATAATGCTGATAGGGAGCAATTTTGTCCCAGTGACACTGAAGGAACAGTGATATATTTCCAAGTCAGGATGGTGAGTGGCTTGGAGGGGAACTTGCAGGGGATGGTGTTCCCATGCAGCTGCTGCCCTTGTCCTTCCAGATGGAAGAGGGTAGCAGGATTGGAAGGTATTGCTGAAGGGTTCTGGGTGAGTCACTGCAATGAATCTTGTCGACAGTTCACACTGCTGCCACTGTACATCAGTGCTGAGGAGAGAGAGAATGTCTAAGATAATGGATATCAATCAAGCAGGTTGCAAGCTTCTTGAGCATTGTTGAAGCTACACACATTCAAATAAATGAAAAGCATTGCATGACTGTCCTGTCTAATGCCTTGTAAAAGTTTTGAGGTGTCAGGTGGTGTTACTTGCTCTAAAAAAACCTGCACTTTGACCAGTTGTTCAATGTTCCTGTATTTATAAGGGAGATCTGGTTAAGGTTCTGATCAATGGTAACCCCCTAGATGTTGATCATGGGAGGGTCAATGATGGTAATATTATTGAATATCAGGTGGAAATGGTTAGAAATCTCTCTTGTTGGAGATGGTCGTTGCTTGGTACTTGTGTGGCACGTATGTTGCTTTACACTTATCAGACCAAGCCTGGGTGTTGTCCGAGTCTTGCTGTTTAAAGATGGGAAGTGCTTTGGCAGGAGAGAGTGGGGAGGAGCATGAAATCCTGGCTAATGCCTTCTCCCCAACTCAGTGGCTGGGAGTCTGATCAGCCTGCTACTGCTGACACAAACCAACTTAGCACAGCTAACTAATTGAATTGAAGATATTTTTATTTTGTGCGGTTGAGTCTTTGTGCATTTATGTTTGCTGATTGTGCCTTCATCCGTCGGCCACTGAGGGTCAGGAGTCCCTCTCTGTTTCTCCACCTCCCTTCCTTCCTCCTTGATTACATTGTTGGTCACTGCCTACTTACTTTATCTTGGTATATCCATTTCTGTTTGACTACATTCCTGTGACGTACTTGGTATGGTTCCTTATGTCTTGATGCTGCAGTAGTTGGTGATGGTTCTTGTTGTATGATGTCGATGGTGTCATAATCATTGAGTTGGTCTTTACCAGGGTAGTGTTATGGACCAGACCAGACCCGCTCAAAATATATTAAGAAGGTAGCCTAGACCCTAACTTTCTTATTTCAAAAGTAAATGTGAAATGCTGTCTTCCAGGTGCTATTCAATTGGTCAAACTACTTGATGTTAAGCAAAACACAATTTATTCAAATGCTATAGTTAAAATACAACAAAAGAAAGAGGGACTTGGAATAACTTAACTCGATTGGAAAACTTTATAGAATAATAGATTATTTTACTACAAAACAGTAATTGTTCCAATATAGCAACACTCCATAAATAAACCCTAGGCACAAAGGCGGATTCAGAAAAGCAGATTGTCTCACGTGTAATCAGAAAGAAAGAGATACATGCAGCAGCTCCCCAGAGAGAGCGAGTGTAGCAGCCAGGAGAGATTCACTGCCTTCCAACCCTTCTGAGACCCCAGCAACAACTGCTGAATGCTCACTAAAAATCCTGGATCTGTGGGAGCTAGACCACACCTACACAGGCTGCTTCTATTGTTCCAACTTTTAAAAAAACCCAAAGCCTCACAATTTGTTTATTTTCTCCAAGACTGCTTGTCACCTGTCTCCTAATCTCTCTGTAAAAGAAACCAGGCCAAAACACGCCTCTTAAAGTCACAGTATCATTACAGTAGGAAGAATGAACCACTGAACCATAAGAATGTCAGGGAGGAATGAATTATATTTGAGGGGAATAAACCATTTGTGGGGATTGTACCATGACTGAGGGTTGAATCATAAGACCATAAGATGATAAGCAATAACAACAGGAGGAGGTTGTTTGGCTCCTCAAGCTTGGTCCACCATTCAACAGATCATGGTTGATCCAACACTCTTCTTGTCCACCTTCCTGCATTTTCTTCGTAATTTTTGATTCTCAGACTCATCAAGAATCTATCTACACCAGCCTTAAATACACACAAGGACTCTGCCGCCACAGCTGTCTGTGGCAAGGAGTTCCAAAGACTCACAACCCTCTGAGAGAAGAAATTCCCTTACATCTCACTATAGGTGATTGAACTACCATTGGGGTGAGGGAGAATAAAGCATTAATCAGTATCATGACCCCCAGATCCTAAGGAGTTACTGAACTTTTAATCACAACAAGTGGATATACAGCCAAAAATTGCCTAAGAACGTAATTCAGTGACTGGCTGGAGATCTGTGTAGATTATCCTTAGCCTTGAGGGAGAACCTAGACTGTCACACATGATGGGTGTCAGGGAAGCTTCAAGAAGAATGACTTCCAAGGGAGAAATGCACTGTAGCTGAAATGAAATCTCCCTTGAGTTTCCCAGTCTGTGAATCTGATGGGAGTAAAGAGAGCAGTCTGTGTTTTCCCCTTTCAAGGGTACACAGGAACAGCAGGTAAAAACCAGCTCTAGTCTTCGTGGGTTATTGGGTAAAGGTGTGTACTTTGAAGGTCACAGCTGAGAAAGCCCCTTGACACCCATGTGCTGCAGGTAAAAAGAGAGAAAGTCTCTCTTTGCTAGAAGCCTGAAACTACAATTGAAAGAAAAGAGGACAAATACCTTTCAACTAACCTACAAAACCAAGCATCTCAAAATCAACTGCCCACCTATCAACCTCAGTGCTCCTGGAATCACCCAATGTAATGTTCCATTGTTTGCTCTTTGCTGAACTCAAAAACTGATCTGTGTATCTATGTTAAACTTTTACCTATTTTGGATTCACTTGTCATTTCTAATCGTGTATGTGTTCCGTTATTGTTTATTGTTGCATTTAGTTACTAATAAACGCATACTTTTGTGAACTCAGAAAAGCCTGGTTAAATTAGTTCCTTTTAAACATAACTTCATTTGATATGGGAGAATGACATCCACAAGTGAGGGACCCTTTCTAAATTAATCTTGTTGCAACTAACCAAGTGAGAGGAGAGGGGAGTGAGTGAATAAGGAAGGGAAACCAATTAATCTCTCCTCTCCTGGAGTTTAACAATTTGGGGATCCAATTTGGAACTGTAATAAAATAAAGGCCTAGGCACAGGGACTGGTGATGGGGAATGGGCAAATAAGCCAAAATTGAGGGGAATGAAATTATTGGAGAAAGAAATATTATTTGGAGGAATGGACTATAACTGGAGAAAGAGGGATGGACTTTTATTTAGGGAGTGATATATTATTAATTTTTGCTTTATTCATTCACAGGATGAGACCTGCATTTATTGACCATCGCTAAATGCCCAGAGGGTAGTTCAGTCAACCACATTGGGGTCGGTCTGGAATCACACATAGTCCAAACTGGGTGAGGACGACAGATATCCTTCCCTAAAGAGCATTGGTGAGCTTTCACAACAATTGACAATTGTTCCATGGTCACCATTCAGTCAGCTTATTATTTTAGATTTTATTCAATTCAAATTAGATACTTCCATCTGCCATGGTGGGATTCAAAGTCATGCTCCCAACAACATTAACCTGGGGGTCTGTGTTGCTATCACTACAAAGCCATTGCCTTCCCTTTGCACAAGGGGGACAAACGAATTATTAATAAAATGGAGATAAAGGAAACAATCCCTCAGTTGATTGGAAGTCAGACAACACATCGACCATGGGAACAGCTTTATATAGTTCAGCTATTAGCAAAAAAAATGTCTTAAATGAGTAATGATGACACCCCAATCAGAATGGTATATTTGACTTTCCAACCTCACTAAGGTCAGCAACCTGAAGCAGGAAGAATCTTTGAGAATAAATAGTGACAGTTCATACTGAGATGAGGTTATTTCTTTTCTTTGTGCTGAAGCAGTCACTGTCTCTGGATATTAAGTGAGATGTGACTGGTACAGGGCTAGGGGCTCCTCCTGCAGTTTTCTTTCTTCTGGCAGTCACTGTTCAATGTCCAGTTTACAAAGAAGGGCTGCTGACCTTTCAGGATTGACCTGCACTGTCTGGAAATAAAAATGTAATCTCATGGACATTGCTATGATACAACATTGGAATAAATAAAGATTGCCGAGGCACGCAAAGTAATGTTTTAGTTTGTTTGTTATTAAAATGTGGAAAATTGAGAATAATAGGGCTGCTCAAACTGGGCAGGTCAGTGAGAGGTGGGAGGTCATGTGATGAAACCTCTAGGAATATGCCCAGCCAAATTGACAACTTATTGCTGACCACTGGCGACCAGGGTAGGCGATGGTGCAGTGGTATTATCGCTAGACTATTAATCCAGAAACCCAGCTGATGTTCTGGGGACCTGGGTTTGGAATCCCACCATGGCATATGGTGGAACATGAATTTTTAAAAAAAGACTGGAGTTAAGAATCTACTGATTCATTTCCAATTGTTGGGGAAAACCAATCTAGTTCACTAGCCTCCTTCAGGGGAGGAAATCTGCCACCTTCACCTGGTCTGGCCTATATGTGACTCCAGACCCATAGCAATGTGGTTGACTCTCAGCTGCCCTCTGAAATGACCTAGCAACCTACTTAGTTGTACCAATCGCTATAAAGTCTCAAAGAAATGAAACTGGACAGATCACTTGGCATTGATCTAGGCACCGGAAAAGACAACGGCAGAAACAGCTCTGTCGACCCTGCAAAGTCGTCCTCACTAACATCTGGGGGTTAGTGCCAAAATTGGGAAAGCTATCATACAGACTACTTAAGCTACAGCCTGACATAGTCATACTCACAGAATCATACCTTATGGGCAATGTCCCAGACATCACCATCACCATCCCTGGATATTTCCTGTCCCATCGGCAGGACAGACCCAGCAGAAATGGTGGCACATTGGTAAACAGTCAGGAGGGTATTGCTCTAGGAGTCCTCAACATTGACTCTGGACCCCATGAAGTCTCACTGCTTGGCAAAAATGGGCAAGGAAACCTCCTGTTGATTACCACATACCGTCCTCCTCAGCTGATAAACGTTGAACAACACTTAGAGGTAGCACTGAGGATGGCAAGGGCACAAAATGCACTCTGGTGGGGGATTTCAATGTCACTGCTAAGAGTGGTTTGGCAGCAGTACTACTGATCAAGCTGGTAGGGTCCTAATGGACGCAATGGCTAGACTGGGTCTGCGGCAGGTGATGAGGGAACCAACAAGAGGGAAAAACTTACTTGACCTCATCCTTACTAATCTGCCAGCTGCAGTTGCATCTGTCCATGACAGTATCGGTAAGAGTGACCATTGCACAGTCCTTGTGGAGACGAAGTCCCGCCTTCACATTGAGAACAACCTCCATTGTTTTGTGTGGCACTATCACTGTGCTAAATGGGACAGACTTCGCACAGATCGAGCAACTCAATACTGGACATCCATGAGGCACTGTGGTCCATCAATAGCAGGAGAATTGTACTCCTGCACAATCTGTAAACTCATGGCCCGGCATATCCCCCACTCAACCATTACCATCAAGCCAGGGGATCAACCCTGGCTCAATGGAGAGAGCAGGACAGTATGCCAGGAGCAGCACCAGGCATACCTGACCATGAGGTATCAACCTGGCGAAGCCACCAAACAGGACTACTTGCACGCCAAACAGCAAAAGCAGCAAGTTGTGACAGAACTAAGCAACCCCACAACCAACAGATCAGATCTAAGCTCTGCAGTCCTGCCACACCCAGTCGTGAATGGTGGTGGACAATCAGACAACTCACTGGAGGAGGAGGCTCTACAAATATCCCATCCTCAACGATGGAAGAGCCCAGCACATCAGTGCAAAAGATAAGGCTGATGTATTCACAGCAATCTTCAGCCAGACCATCTCGGCCTCATCCAGTGGTCCCCAGCATTGCAGATACCAGTCTTCAGCCAATTTTATTCGTTCCACGTGATATCAAGAAACGGTTGGAGATACTGGATACTGCAAAGGCTATGGGCCCTGACAATAATACTGAAGACTTGTGCTCTAGAACTTGCTGCTCCCCTAGCCAAGCTGTTCCAATACAGTTACAACACTGGTATCTTCTCGACAATGTGGAAAATTGCCCAAGTACGTCTTGTACACAGAGAGGAGGACAAATCCAACCCGGCCAATTTCCACCCCATCAGTTTACTCTCGATCATCAGTAAAGTGATGGAAGGTGTCATCAACAGTGCTATCAAGCAGCATCTGCACAGAAATAACCTGCTCAGTGACACCCAGTTTGGGTTCTGCCAGGGCCCTCAGCTCCTGACCTCTTTACAGCCATGGTTTAAACATGGACAAAAGAGCTGAATTCAGAGGTGAATTGATATTAAGGCTGCATTCAACTCAGTGTGGCATCAATAGCCCTGGCAAAACTGGAATCAATGGGTATCAGGGGGCAAACTCTCCGGTGGTTGGAGTCATACCTGACAAACGGGAAGGTATGTCATGGTTGTTGGCGATCAATCATCTCAGCTCCAGGACACCTGCAGGAGTTCCTCAGGGTAGTGTCCTAGGCCCAACCATCTTCAGTTGCTTCATCAATGACCTTCCCTCCATCATAAGGTCAGAAGTGGGGATGTTTGCCGATGATTGCACAATGTTCAGCACCGTTCGTGACTCGTCAGATACTGAAGCAGTCCATGTTCACATGCAACAAGATCTGGACAATATCCAGGCTTGGGCTGCAAAGTGGCAAGTGACATTCGTGCCACATAAATGCCAGGCTATGACCATCACCAATAAGAGACAATCTAACCACAATCCCATGACATTCAACGGTGTTACCATCACTGAATTCCCTCTATCAACATCCTGGGGGTTACCATTGACCAGAAACTCAACTGGACTCACCACATTAACACAGTGGCGACAAGAGCAGGCCAGAAGCTAGAAATACTGCGGCAAGTAATTCACCTCCTGACTCCTCAAAGCCTGTCCATTATCTACAAGTTACAAGTCAGGAGCGTGATGGAATACTCCCCACTTGCCTGGATGAGTGCAACCCCAACAACACTCAAGAAGCTTGACACCGTCCAGGGCAAACCAGCCCACTTGATTAACACTACATCCACAAGCATTCACTCCCTCCACCACCGATGCTCAGTAGCAGCAGTGTGTACTATCAACAAGATGCACTGCAGAAATTCACCAAAGGTCCTCAGACACTACCTTCCAAACTCACGACCACTTCCATCTAGAAGGACAAGGGCATCAGACATATGGGAACACCACCACTTCCAAGTTCCCCTCCAAGCAACCACTAACCTGACTTGGAAGTATAACACTGTTCCTTCACTGTCGCTGTGTCAAAATCCTGGAATTCCCTCCCTCATAGCAATGAGGGTCAACCCACAGCAGGAGGACACAGTGGTTCAAGAAGGCAGTTCACCACCACCTTCTCAAGGGCAACCAGGGATGGGCAAGAAATGCCAGCCAGCCAGTGATGCCCACAACCCACAAATGAATAGAAAAAGAAATTGGCGAACTCTCAGCTGGCACTGTGGCAGGGTTAGAAACACGAGAATGTGCCTGTGAGAGTGGAATGATGGGAACTGAGGAAATAATCAGGGAAATATTAGTGCGATATAGAAATGGTAATGTTAACAGCATGCTTTTGAAGACATTAGAGAGAGTGTAGTCAAAAGTCACAAAGAAAAGAGCCAGAAAAATAGTTTCAAGATGAGGAAACACAGTTACATAATTAAATTAGAGACATGGAAGCTGGTTTCCTTGGAGAAGAGAAGATTGAAAGGAGATCTCATCAAGGTTTTCAAAATCCTGAGGGGTCCAGAAAGAGTGAATAGGGAGAAACTGTTCCACTGGTGAACAAGAGAGAATAGATGTAAGGTCATTGGCAGTATCAGCAATAGACACTCTAACAGAAAGTTTTTCACACTGCAAGTGGTTAGCATCTGGAATGCACTTTCTGAGATTTTGGTGGATGTAGATTCAATTGAAACAAAAACAGAAATTGCTGGAGAAACTCAGCAAGTCTAACTGCATCTGTAGGGAGAAAACAGCATCAATATTTCAGGTCCAGTGACCCTTTTTCAGAACTGGGCCCGAAATGTTGCTGCTACTTTCTCTCTCCATAAATGCTGCCAGACCTACTGAGTTTCTCCAACGATTTCTGTTGTTGGTTCAGATTTTCAGCATCTGCAGTTCTTTGCTTTCTGTAGATTCAACTGACATGTTCAAGAGGGGAATGGATTATTATCTGAAAAGGAAGAATGTGCAAGATTACAGGGAGAAGTCAGCACCTGGTGCGATGTTCCTTCATGGAGCTTACAGAGAAATGATGGGCTGAATGAATTTATGTGCTGTAACCACTCTCAGATGTAAGATTCTACTTGTCAGTGAGTAGAGAAAAGTTTGTTCTCTCGTCTTTGTCTCAAACAATCCATTTCATTGGATCAATTTGATAGGGGGCAGGTCTGTTATGTGGAGGGGAAGCTATCTTGGGTTATTTAGTATGATAAGCAAGAGCTAGATTATACAGGAATGGGGTTGGGTTTTGTATGTATGGGTATAAGGTGTGTTGAGTTATGTATAGGTGGTAGTATGCACGTTTTGGGATAAAAGTTGTGTTTGACTTATTGTAAGAATAGGGATTGGGTGGGACAGATTATTGTAGGGACCAGCATATGAAGGGTCAACTTACATTGGGAACACAGTGGGGTCACTGGGACAGGGAGCAACATCTGTGGATTATTTAGTGGCAGACATAGGGCTTTTGGGGCACGTGGGCTGGGGGGTGACTGATTTATGAATGCCCAATTTACAAACAGCTGTACTTATGAACACAATCGCATACAGGGCTGTAATTTTAAAAGATCTGACCAATGAACGCTTCCTGTATTTACAAACGGCTCCTTTATATGCCCTGCAACGTGTTATGACTAGTGTATAAATCGACTTACAAATGGACTCCAGAATGGAACCCGTTCACAACCTGGGGACTTTCTGTATTGAGAAGCAATCAAATTACCTGAAGTGATTAATGGTTATCAGATGAAATATGGAATTTTTCAAAAAAATCATTCATAGGAATGTTGCGGTCAGGTTAGCAGTTACTGCCTACCCAAACTGCCCCTTGAAAAGGTAGTAGTGAACAACCTGCTAGAATTGATGTGGTGTAGGTACGCCCTCAGTGCTATTAGGGAGGGTGATCTGGGAATCTGGCCCAGTGACACTGAAGGAAATTCAATATAGTTCCAGGTCAGGATGGTGTGTGGTTTGGACAGGAATTTGCAGGCCGTGGTGTTCCCATGTATCTGCTTTGCTCGAACTTCTAGGGTCAGAGGTCATGATTTAGACAGGAGCTGCAAATGGAACATTGGGAAGTTGCTGCAGTGCATTTTGCAGAAAGAAAAGGCTCTGTTTTACATTTGACAATGTCTCAGGAAAATAGTGGACGAACAGGGAGCGTTCCTGTTAATTTTGCTTTATTCTGTGCCTCAGGGAAGGAAATGGCCAAGTATTATCACTAGGCTATTAATCTAGAAACCCAGATAATGTTCTGAAGACCCAGGTTCAAATCCCACTGTGGCAGATGGTAGAATTTGAATTCAATAAAAATCTGGAATAGAAAGTCTAATGATAATCATGAATCATTTGCCAATTATTGGAATAAACACATCCAGTTCAGTAATGTCCTTTAAGGAAGGAAACTTGCCATTCTTACCTTGTCTAGCCTACACGTGACTCCAGACCCATTGCAATATGGTTGACTCTTAATTGCCTTCTGGGAAATTAGGGGTGGGCAGTAAATGTTGGCCTGGCCAGTGGCACCCCATCCCATAAATGAATTAATAACCTCCGATGACCATGCATGACAAAAATGTCCAGAACCAGAATTCGAGACTGTGACTGGTGTCGGTGTGCCAAGCAGTGTGTTGGGAGCCTTGGAATGGCTGCAACTGTGCAGCTTAAAGGGCAAATTGGCACTAGGGTACTTATCCTTGTGGTCTGACATAAGAAAATTATCAATCCTACTCATTCCCTTGTATCAACGACATGGGTCCTCGTCCAACATAACTCTATCAACTGGAAACCATGGCTCAACCACAGCACAATCTTGTATACGCAGCACAGTATCATCACTTTAAGAGTGATGCCCCTTTAAGAAGCCCAACACACAGATGAACCAAGTACCTGGATGTCATCACATGACCAGAAGCCACAGTCACTTTGCATTGTAGCACCTTATATAAAAAAACATGTATAGTCCATTGTCGGTATTAGTTTTAACTGTAACTGGATCCACCAGAGATCTCCAAGTAAACAGGACCTATGTACTTCATTTGTGTTACATATAGATGGTGGGGGAAGGGTCACTGACTTCAAACATTAGCTCTGTTTGCCTCAGCCAGCAATTTCTGTTTCAAAAAAATGCAAGCCTATCCACAGAAAAGAAATTTTCAAAAGATCACTTGAAACTAGTGTCTTTCATCCCTGAGATGAAACAATGCAAATTAACTCTTTTGAGTACTGAAAGTCTTTTAGAATTTATTGGCACATGAGTTGCCTAGGAGGATTCTTAAAATTACCCTTGTGTAACTCTAGTGATTCTGCAGGCAGCCTGCATAGCCTGTGCACTCAGGAGAGTTATTCACCAACTTGCATCTTCAATAATGTCCTCAACAGTATAAATAACCATTAAAACGCATAAACAGCCATTAAAGGGATTATAGAATTTGTTTTACGAGCTTCTTTGTTGACTACACCAAGCTGTGCTACTGTGAAGACAGGGATGAAAGCTGAGGATAAAGGATTCATGGAAGGCATTATTGATTTTTCCAAGCTGATACAAGTGGGCTCCCTGCAGAAAAGAGAAAGAATATCTAATGTGGGTTCGAGGGTGGTTAGATGGGCATCTTAGAGGAACCCTCTACTGTCGGTTTATCATCTCAGAGAAAACATGTGGGCAAGGTTACTGCATACCTAAAGCTATTGTGCAATCTCCCAGGCAATTGCTGGATCCTTCCTGGCATTATATAGCTCAATTTAACTCTTGAAGAAGCAAGTTACATTTGTATATTTAACGAGATCATGGCTGATCTGATTATGACCTCAAATCCACATCGTTGCCTACGCTGGATAGCCGTTCACTCTCTTGCTTATCAGGAAACTATCCATTTCTGCCTTAAAAATGTTCAAAGACTCTGCTTCCACCCTGCCTTTTCAGGAAGAGCGTTCCAAAGACTCATGACCCTTCAACGACATCTAGGGTGAGATATTGGGGTTGTATGTGTGAAGAAATTTCAGAGGAATATACGTAGGCAACGTGGGTTTTCTGGCACCTGTGCCAAGATGTTGTTGATGAGGAGCAATGTGAAGGAGGAAAAGTTAGATAGTCCAGGCTTGTGGGCTATACTCATAGGAATCATTTATAGTTTTTTTATTTACTAGACAAATGGGTTTCTAAAGTGTTTGGGTTCCACTGGAGTTTAGAAGGGTAAGAGACAACATGATTGAAACTATAAGATGGCGGTGGCGGAGTCGGCAGCATTTAGATCCTGAGCACGGAGCTTGGCCGCTCATGGGCTCAAGTGGCTCCACTGTTGTCTTTCCATCTTAGTAACTTTTTGTTGTTTTGGTTGCCCTGGGGCCTCCTCCCTGATGTCCTCCTGTGGGAAGCCAGGGCTTGTGTATCTCCATCCCCGCTCCATCTTGGGTGGCGCCATCGGAAGATGAGCCAGGACTCTATCGGATGACTCGGACCTAAGATGCTGTGGGTCAACTTGGAGCCAGGAACCCGTCAGTCAAAGCAGAGCCAGGACCCGTCAGTTGATGTCCAGCATTGGAGGAGATGTGAGCCCCACTCAGCGTGACTGTCTGCAGCTCGGAGGCAATGGATGTGGAAGCAATGGTGCCGGGGTGACTGGAAAGAAGCACATTGCCAGGACCCTGGGAACAATGGCAGATGGTGGCAACTCAAGGAGGAGAGAAGGTGAAGTCTACGTAGAGGGAAAAATGAACTTTTGAAGCTGTTTCAGTTTTAGTAATATCTATTTAACATTAATTTATTCAGTTTTTTACCATATGTACAATTTATTCTTTAACCCAAGATGGCCTTGGAACATGGCGACATTATCCACTTATAACTGTACCTAGGTACAAGTGACAATATTAAATAAATCTAAACTTAAATATAAGGGCCTGAGGGGTCTTGACAGGCTGGATATGGAGAGGATGCTTCCTTTTGTGGGACAATCTATAACTAGGGTCACTATTTCAAAATAAGAGATTGTCTTTTTAAAACAGAATGGAGCAACTTGTTTTTATAAGGGAGTCATGAGTCTTTGGAACAGATTCAAGTGGCCAAATGGTCTACTCCTGCTTCTTGATCACATATTCACATGTATTCACCAAGCCCTGGCTACAACAGTGATTGTGGTTGGCTATTTTCAGACAATTCATTGGGAAATGGCCACCAGAAAATTCCTGAAGGACTCTACACTTCAAAGAGTCAAGGTTTTAGGCAAAGCCAAAAATGGGCAGGGATGTGAAGAAGTTTTAACTCAACAAACAATTAATGACCTGGAACTGCTTGACCATGAGTGTGGTGGATGTGGAGGTGATCAATGATTTCAAAAAAGAAATTGCATAGTCAGTAGAGGGAAATATACTTGCAAGGTCATGGTGCTAGAGCAAAAGATTAGGCCTGCTGGGATTGCACTGCAGAGAGCTAGCATGGGCTGAATAGCCTCCTTCTCTGTATTAATGAGCATGGGTCTATAAAATCTCAGATCTAGGAGCTGAAGTAGTCCATTCAGCCCATCAAGATTGCTCTCCATTCAACAAAGTAATAGCTGATCATCCATCTCAACTTCTCCCATTCTGACTTGGGAACATGTCAATGTTCATTCACTGTTGCTGGATCAGAAGTCCTGGAACTTCCTCCCTAACAGCACTGTGGGTACCCTGGCATCACATGGATGGCAATGGTTCAAATAGGAGGCTCACCACCACTCTCTCCAAAACTATTAGAGATGGGCTCCACTGCTGACCTTGCCAATGAAGTTCATATCCCACAAATGAATCAAAAGAGTAGGCCATCGATTTTAGGGCTTCTCAAGAGCATGAAAGATTATACATCTCTATAAGTTCTTTATTTTTATTCATTGTTGAACAGCTTTGGCAAAAGAGGGAGAAAACAGTTGATGAGAAAGAAAAAAATTCAAAACATTAAGTGAAATACGTTGCCACCAAGGCTAGAAAGAAGAGTGTCTGCTCCTTATCCAACAGAGGATGACAACAAAATATTTGCCATTGACAAAGAAAGCAGTAAAACTGCGCATGATCGAAAAGAATATGGAATGTGTGCAGTTTGACAAGAAGCTTCAAACCACCCATAGGACATAGAGGGCCAATGAAGTTCAATCAATGAACAAGCTATACTCTGTAATCTTATCTTGCCTATTCAATGTTCGCCTCAGAACAGAGAATGTTCTTCAACGTAAAGTCACAGAGCAAATTTTATTTGTTGCTAACAGTAGCATTAAAGAAGAAATTAAGGGCAAATTACTCAAATTTCCAAGGAGTTGTTTGTATTAGTATTGAGGCGAAACAGGAAGGTTTGCAATTATAGAAAAGAAACATGGAATAAATCTATCTTTTGAGGTAAAAATGGAAACTATAATTTTTCTTCCTTTCTTGAAAAACACTGAAGGTATTTTGTATTTGCAGCCAGTGCTGCTCCCTTTATAGCAACTGGTACTGCTGATATTGTTGCCATGGCGACTGTAGGCCCCAGGTGGCTGTGTTCTCTACGACCGAGAATTCATCTTATTTCTGTGCCATGGTTGAATGTGAAAAATCTTAACCCCTTTATGTCTCATGTAGTGTTTTACTCAGGGATGCCTGAGTTGAAGTGGAACTCATCACGAGTGTGGTGTACACAAGAGCCTCAACTAGCTTAATCTTACCGTGAAGGTTCAGGGTCATTTGAGATCTCATGCAGTGATTGATTCCGCTCTTTTGTGAGTCACCTCAGCCCCAGCTAATGGTCCCATGTCCAGGGTTGTAAGCCATGCCAACTGCAGAAGCAGCAAATCTTTGGTGATGATTCAGAAGAGCTAGCATTTTGAGACGATGTGGTGTTTATAGGAGATTCCCAGGAAAATAACAAAAATGCTTTAGCGATGTCCTCAAAGCAAACCTGACCAGGTCAAACATTGAATACCCTGGCTTGTGAGTGACCAAAATGGAGACTCATTCTGGACAGCACTGGCCACATCGAGAGATATGGTCGGGTTTGTACAGAGTGAGGTGGGGGCATCAGAGGGCACACACAAATCTCCAAACAACCCATTCACCCAGCCCTCCAAGCACATGCCCTACATATGGCAGATTTGCATATTGGACTTATCAGCCCCTTCAGAAACCACAGAAATGGAGTGGGAGTAAGTTATCCTTAATGCCAAGGGACTGCCTAAGAGATAGAGAAAAAGAGAGAGGAGGGCGAGAGACTGGGGTTGGAACCTTTGAAAAAAAGAACTTGTTTCCTTGAAGCATACCTGATGAAGGCCACAAGAAATCACTTCATGTTATCTTTTCCCAAGTCATATTGCTCAATGAAGTTGAAAATGGGAGGGGCCTCTAAACTACAGAAGATGGAAGTGAAGAACTGTGAGACTCGGGAAGATGAGCAGAGAACAGATCACCACTGGTGACAGGAGGATTACAGTGTCACCGAATCATGATTGTTGGACCAGAGTGGCCTTGCAGTTTTAAAGTCAGATATCCTGTTCTTACTTTTGTGCTGATTTTTGATTTATGTTTCAGAACTGCAATTGGAAGATGTCTGTGGGAAATAGGTAGTCCCCCAGCCTCAGTGGGGGCAGTCCAGAGGAGGTTCACCAGCCTGATACCATTTACAGAGGGACTGTCTTATGAGGAGAGGTTGAGCAGGTTGGGCCTGTACTCATTGGAATATAGAAAAATAAGAGGCAGCCTTGTTGAGTCACACAAAATTCTTGGAAGACTTGACAGAATAGATGTGGAGAGGTTGTTTCCCTTGTGGGAAAGACTAAGACCAAAGCTCATCATCTCAGAATAAGAGGATACACATTTAAGACATAGATGAGGAAGCATTTCTTCTCTCAAAGGGCAGTGAATCTGTGGAATTATTATCAAGGCAGGGTCATTAAGTTCATTCAAGGATGAAGTATACAGATTTTTAATCTGTAAATTAATCAAGGGTTGTACGCAATAGGCAGGAAACTGGAGTTGAGGAATCTGTGAGCTACGACTCTACTAATTCTACACTGTCATATATTAGTTAGCATTCATACTGGGATTCATCTGATTGGGAAGATCAACAAAAACAAAACTCTCTTTGTTTGTGAGGAAGAGAAGCCCAGGTTGTTTCCTTTATAGCAGAGAAGTTGGTGGGGCGGGAAATCTCATAGAGGTGTGTATAAGACGGGTAGTGTTGTAGAATAGAGAGACTGAGGAGTTCAGGTACATTATTCTTTGGAGTTTGCATCACAGGTAGACAGGGTGGTTAAAAAGGCATTTGGCATACTTGCCTTCATTGCTGAGACCATTGAGAATAGTAATTGGGATATCATGTTGAGGTTGCACAGGGCGTTGATGAGGCCTCTTCTGGAGTACTGTGAGTAGATCTGGACACTGTATTATAGGAAGGATATTATTAAGTGAGAGAGAGTTCAGAAAAGGTTTACCAGAATGTTGTCGGGAATACAGAGTTTGGGTTATAAAGAGAGGCTGGATAGGCTGGGACTTTTTTCACTGGAATGTAGGAGCCTGAGGGGCGACCTTATAGAGGTTTCAAAAATTATGAGGGGCACAGATAAGGTGAATAGCAAAGGTCTGTTCCCTAGGGTGGGGGAGTTCAAGATAAGGGAGCATATTTTTAGGATGACTTTAAGGATTTAAAAAAGACTTGAGGGGCAACTTTTACATGCAGAGTAGTTCATATATGGAATGAACTTCCAGAGGAACTGGTGGATGTGGGTACAGTTAGAACATTTAAAAAACATTGGATAAGTACATGAATAAAAAATGTTTGGAGGGATATGAACCAAACGTAGGCAGGTGGGACTAGTTTAGATTGGGAACATGGTCGGCACAGACTGGTTGGATCGAAGAGTCTGTTTCCGTGCTGTATGACTCTATGACTCTATTATCTTATGGTCAATGATCTGAGTCAGAATTTCAGGGTTCATGTACCACTCCAGGTCTTGATAATCAATAGGGAGCATTTATAGCATGGCCAAACAGGTTGAGTATCTACTTATAAATCCTTCTGGCATACATCAATGGCAGGCAGCAAGAGTGGGAGAGATTCCTTGTTGACCATGTGATGGAAAAGAAGTTGGAACCTCCACCATCTCTATCCATAGCTCCAGTCTACAATATAGACATGTAAATGTGCATGTCAACATAGCAACTCAGTTGGCTGGATTGCTGCAGTAGACCAGATTGATGCCAATAACACAGGGCTCAATCCCTTTTCTTACTGGAGCTGGATTCAGGACCTGCCTCCTTGCCTTATCTATGGCGGAAATGATGGTGCTGGGGATGAGACCTGTCTTTGGACAGAGAACTGAAGAGGTGGAACAGGAAATCATGGACTAAAGTAGTCAAAGTTTTAGACAAAGAAAGGTACATGGATTTAGACCACCGATCAACCACAAACTCACTGAATGGCAGAACAGGTTCAGGGACAAAATGCTTTCCTCATGTTTCTCAGTTGGTTGTACCCTTGCCTCTAAGTCCCAGAGATCAAGACTGACACTCCCAGTGCAATAATAAAGGAGTGCTGCAGTCTTAGAAGTGATGGCTTTCAAATGAAATGTTAAACAGAGCACCTGCCAGCCTGTCAGGTGGGTGTAAAAAATCCAACTGAAATATGTAAAGATGCACAAGAGCATGTTGCCAGTTTTCTTCAGTTTTGTCTTTCAACTAATTTCACTAAAAACAGATGACAGGGTAATTATCGTATGACTGTGGAAGATTGCTGCACACCAATTGGCTGGTGTGTTCCTTACATGTTAGCAGTGGCTACACTTCAAAAACACTTTGTTGACTGGAACATCTTGAGGCCATGAAAAGATGCTATATAAACGCAAACCTTTCTTTATGCAATCTATTCTTATTTTTGCACAATATTTAGGAGTTCTATTATTACTGATCATCACCAATAGCTATTTGGGAATGCTGTGGTTACTGCTAATAATTGACCAGAGGTCTTGAGTATAGATTTTTGATCATTTTTTTCAAGTTTATGGAAGGAGAGTGTAATCAAGGGCTATCCTGAATAATTCTGAGGAGTACAGGAAAAGGCAGTATCTTTATAGATTTTTTTTACCACATCATGGGGTCTCATTATCAACATTCCAATTTTGCTTCATAATAACATAGGAAATAGACGTCCATTCTAGTCGTAGAATGATGTTATTAATGTCTTATCCTTTATTCAGTCAAGGATCATTTGGTCTGGCATAATTTTTGCCCACATCTATGACCATTGTCTCTGAACCTCTCCCCAAGGCCTCTCTAGAATATTTCAATAGCACTAGCACTAGTTTCTGTTTATAAATTCCTCCTGACATTATCCTCTAGGATGCATAAGGATCATCTAGCACTTTTCCCCCAATTTAACCCTTATAGCCTAATTCACTCTAACACAAAACAGAGGAAGTAGGACAGGAATATCCCTCCTCTACAATCTGAGGAGCCAGGAGCTGTAAAATTGAGACTCCACAGCACAAAAAGTGGTGAGGCTGGGTAATTACAGCGTGACGTGTTTACATAAACAAATCCATTCCAAATATGAATTGACAACGAAAAGTGCTGACATGTTAGTGTGTGAAAATGTGACAACATTATTACCTAATGGGGCAATTTTAAAGGAGATGCAGAAATAGAGAGTAATGCAGCACAGCTGGGAGCCCATTTGCTCCACTGTGCTTATGGTTGAGCTATCCAATTAGTCCTGATCTCCTGCTCCCTTTCTTATTTTTCTTTCTTTTCAAATGTTGATCCCCAATTCCCTTTTGAACATTGCTATTGAATCTGCTGCCACCGTCCTTTCAGGCAACACATTCCAGATCACAACAACTAACTGAGCTAAAAAAAGAGCCTCCTCTCCTCTCTGGTCCTATTTTAAATTGGCGTTAACTGTTTGCCAACACAGCCACTAGTGGAAACAATTTATCCTTACTTCCTCAATCAAAATCCTTCAAAACATTAAAACAATCCTTTCTTAAAGCCAATGGGCAAACATTGTGAAACGACTCTTGTTAAGGAGGGTCATATGTTCAAAAGGCCACACCATACAAGACCATGAATGTGTTAAACTGGAGTCAGATATGCCTCCTGATGCCGGACACTTTGCAATTAAAATTTCTTTTGCTGACGTAGAAATTTACTAACTAAATTCTATTTATGTGTCCGACCGGTCCTTTAATTAATTGTTATTTTAATTAAGCCATTATTTTTTGCGTCCTCTCCCGTGTTCTTTACATGTGTGACATTTTGCTTCTTATTGTGGTTGTATCTGCTAATTAGCAATTAGATTGTGGTCTGCACTCGCCAACATCATGACAAACATCAGGCAATTATTAATGACGGCGGGATGGAGGTGGGGAGGGGGAGGGGGGTGCCAAATGTGGATAAAAAAAGTGGAACACTTTTTTAAATTACTTTTCGCACTATTATTCAAGGAATAGGCAAACTGAATTCTAAACACTGCTAACCTTCAGTAGAATAGGCAGATTACATTTCCCATTTATACTGAGTGTTTGGGTACTGATGTAGTGGCTGGCAAGGCAGAGTTAAATAAAGATTTCATTGGTCCACAAGAGTGACTGAGAAACCACTGTAATGTCTTGGTTTGTTGGAGGGAATATTGAGCCAGTGCACCAGAAGCTGAGGAAATATTGGACAGCTCACTAAGGGTTGGAGAACCAGTCTAGAAGTTTGGTTCTATTGTGGGAAATACTGAGCCAGGACACTGGATGTTTGGAAAGTGGTGAACACCAGTGCACTGATTGATTTCTCAGCGACGTATTGGTCTGTACAATGCCAAGTATGGGGAAATATTGTGCTAGGACAATGGGAAACCAATGTGTGGGTTTGATTTTTTGGCAGAGATATTGGACCAGGACAGTGGGTGTTAGTAGGGGAATACCAATGTACTATTTTGGTTGTCTGGGTGAAATATTGACCTCTGGCACCAGGCTTTTGTGAAATATTGGGCCAGGGCACAGAGAGCAGTGGGAATATTGGGAAGGCTGGTAACATTGGAACTGATAACTTCTTTGCAGAAGTGCATTATTAGAATACCTTACAAAGGTTACTTGCGTGACCATTGGCTGAGAACACAAAATGATGTAAGGATCAATATGTAGGGACATTCTTTTCTTGTGGAATTATTAATGGTGACATTGGAATCCTCCACAATGTATCATTCAATTATTTGTTGTTCTTTTTGACAATAGAAACATCCATTTTGTTATGAACAGCCAATCATCTGCACCACCATGGCACTGGTCACAGCATGTGCACCAATTTGGTGAAGGGGCTGTATCGACTGAGTGACATACTGTTATAACCCTTGCTGATTTTTCATTATTTTTATTTTATTCTTTTAAGAATCTTGGTTTGGAGCTGTGAACTGAGAACTGTGAACTGAAGCTGGATCTTCGGACTGTGAGCAGCAGCTTGTGTTAAAAACAAACAAAAAAACAGAAAAAAAAAATTAACTTCCAGGCCTGGCTTCACATGCAAACAAATGGTTGTTGCTAAATTGCTAAATCTTTTGCTTAAGTCACTGACCCAGATTCTAGGATTGATTTTTTTCAGAGTCTGAAATTGGTTATTCGAAAAGTCAATAAGTGCAGTCAATTTTGAGGATCGTTGAGGGCTTTAATTTTACTGTGTTGCTAATACAGAGGTATTAAAGCTGATTTGGTTTGGTTGCCTGTCTCTGTGTTGTAACACTGTGCATTTTATTTTTAACTTTTAACCTCTTAGGTTGGCTGCAATTTAATTCCTTCTAACATGCTGTTTCACATTCCAATTAAAGTGCAGATCACTCGTCAAAATTAAAGAATCCAATTAAAACATTTTCTTGAGAGAAGGATGGAGGAATTTCATTACTTACTAACCCTCAGAAAAATCATAAAATGTGGCATCAAACACACACAAATACAGTTATAAAGTTTAAAAAGGAGAGAGTACCCAGTGTAGAGAGGAAGATATAAGAACATTTATTGGGTCGAAAAGTGGCAAGTAACATTCACATCACACAAATACCGGGCAAAGACTATCTCCAATAAGAGGCAATCTGACCATTGCCCCTTGATATTCAATGGTGTTACCATCATTGAATCCCCCACTATCAACATCCTGGCAGCTAACATTGACCAGAAACTGAACTGGTCATATAAATATAGGAGGGTAGGAATCCTGCAGCTAGTAACTCCCCTCCTGAATCCCCAAAGCCTGTTCTCCATCTACAAGGCACAAAGCAGGAATGTGACAGAATGCTATCCCATTTGCCTGGATGAGTGCAGTTCCATCAACATTCAAGAGACTTGACACCATGTAAGGCGTAGCAAACTGTTTTATTGGGACCACATTCACAAATATTCACTTCCTCCACCACTAGTGTCAGTAGCAGCAGTGCGTACCATCTACAAGATACACTACAGAAATTCTCCAAGGCTCCTTATACAGCACCTTACAAATACACAGCCGCTACCATCTAGAAGGAAAAGCGTAGCAGACACCTGCAAGTTCCCCTCCAAACCACTCCCTATTTGGACTTGGAATTATATTGTCTTTCCTTCAGGCTGTTGACAGCACCTTCCAAACCTGGAACCTTGACAATCCTAAAGGAAAAGGGCGTTAAATACATGGGACCACCACCTCCAAGTCACTCCCATCCTGAGATAAAGCTGTATCACCGCTCCTCCACTGTTGCTGGATTCAAATCTTGGAACTTCCTCTCTAACATCATTGTGTGTGCACCTGAACGACAGGGTCAGTAATGGTTC
This sequence comes from Rhincodon typus, assembly GCF_021869965.1. Classification (NCBI taxonomy): domain Eukaryota; kingdom Metazoa; phylum Chordata; class Chondrichthyes; order Orectolobiformes; family Rhincodontidae; genus Rhincodon; species Rhincodon typus. Next base: position 13,740,838 of record NC_063368.1, read on the forward strand.
AAAAATGTGTCTGTGAGAAATTAGGGAGATGGACTAACAGGCTGTCAGTAAAATAATTAATTGCCCATTAGCTTACAGTCACTACTATTGGATACAGATAGGACTTCTCCCTTACATTTTTCTTTCCTAAAATCTTCAACCTGTGTCCTCGTTGTTCTTGCACAATCAACAAATAGGAAGTGCTTTCTTGTCTACCTATCCAAGTTTGTCACAGACTTGTATACTCAGTTGCTGAGGTCACAATGACTGCTTAGAATGATGGGGATGAGGTGGGAGGTGACAGAGGATTGTCTTGTGAGAAAGTGTTCAACAAGCTACATTTGTATCTGCTGGAGTCTAGAAGAGTAAAAAAAAATGACTTGATTGAAAGGAGTGGCATGGTGGCTCAGTGGTTAGCACTGCTGCCTCACAGTGCCATGAATTGAACCTGAGTTCATTTCCAGCCCTTGGTGACTGTCTGTCTGGAGTTTGCATGTTTTCTGAGTGTCTGTGTTGGTTTCTTCCCACAGTCCAAAGATATGCAGGCTAGGTGGATTGGCCATGGGAGATTGGCCTGTAGTGTGCAGGCTAGGTGGATACAGGGATAGAGTAGGGGGTGGGTTCGTCTGGTTGGGATGCTCTTTGGAGGATTGGTGTGGACTTGATGGGCGAATGGTCTGCTTCCACAATGTAGAGATTCTATGAAACATACAAGATTCTGAGGGGTCTTGACAGGGCGGAAGGAGGCTTCCTCGAGTGGGAGAATCTGGAATTGGGGGTCATTTTTTGACACAAAGAGGTCATCCATTTAAATTAGAGATGAGGAGGATTTTTTTTCTCACAGAAGGTCATGGATCTTTGGAGTTCTCCTCATAGGACAATGGAAGTAGAGTCTTTGTTTAAGGCAGTGGTGGATAGGTTATTGATAAACAACAGGGGTGAAAGGTTATCCATCATTGGCAGGATATGAAGTAATCAGAACAACCATGGTCTTATTAAGTGACAGAGCAGGCCCAAGGGGATAAGTGAGACAACAAGGTGCAGGGCTGGATGAACACAGCAGGCCAAGCAGCATCATAGGAGCAGAGAGGCTGACATTTCGGGCCTAGACCCTTCATCAGAAAAGGGGAGGGGAAGGGGGTTCCGAAATAAATAGGGAGAGAGTGGGAGGCGGATAGAAGAGGGATAGAGGAGAGGATAGGTGGAGAGGAAACAACCAGATCGAAGAGGTGGGGATGGGGCCAGTAAAGGTGAGTGTAGGTGGGGAGTTAGGGAGGGGATTGGTCAGTCCAGGGAGGACGGACAGGTCAAGGGGGCGGGATGAGGTTAGTCGGTAGGAGATGGAGGTGCGGCTTGAGGTGGGAGGAGGGGATAGGAGGGAGGAAGAACAGGTTAGGGAGGCAGGGACGAGCTGGACTGGTTTTGGGATGCGGTAGGGGGAGGGGAGATTTTGAAGCTTGTGAAATCCACATTGATACCATTGGGCTGCAGGGTTCCCAAGCGGAATATGAGTTGCTGTTCCTGCAACCTTCGGGTGGCATCGTTGTGGCACTGCAGGAGGCCCAGGATGGACATGTCGTCCGAATGGGAGGGGGAGTTGAAATGGTTCGCGATTGGGAGGTGCAGTTGTTTATTGCGAACCGAGCGTAGGTGTTCTGCAAAGCGGTCCCCGAGCCTGCGCTTGGTTTCCCCGATGTAGAGGTAGCCACACCGGGTACAGCGGATGCAGTATACCACATTCGCAGATGTGCAGGTGAACATCTGCTTGATGTGGAAAGTCTTCTTGGGGCCTGGGATGGGGGTGAGGGAGGAGGTATGGGGGCAGGTGTAGCACTTCCTGCGGTTGCAGGGAAAAGTGCCGGGTGTGGTGGAGCTGGAGGGGAGTGTGGAGCGGACAAGGGAGTCACGGAGAGAGTGGTCCCTCCGGAAAGCAGATAAGGGTGGGGAGGGAAAGATGTCTTTGGTGGTGGGGTCAGATTGCAGATGGCGGAAGTGTCGGAGGATGATGCGTTGGATCCGGAGGTTGGTGGGGTGGTACGTGAGGACGAGGGGGATTCTTTTTTGGTTCTTATTGCGTGGACGGGGTGTGAGGGACATAAGTGGCCTAATCTGAGTTTGATGTGATATTAGATGCTGCTGCCATGCTATAATGGTCAATAGTGCCTACTGGAAGAATTTGGGATGCTTTGGGCGGCCTGACTGTTACTTTACTCACGCCAAGTGGGGAATAATGCCCACACAATGTTGTTGGCAGAAGATAAGGTATATATTAATAAACAGAATGGGTTTATTAAATTGAAGCCATCACAGTCATACCAGACCATGAGGCTGCTCTTGCAGCAGAGAGAGATGACTGGTAGTGGTTAACTTGAGGCCCACCATGCCTCAGGTGAAGGAAAAGTTAAGAAAGAGCATTCTTCATGATAACCTCAGCCGGTGTGGGTTTATTACATTTTACTTAAAAGCTAATCACATTTCATCTGAGATACATGAGGATCCACAGCAAGACCTCAGAACATTCTAGTAAGACCTGAACAATTGGTAGGTTCCTCCCAGGAACATCTTGATGGTTGGAGCTGTGATCTTGTGATGTCAGTTAACCCATTCAGCTACTCACCTGAATGTGACTTATACAAAATACTCATACTCCTCATATGTATCTTTTTTAAATAGGCTGTGGCTTCGGTGTCCTTGTGTTTTTGCTTGAAGACACTTGCCTGGGAATAGATACACTGTCACCAGTCAACTTCAGAGGCAGCAAATGGAAAATAACGAAAAACAGAGATTGTATTCTCTTGTTGTCATATTTTCCCAAACTACAATCCACCCCCTCCACATTCTCTAGCTTCTGCAATTTTCCTGGTGCCATCGTTTATCTGCCCGTGAAGAATTGCAATGCTCCATCCATGCATGAAATGATTTTCATCTCGTTAGTGTTTAAAATGTGAAGGGATATTATTTGCCTGACTGGCACCTCATTGAAAGAGCAAGGTCGAGTCAGGAAGCTGTGCTCCCAAGCTCCCCCCAGGCTTCACACTAATATGTTTTAATGATGTTCTGCTCAGATATAAGCAACACCTCCCCTACATCCTTGCCCTGAGGGTAGGCTGTGGCAATGGCGACTGCTGCTACTTGAATTTTATTTGGCTTTCACCAATTGCTCGGTCTCTGTGACAACTGTTCTTGTCTCTGCTCCCTCTCCTTGAAGTCTAATTCTTTTTATTCATTCATATGATGTGGGAGTTGCTGGCTAAACCAGCATTTCTTGATCGTCAGACAGTTCACAGTAAGTCATATTGCTACGGAATGGCAGTCACAAATAGACCAGGTTAGGAAAAAACTGCAGATTTCCGTCCTGTAGTGATTGTAATGAGGTCAGCCAGGTGACCTTCATTGAATATGAGTTTCCTGATTGGGACTGTTAACCTGGTCCAGTCAGGGAGTCTTGGCTGACAGATATAAACAGGAGTGTCAGGGCTGAAAACAAAAAGTGGTGGAAATCACAATGGTCAGGCAGCATCTGTGGAGAGAGAGCAAGCTAACGTTTCGAGTCTGGATAACTCTTCGTCAAAGCTGACATGAAGTTGATGCTGCCTGACCTGCTGTGATTTCCACCATTTTTTTGCTTTCAGTGCAGATTCCAGCACCTGCAGTAATCTTCACCTACTAGGAGTGTCAGGGGTTCTGTTCACTCTAGGAACTGGCTCTGCGCTAGGTGGGTCAGTGTCAAGGAATCCATACGTGTCAATAAAGGGTGAACTGGTGACAGGATATCGTCCTCTGTTGAGTTATTTCACTTCCCTGAGGGACTTTAATGTACCAGATAAGTTAATTAATAAATGTTAATTGGTAGTCATAGCAGGCACATCATTTGGCTAGAATTTTATTGAATTCAAATTCAACCGCCTGCAAGGGTGGTATTCAAACCCAAGTCATGAGAACATTTGCTTTGGGGGGGAGGTTTAGATTACTAGCTCAGTACACCACCACCTCCCCAACTCCATCTCTTTCAGCCCTGAGCCCTCAGAAACCTTGCATTTCTCTAATTCTGGCCACTTGCACATTCCCAATTTCCTCCATTCTATCATTGGTCACCTTGCCTTCAGCTATACCTAAGCCCTGATCTCTGGAATTCCTTCCCTTTAGTCTCTGGAATTCCTCTCAGCCTCTCTCCGAACCATGGTCAAACCTAAACCCGGATCCAAGCTCTTGATTATTTTCGTGTGGCTTGAAGTCTTATTTTAATTGATGATGTTCCCGTGACATACCTTGGGACCTTTGACTTCATTTAAGGTGCTATCTAAATGCAATTTGTTTTTGTCATCGTTTTGATCATCAGAAGTTCTTTCTCATATTTCTTCAATAAATGAAGAACGTGTCTTTATACAGCACCTTTTGTATTGCTAGAGTGTCCCAAATTGCTTTGTAGCCAATGAAGAACTTTGAAGTGTTGACATTGCTGCAATGTAGGAAGTACGACTGCTTCTTTGTGCACAGCAAGCTCCCCCTCTCCAATATTGATTCAGCCATCTGTCTTTTGGCGGTGGCCATTGAGCAGGAGTTTTGGCTGGAACACAAGGGAGAACTCAAAGTAGAGGCCACAATGTGAGACTGAGGACAGACTGTTGCAAAAGGTATTGATTCTGAAAGTGTCAATCCTGAAGATTGCAATAAGCTCCACCCAATCTGACAATGTTGTAATGATTTGGGATAACAGCTCTGAACCTTGATACAGCCAGATGTTGTATAGCCACAGAGTAATTGAGATCTACTGCGTGGGAAAAGGCCCTTCGCCCCATCATGTCCACACCATTCAAAAACAAACACCTAACTATTCTAATTCCAGTTACCAGCTCTTGGCTCATAGACTTATATGCCTTGGTATTGCAAATGTACATTTAAATATTTCTTAAATGTTATGAGGGTTTCTGTCTCTGCCACCCTTATAGGCAGTGAGTTCCAGATTCCCACCACCATCTGGGTGATTTTTAATCACATCCCATCTAAACCTTCTGCCCTTATCTTAAATCTATGCCCCCAGTCATTAATCCCTCCATCAAGGGAAAGGTTTCTTCCTGACTACCGTCTCTATGTCCCTCATAATTTTAGACATCTCGATCATGTTCCCTCCTCAGTCTCTTCTGCTCCAAGGAAAACAACCCCAGTCCATCCAATCTCTCTTCATAGCTAAAGCTCTCCAGCCCAGCCAATATTCTGATAAATCTCCTCTGCACCCTCTTCTGTTTTATCACTTCCATCCTAAAATGTAGATTCCAGAACAGCACACACAATTCTAGCTACAGCCTAACCATTTTATACAGTTTCAGCATAACCTCCCTGTTTTTAAACTCTATGTTTTGGCTAATAAAGGTAAGTATACCACATGCCTTCTTAGCCACTTTATCCATTTATTCTGATGCCTAAGGAACTGGTGTATGTGCACACCAAAATCCCTTTGATCCTTGGGCTTTCTATAGTCCTACCATTCATCATGTATTTCTTTGCCTGGTTTAGCTTCTAAACCTCCTCATAGTTTTGGTATTAATGTCCACCATACCATTGTAATTTCTACCTGATTGCTACACTGCTATAAATTACACCTTCTTTAAGATAAGAGCCTCTTCTCATAGAGTCATACATCATGGTGGCCCAGTGGTTACCACTGCTGCCTCACAGCACTAGGAGCCTGGGTTTGAATCCACCTTCGGGCAACTGTCTGTGTGGAGTTTGCACGTTCTCCCTGTGTTTGCGTGGGTTTCCTCCCACAGTACAAAGATATGCAGGCTAGGTGGATTGGCCATGCTAAATTCCCCATAGTGTTCAGGGATGTGTTGATTAGGTGGGTTATAGGGGGATGGGTCTGGGTGGGATGCTCTGATGTCAGTGTGGACTTGTTCAGCCGAAGGGCCTGTTTCCACACACTGTAGGGATTCTAAGGAAACAGACCCTTTGGTCCAACCAGTCCATGCTGACTATAATCCCAAACTAGACTTGTCCCACCTGCCTGTACTTGGCCCCTATCCCTCCAAACATTTCTTATTCATACACTTACCAAAATGTCTTTTAAATGTTGTAACTGTACCCGCATCCACCGCTTTCTCTGAAAGTTCATTCCACACATGAACCACTTCCTGTGTAAAAAAATTGCCCCTCATGTCTTTTTAAATCTTTCTCCTCTCACCTTAAAAATATGCTCCCTAGTCTTGAAATCCCACACCCTAGGGAAAAGTCACCTGCCATTCACCTTATCTATATCCCTCATGGTTCTATAGACTTCTATAAGGTCACCCCTCAACCTCTTATGTTCCATTGAAAGAAGTCCCAGCCGATTCAGCTTCTCCTTATAACTCAAACCCTCCATTCTGGCAACATCTTGGTAAATCTCTTCTGAACCATCTCCAGCTTAATAATATCCTTCCTATAACAGGGCAACCAGAACTGGACACAGTACACCAGAAGAGGCCTGACCAACATCCCAACTCCCATACTTGAGCAATGAAGGCAAATATGCTGAATGCCTTCTTAACCACTCTATTTATTTGTGATGCAAACTTTAAAGAAATATGTTCCTGAACCCAATTCTAAATTTTCCAAAAGGAGAAACATCCTTTCAACATCCCGGTCAAATCCCCGCAGGATCTTATATACTTCAAGTATGTCACCTCTGACTCTTCTAAACTACAGAGAATATAGGTCTAGCTAGCAAGGTATAGAGCTGGATGAACACAGTTGGCCAGGCAGCATCAGAGGAGCAGGAAAGCTGATGTTTCGGGTCTGGACCTTTCTTCAGAAATGGGGGAGGGGAAGGGGATTTTGAAATAAATAGAGAGAGGGGGAGGCAATGATGGAAGGTGGATAGAGGAGCAGATAGGTGGAGAGAAGACAGACAGGTCAAGGAGGCGGGGATGGAACCGGTAAAGGTGAGTGTAGGTAAGGAGTTGGGATGTGGGTTGGTCAGTGGGGAGGGAAGGGCAGGTAGGTGGGAGGGAAGATAGACAGGTCAAGGAGGCGGGGATTAGGCTAGTAGGTAGGAAGTGGGGGTGGAGGTTGGTCAGTAAGGTGGGAGGACCCGATAGGTGGGAGAAAGGACGGACAGGCCAAGGAGGCGGACACGAGCTGAGCTGATCTTGGGATCGGGGGTGGGGAGATTTTGAAGCTTGTGAAGTCCACATTGAGACCATTGGGCTGCAGGGTTCCCAAGCGGAATATGACAACTAGCTAACTGTTTTTATTCATTCACAGGATGTGGACATTACTGGCTAGGCCAGCATTTATTGCCATCACTTATTGCCCAGATGTTTAGAGTCAACCACATTGCTGTGGGTCTGGAAACACATGTAGGCCAGACCAGGTAAGGTGGCAGTTTCCTTCCTTAAAGGCCTTTAGCAAACTAGATGAGTTTTTCCTGACAATCAGCAATGGATTAATGGTCAAAATTAGACTCTTAATTCCAGATTTTTTTTTTAATGAATTCAAATTCCACCATCTGGTAGGGTGGAATTTGAACCCGGGTCCCCAGAACATTATTTGGGTCTCTAGATTAACAGTCCAGTGATAATACCACTAGCCTGTCTCCTCCCTAGAAGATGAGAAACCTAATTGGAAGGATTAGATTACCTAATGAATTTCCTCTACTACGCTAGATCCAGCAGCTCCTGTAGATCCTAACCAGAAAGTACAATTATGGTGGCAGTAGTCTACCTTCTGGTGACCAGTAATCCCTCTTGTTTTCTTTCCAGCTGCACAGGCTTCTGAAGTCTGTGCTTAGCAGCGACACCTGGAATGGGAGGTCAATACCGCAATCAGGGGCTGATGCCAATGCCAATTGCATGGCACCTTGGAGCTGCTGTGGCCTTGCATGAATCCAGCCAGCCTCATTCAAAATGGGACCAATAGAGGTCAACCATGAATTTAGATTGGCTGCATTATTTAACATGACATGATTTAACAGACATGATTTAACAGACATAACTTATCATCTCCTAATGAGTGGATCGCCTCATGACGAAAGGTGAGTCAGGTTAGGCCTGTTTCCTCTGGAATTTAGAATCAGTTAGAGGTGATATAATTGAAACATATAAGATCCTGAGGGGACTTGACCGGGTGGATGTTGAAAGGACGTTTTTTTTCTTTTGGAAGAATCTAAAACTGGGGGTCATAGTTTAAAAATAAGCGGTTGATCATTTAAGAATTTTTTTCTCCCAGAGGGTTGTGTGTCTTTGGAATTCCCTTCCTCAAAAGGCAGTGGATGCAGAATCTTTAAATATTTTAAGGCAGTCTTGGTAGATGCTTGATTACTAAGAGGATGAAAGGTCATCTAGGGTATGCAGAATGTAGAGCTGAGGTTAAAATTGGATCAGCAATGATCTTATTGAATCATAGAGCAGTTTGAAGGGCCAAATGGCCTACTCTTGTTCCTTGTTCATATACAGTCACAGAGTCATAGAGATGTACAGCATGGAAACAGACCCTTCAGTCCATGCTGACCAGATATCCTAAATTAAACTAGTCCCATTTGCCCCCATTTGGCCCATATCCCTCTAAACCTTTCCTATTCATATACCCATTTGAATGATAACAATGGCACATTTGCCAATGGAGTGTCTACTTTTATTTCATGCTCAAGGCCTTTGGAATTGGTATTGAACGCTGAAACTAAAGGTACTTTCATTCCTCCAAAGCGACAAAGGTGTCTTTTCTTTCTCACAATATCAAGTTATCCTTTAAATCATTTTTTTTCCAGGAGCTGAATATTTGAAACTTCTCACCACCTTCAGTCCTCTCTTCCCCCTATAATCTACAGCCTTTTAAAACACTCATTTGTTATCACCCTCCTGTTAATTCCTGGTTTTCCTTGTCTTCTCTCCTTGTTGATTTACTCCACATGGCCTTTAATGTGACATTTATAGTGACGTTATTGCCTGGCATGTTTGCAAAAAGAAAAATAACGAAAACCTGTTTGCTATTTCATGAAGACTGTTTCTGTTTAATATTCAGAAGCATATTTATAACTATTTGTAATCTCTCTATAACTTTAAGTGAAGCATGTAAATAAAGAAATTACAGAGGCTGGTATGGAAATTGAATTTCTTATTCATGGCTTTCTTCAACTCACTTCAGAACTAGATGGAATTATATAGAATTTTATAGTGCTGGGTGGAGGCCGCTCTGGCCTGCGAGCATGGTCTGTAGTTCAATCAGATCACGGCTGACCTGTATCCTGGCTGATTTGTATCCTGGCTAACCTGCATCATCACTAGACTATATCATGTCTAACTTGTATCCTGGCTCATTCATATTCTGGCTGGGTGTACCATGGCTAACTTGTATCCTGGTTACAAAAACAGAAGTTGCTGGAAAAGTTCAGCAGGTCTGGTTAACCTGTTTCATGCCTAACTTGTATCCTGGCTAACTTGTATCATGGCTGATTTATATCATGGCTAACCTGTATCCTGGCTAACTTCAGACTGGCAAACTTATGTTAACATAGAACATAGAACAGTACAGCACAGCACAGGCCCTTCAGCCCATGATGTTGTGCCGACCTATGATCCTACTAAGATCAAACTACCCTGCATGCCCTACATTTTATTATCATCCATGTGCCTATTCAAGAAAGCATGTATCCTGGTTAACTTGAATCAGGGCTAACCTGTATCCTGGCTAACTTATATCAGGGCTAACCTGTGTAGTGATTATAACAAGGTCAACCAGGTGGCCCTCATAGAATGAGTTCCCTGTAGGGCTGTTAATCTGGTCCAATCAGGGATCCCTGGCTGACAGATAAGAACAGGAGTGTCAGACATCCTGTTTACTCTGAGAGCTGTCGATGAGGGAGTTGGATCAGTGTGAAGTACTTTCCATGCAGAAGTAAAGGGTGACTTGGTGATGGGATACCGGCCTCTGTGGAGTTATTTCAACCTGTATCATGGCTAACTGTATCCTGGCTAACTTGTATCTGAACTCCTTCCATTTATTTTAGCTCAGTTTCCTTTCGTAGCCTTGAATACAAAAAAATCTAGTGGTCTCAGATTTGGTGTCATGTCCATTGCTTTCTTTAGTAAAGAGTTCCATTCCCTACCACTGTTGTTGAGAATGGCCTGCTCTGGTTTTAAGGTTATGTTACTTTGTTTGGATGTTACAACTGCTGAAAAAAGCCATTCTCAATCTACTTAATCAATTCCTTTCCAAATGCTCATTCAAATTACCCCAACCTTCCATATTGCAGGGCATACCTGCCTCATGCATCTAACCCCTCCTCGGGCTAACCAGGGTGGATGCAAAAGAGTTGCTTCCCCTGACTGGTGGGGTGGGGCAAGAATCTACAGCCAGGGGTCACAGTCTCAGGATTAGGTCAGGCCCTTTAGGACTTAGGCAATGTGAAATTTCTTCCCTCAAAGGGTGGTATATCTTTGAAATTCTCTACCCCAAAGGCTCAGTCATTCAAGACACCAATCAATAAATTTCTAAACTACTCACATTAAAGGATATGGAGATAAAATGGTACTGGGGTAGATAATCAGCCATGATCTAGAATGTGGAACAGGCTAGAGAGGATTAATGGCCTACTTCTACTCCAATGTTTCTGTTTCTTCCTAAACTAATCCTTGGAGACCTGTTAACGTTCTGGGCCATCTACTCTGTGTTTCTTCCGAAACCAAGGCACCCTTGCTCAGGTGAAGTCTGCAGCACTGAAACTGGTACTTCCGATGCGGTCTAACTGAAGCTTTATGTGGCTGAACTAAAACTTGCTTAAATTTTGGGGGTAGTAGGAACTGCTGATGCTGGAGAATCTGAGATATCAAGGTGAGATATCCATTCAGAAATGAAGAAGGGTCCAGACCCAAAACGTTAGCTTTCCTCTGATGCTGCCTGGCCTGCTGTGTTCATCCAGCTCTACACCTTGATATCTTAAATTTTGGGGAATTTTATTATCATGGCAAAATTCCATGAGCTTTTTTGATTATTTTCTGTGCCTGACTGCTGCATCTTAAGGATCATTGTGTGCAGGCTCTCAAAATCTTCTGCTTCTCGCTCTCTACCATTTGAGAGACCATTTTGTTATTTGTATTTATATAGCACCTTTCACTATTGCACGACATACAATTTTGCTGAGCACTTGAAATATTAACTAACTGCACAGAGGCCAATAGCCCATCACCAAGTCACCCTTTATTTACATGGGCTGTAACCAGTCAGCTCAAAGACAGTCTCTAGAGTGAGGAGACCTTCTGAATCTCCTGTTTATATTTGTCAGCCAAGGCTCCCTGATTGGCCCAGGTTAACAACCCCAATTAAAAATCTCATAGTCAATGAAATTTACCTGGCCATGGTTCCAATTACTACAAAATGCCTTAGCATATAAGGCTATGGGCCAATTACTGGAAAATGTGATTGGATAAGATGGATGTTTGATGATTGGCACAGACACAATGGGCTGAAGGGTCTCTTTCTGTGCTGTGCAATCTCTACGACTGAATGCTTCAAATCCACTCAAATAATTTTGAAGTGTTGTAGTATGGGGAAAGGGGTCATCAATTGGCACTCAGAAAGCTCCCACAAACTGAAATATGATAATGCCCAAATAATTTGCTTTTACATAAATGTTGGTTAGGACAACCCTGCTTTTCTTCAGAAAGATGCTGTGGGGATGTCTATGTGCCTTCCCCTCCCTATCCTCACCACCTTCCCCAAGAAGGGAGGCAAGACTTTGGTTTAAAATCTTGAACCTACAACACACTCCATATGCTCCCTACAGTCCCATGGCTAACCAAGACTCAATTGCCCTGGCTCCTCCATGGTCTGGAAGGGAATATTAACAGAAGGGCTGTTGATGATAAATTCAAAATCTTTTAAGTTGCTATAGCACTCTTGGCTTTCCAGAGCAATGGTTTTGTCACTTTATTCAATGAAGAATACTAGCTAGTCCATGGATTTGGGGAATACATTTTAATTGATCTGAGGCATGTGGTTGAATGAAAGATTGCAATTCAAATGTGTCAACAGAAATTTGAAATGATATGTTTGTCGATAGACATGGCAACAGAGCTTGGAAGAAGAATGATATATTGAATTTACTCATTGTACATTAATTCAGGCGATGAGACACTTCTGCATTGATCACGTGTGTATTTATAGAGAAAATTGTGTATTTATATAAAAATCTGTGTATTTATACAGAAAACTGTATAGTTACATAGAAAAACTAGTATTTATGACCACCAGACATCACAATGCACTTTACAGCCAAAAAAACACTTTCTGAAGTGTAGCCACTGCTGCAATGAAAGAAATGCAGCATCTTATTTGTGCACAGCAAGCCCCCATAAAGACCAATGTGACAACGGCCTCATACTCTGATTTTGTGATGTTGATTTAGGGAAAAATACTGGCTAGGTCATCAGGATAACTAATTTTTTTCTTCATTTGCGGGATGTAGGCATTGCTGGCCGGTCAGCATTTATTGCCTGTCCCTTGTTGCCCTTGAGAAGGTGGTGGTGAGCTGCCTTCTTGAACCACTGCAGTCCACCTGCTGTAGGTTGACCCACAATGCCGTTATGGAAGGAATTCCAAGATTTTGACCTGGCAACAGTGAAGGAACTGCAATATATTTCCAAGTCAGGATGGTGATTGTCTTGGAGGAGAACTTAAAGTGGTAGTGTTCCCATGTATCTGCTGCCCTTGTCCTTCTAGATGGAAGTGGTCATGGGTTTAGAAGATGCTGTCTGAGGATCTTTGGTGAATTTCTGTCGTGCATCTTGTGGGTAGTACACACTGCTGCTACTGAGTGTTGATTATAGAGGGAAAAGATGTATGTGGATGTGGTCCCAATCTAGCAGGCTGTTTTGTCTTGGATGATGTCAAACTTCTCGACCGTTGTTGGAGCTGTACTCATCCACGCAAGTGGGGAGTATTCCATCACACTCCTGACTTGTGCCTTGTAGATGGTGAACAGACTTTGAGGAGTCTGGAGGTGAGTTACTCACCGTAGTATTCCTAGCTCCTGACCTGCTCTTGTAGCCACTGTGTTTATGTGATGAGTCCAGTTGTGTTTCTTGTCAATGGTGGCCCCAAGGATGTTGATAGTGGGGGAATTCAGTGATAGTAACACCATTGAATGTTAAAGAGCAGTGGTTAAGTCATCTTTTATTGCAGATGGTCATAGCCTGGCATTTGTGTGGCACACATGTGTGCTACTTGTCAGTCCAAGCCAAGATATTGTCCATACCTTGTTGCATTTGACTATGGACTGCTTCAGTGTGTGAGGAGTCGCAAATGGTGCTAAATGATGAAACAGCTGAATATGGTTGGGCCTAGGACACGACCCTGAGGAACTCCTGCAGAGATGTCCTGGAGCTGAGAAGACTGACCTCCAACAATCACAACCATCCTCATATGTGCCAGGTATGACTCTAACCAATGGAGAGTTTGCCCCCGATACCCAATTATTCCAGTTTTGCTAGGGTTCCACGATGCCACACTCAGTCTAATGCAGCCTTGATGTCAAAGGCTGTGACTCTCACCTCACCTCTGGAATTCAGCTCTTTTGTCCATGTTTGAACCAAGGCTGTAATGAGGTCAGGAGCTGAGTGGCCCTGGCGGAACCCAAACTGTGCATGACTAAGCATGTTATTACTGAGCATGTACATTATTAATGATCCCTTCCATCACTTTACTGATGATCAAGAATAGACTGATGGGTGATAATTGACTGGAATGGATTTGTCCTGCTTTTTTCTATGTACAGGACATATCTAGGCAATTTTCCACATTGTTGGGTAGATGTCAGTGTTGTAATTGTAAGCTTGGGGAGCGGCAAGTTCTGAAGCACAAGTCTTCAGAATAATTGCCGGAATGTTGTCAGGACTCATAACCTTTACAGTACCCACTGTCTCCAACTATTTCGTGATATCACATGGAATGAATCGAATTGGCTGAATTGAACTCTCCTACTTTTCTTCACAATAGTGCCATAGGATCTTGTACATCCACCCAAATAGAAAGGGCTTTGGTCTAATACATCATCCAAAGGCCTGTAAAGAATGCACAAGTCTTCAAACGAGGATTGAACCAAGATACTTAGGATGCAGAGGTAAATATACTAGCAACTGAACCACAGATGACATCACCTAATACCAGTCACCTCCTTAGCATGTCCCAACTTCACAACTAATGACTGTTTCAATCTATTCATTCACAGGATGTGGACATGACTCGCTAAGTCAACATTTATTGCCCATCCCTAAATGTCTTTGAGAAGATCATGGGTGAGCATTATATAGGCAACCAATTTGCATGTGCCATGTCCCAGATATAGCAATGAGATTGTGAGCAGCTAATTTCTTTTGAGATGCTAACTGAGGGACGAATGTTGGCCAGGACACTCAGAGAACTTCCCTGTACTTCTTCAAGTAGAACAATGGGATCTTTTTACACTCTATGGAAAGGGCAAATGGTACCCCAGGTTAATAATCTCCTTGCAAAGACAACATCTCTGACAGTGCAGCAATCTGTAAGCACTGGATCATGTTCCCAGAAGTGATAGTGGTGCTGACTGAACTGGGTCTAAGTTCAACCATTGGAGAGTATTTATTAATAAATATATTAACTAGCAGCAAAGTTCTTAAAACAAGATGCTCATAGATTTAGTAATAATACAGTAAATGCAACAAAATGTAAACATTTACACCTCAAAGGTAGAACTCACAACCACAAAGAAGATTTGAATGTAGTTTAGTTCCAACTCAGTATTTCAAGCTGATCAAACAATTTTGAATTCAAATAACAATTCATAATAGTGGCACATTTTTTACATCTTGAAATCGAATTGTCCTATTTTTCAATTGCATACTTTTAGCAAAATTTAAAATAATTGCTCCACTTAGCCAGTATTTAATTGGCTTTAACATAAAAACTTACACCAATAAGCCAGATTGGGGAAATTCTTAATAATTATAACTGATCTAGATATTTATAGCTGCCTTCCTGTTGTGTAAGGTAATGATTCAGAAAGGGTTAACATTGGAGAATGCAATAGGCTCCACATAATCTCATGATGTCGTACAGTCTTGGATGAAGAATGGAGGAGTTTATCTTGAGATCCCAACCCAGAAATGTATTGTTCCTAGTTCCTGATAGTCTTAGTTAGGATGTCTAACTAGCCAATGTAACTTGTACCTATTGCTGTCATTTAATAAACTACTTCTCATTGTTAAGACAAGTGCCTCTTCTTGTTAAACCTCTCTCATGCTTCATCCTCCACCACTATAAGACCACAAAATATTGGAGCAGAATTGGACTACTCTTCAATTAGATCATTACTGATCTGAAAATTCTCAACTCACTTTCCTGCTTTTTGCCATAATCTTTGATTCTTTCACTGATTAAAAAATCTGTCTCAGTCTTGAATATGCTAAATGACCCAGTTTCAACAGGCCTCTACAATAACTGTTAACCAAATGGGTCCTGACACCTAGTAAAGAAAGGATTGGTAACAAACACAAACACAGGAATACACAAGTGAGCTGCATTTGAAGTAACTGCTTTTGCAGAGCAGCAGATAGAAAGATGGATTTGTAATTTTAACCAGGGAAGATTAGATCTTTCTCTTCCTGTTTTCTCTCACTTTATCTCAAAGCACAGAGTCAGGTAATAAATCTAGTAAGAGGAGCATCCATTTACCAAGAACTCAAAGATATCAGTTACTGCTGAAGCTACATGACATCGCTTAAATACCTGTGTTCTCAGTTTAAAACCATTCACCTCAAGAAAACTCTAAGGATTTTGAAACTGCATTTTATTTTATCTTCCTTTCCACAAAGGGTACTCTCCCTCTTTTCAACTTTATACCTAGGTTTTTGTGTGTTGGATGTTACATTTTATTATTTTCTCCAGGTTAGCAAGTAATAAAATTGTTCTTCATTTCACTCAGGGAAATCTTATAAACAGCTCCTTATTTGATTCTGGTGAACTGGTTAACTGCATTTTAACTGAAGTGTGTGATATAACTGCATGCTAAAAAGAATTTAAAACTTTTGTTGCGGGTGAATGAGAATGTAAATGCATTGGAGTCAGTTCAGAGGTGGTTTACTAGATCAATACCTGAAATTAGTGGGTTGGCTTATGAGTATGTGTTGGATAGGCTGGACTTATTTCCACAGGAGTTTATAAGAATGAAGGGTGAAGATTATAAAATCCTGAATTATTTTGACAAAGTGGATTTGGAAAGGATGTTTCCCCTTGTGGGTGTGTCCAGAAATGGGGAGCACTGTCTTGAAATTAGGTGCCACCCTTTTAGGATAGTTATGAGGAATATTGTTTTTCTCTCTGTCTTGTACAACTTTAGAACTGTCTGCCTCAAAGATCAATGGAGACAGGGTCATTGTATATTTTTGAGACACAGGTGGAGGTATTCTTGATAGGCAAGGGGTGACAAGAGTTATCAAGACTCTTGATAACTCTTGAGTGGAAATGTGGAATTCAAAACATAAACAGATCAGCTATGATCTTACAGAATGATGGAGCAGGCTCAAGGGGCTGAGAGGTCTACTCCCGCTCCTTTCTTGTATGTTCATAGGGGAGCTGATTCACTCCTCCTCATCTGGTCATTATAAAGATAATGTTATGATTCCTCTCCTGGGCTTGTTCACAGGATAATCATTAACCCCTAGAGATTCCAGGGATATCCTGGAGGATTGGCTAGTACCCTTACCCTGGTTGATGAAAAGTGTGTTCTTGAAAATTATATTCTTGTATATAAAAGCAAAAAATGCTGGTAATACTCTACAGGTTGGGAAGCATCCATAGAGAGAGAAACCAAATTTACGTTTCATGTTAATGAGTTTTCTTCAAAATATCTAGTGGCCTCAAAGATTAACATTCCCCACACTTTCTGTTCTTTTACTAGATTTCCAGCTTCTGAAAGCTTTTTGCTTTTGTGCTAATGCTTTTGTATATGTTGAATTTTCTTTGCTTCTTGCTGCTTGCAGACCCCAAGTTGAAGGGTTAATGGCAGGTTTGATCACAGAGTAGTTGAAATTCTCAACTGCTATGTTGAGGGAGACTGCTGCTCAAAGATAGATTGTTAAGGCAGTAGTGTCAGCCTTTCATCCCGTGGGCTATTGATCTGTGTGGCTGTCGTTCAAAGGATCATGGCTTTCTGCTCACCCCCATAGTGACCTTCATTATCTTGGCTTTGATAGGCTTTGTTTGCTGTGGTATTGCTCCATCATCAGCAGAATGAGGCCACTTGAAGGTTTAAGGAAGGGCAATGACAGTGGCAGAGTGAAGTCTTTTTGAAGTCTGATCCTAGCGCCAGTCAAACCCTTTGTCTCCGTACTCCTGAGGCTTTCTATGTGATCTGTCCTCCTCAGATACATGGACCATGCTCACAGATATTCTTGTGGCCAACAGAATATTTGGAAACACAAGAATGCAATCCTTGATGAATAAGATAAATGTAACCCAGCGGTAGCTCACTGAATCAGGGCTAGCTGGAGGTTCAAGTCCCACACCAAACGCTTGAGTTCATAATCTAGTCTGGCACAGCTAGTGCATACTGAAGGAGTGCTGCACTGTTGGAGATGCTATCTTTCATAAGAACATAAGATATAGGAGCAGTTGTAGGCCATTCAGCCACTTGAACTGCTGTACCACTGAATAAATTCATAGATTATCTGTAGGTTTAAGCCCACTTTCTTGCCTGCCCCACATAGCCCTTAACTTTCTTGTGGATCAATAATGTGTCTAACCCAGTCTTGAATATATTCCAAGACCCAGACTCCATTGCTTTCTAGGTTAGAAAACTCCAAAAGTTAATGACCTTCTGAGAGAAAAATTCCTCCTCTTCTCCATCTTAAATAGGAGGCTGTGGCTCAGTAGTATTATCGCTAAACTATTCATGCAGAAACTTAGCTAATGTTCTGGGGACAAGGATTTGAATCCTGCCACATCAGGTGGTGGAATTTGAATTCAATTAAATAAATCTGGAATCAAGAATCTACTGATGACCATGAAACCTTGTCAATTGTTGGAAAAAAATCTGGTTCACTAATGTCCTTCAGGGAAGGAAATCTACCATCCTCACCTGGTCTGGCCTACATGTGACTGCACACCCGCCGCAATGTAGTTGAGTCTCAATTACCCTCTGATATGGCCTAGCAGTTGTATCAATCGCTATGAAGTCTCAAATGGGAGACCCTTTAATGGAGTGAATTGAATTAGCTTTATTGTCACATGTACTCAAATGAATACAGTTAAAAGTTCACAATACCCGACTTACAGCACCATCTTAGGTACAAGATACCTAGGTACAGTCCTTAGTTACAGAATACAGAAATGAAGAAAAAAACGTACACTACAACTATACATGGTATAACCATAGGTCAGAAAAAAAAAGCAAAATTAAAAAGACAAACATCACAGTTTCTCTCCATAGGCTTTCTGCAGCAGAGCCAATGTAGGAGGTCTCCACGAGGTCCGACCATTGGCTGCTATCATGCTCTGCACTGGGCCACTGGTTATTGGTGTCCTCACTCCAGCTGCTGGCATCCCCACTTTGGACCAATGGTTGCCAGCGTCTCCACTGACCCTGCATTGGAGACTGGGTGTCTGAGGCCGAAAGAAAGGAGGAGACAGGAAGGTAAAAGAAAGAAGAAAAAGTGCAGGTGTAGCAGAGGTGCTCTGGCCTGAGTGTGCTACTCTGCTGCCATCTCACTGGAAGTCTTCTGAAACAGTGCCCCCTAACTCTGGATTCCCATATGAAAAGAGCCATCCCTTCAGTATCTACCCCGTGAAGCTGCCTTAGAATGTTATATCTTTCAAACAGATTAGCTCTCATTAAACTGAAAGTCTGGTCTGCTGTCAGGTGAATGTAAAAGAAACAGGTGAAAACAGAAGTAGACTCAGGGCAGGAAACAAAGGTTATGAGCAATCTCACTTTCCCCTCTATTGATCGTTTACTTTTATTTTGCTGTCTCATGGCTTGGAAAGCAAGTCACCGTTCAAGCTGGGACTGGCCATTCTGGCCTGGAGGATACATTTGTTGTGTGGTAGAGGTGGTTCATGCTGTAAGTTGTGGTTGCTTGGAGCAAGGGCATCTATGCAGAGATTTATGGACACTGGATAGTTCTCAATTACAGGAGAGATTTGTGTCTGGGCTGTGAGGCCTGAAATAGAGACATCAGTCCTAAGTGTCAGGGGAGTGGTCTTCTTTGAAATGAGAAAAAAACAAATGCATTTAGCTTCTTCCAATTAAATTGGCTGTTTCATTACAGAAATTTCATTCTGAGCTTGAGCATCTGCTTGCAATCTATCCCACTATCACATTAGTTATGAAGAAAGATTCTTACATTGACTTTTCGATCATTCTCAGTCAATGAAGCCATTAGACATGTACTTCACACCTGACACAAGAACTTCTCGACTCCCTCGGGAGGAATGGATCTGATTAGTAACTACGTTGTACAAGTGTTCCAGTAGATTTACGTTCTTTTCCCTCCATTGCTACACGGTATTAAGGGTTTTGAAAATAAAATGACAGCATATTTCTCTAAATTGGCTCCTGGTTCTAAGGAATTAGCAGTATGCTGACTATATTATTTCCATCTATCCCTTTGGGAGATCCCTATACACAGACTGCCACATATTGTC
Organism: Rhincodon typus; assembly: GCF_021869965.1. NCBI lineage: Eukaryota > Metazoa > Chordata > Chondrichthyes > Orectolobiformes > Rhincodontidae > Rhincodon > Rhincodon typus. The sequence goes on from NC_063368.1 coordinate 13,760,467, forward strand.
CCCACAGGGACATGTACTGACTAATCATACTTACCATATTTACCTGAGTAATAGTCGATCGTCTATATAAGTAGAGAGTCAAATTTTGTCCCAAAATTCTTAATTTTTTTTATATGGTTCATGCTTATTTTGGGGTTGGTGAGAACAGTCAAGTTAATATTTTTCATAATTGCTCTTTTCAGGTTTAAGCTGCCAGAAACAGATCACTTGGGACTGCTGTTCCCTGCTGGATTCAGGACCATGACTAGCAACCACTGAGACTGGCATCTCAGTGATGTGAGTGGCTGCCAAGACCTGGATGGATATCAATCCATTGAAAACATTCCTGTGTATAAGAGATCTTTCTTTTTGGCCAAAAATCTGGTCTCAAAAACACAATTTTGGTATGAGTATTTGTCACAGCTCTTTCCCAAACAGATTCCTGAATGCTACCAATCTATGCTATCTATGGACCCTAGATTCTCTGAGAGAATCAGTCATGTATTAAGTTAGGTGTCCCTTGACGAGGTAGCTACCTCCCAGATGGCTGTCTTTCAAGTCCTGTCTCAGGGAGACGATCTCTGTTCCAAGTGGTGCTACATTCTCTGTCTTGGTAATAGGCCTGAGGGGGATTATTTGAACTGGGTTTCATTCATCTCCCATCACAAAACAGTGCATTTTTTAAAAAAAGCTGTACCTGCAGTTTTATGGAGACAGTATAGAGACATCTTCAACCTGTATTTAATCCCAGGTTGTACTTGTCCTGGGAGTGATTGATGGGGACAGTGTTGAGGGAACTTTAATTCCACTTAAACTGAGTAGAGAGAGATTTACTTTCAGTTTAAAAGAGTACAGAGACCTTTACTGTGTATCTAACCCCATGATATCCCCATTCTGGAAGGGTTTGATGGAGACAGTGTGGAGTCAGCTTTACTCTGTATTTAATCTCATGCTGTATCTATCCTGGGAGTAATTTATGGAAATAGTGGTAAAAAAAGGGCTTCATTCTTATCACACCCCATGATGTCTCTGTCCTGGGAATTTTTGATGGGGATGGTACAGAAGGAGATTTACTCTGTATCTAACCCCCATACTGTGCCTGTCCTTGGGAATGTTTGATGGGGACAGTGTAGAGGGAACATTACTCTGGGTCTAGCCATATGCTGTTCCTGTCATTTAGTTTTACAGTCATACAGCACAGAAACAGACCCTTCAGTCCAACTCATCTGCACCGACCAGATATCCCATCTGACCTAGCATTTGACCCATGTCCCTCTAAACCAATCCTATTTTTGTATCCATTGAGATGCCTTTTAAATGTTGTAATTGAACCCACCTCTGGCAGCTCATTCCATACATTCCCACCCTAGGAAAAACACCTTGGCTATTCACCCTATCCATGCCCTCATGATTTTATAAATCTCTATAAGGTCAACCCCAGCCTCCGACATTCAAGGGGGCAAAGCCCCAGCCTATTCAGCCTCTATCTATGACTCAAAACTTCCAGTCCCAGCAACATCCTTGTAAATCTTTTCTGCGCCCTCTCAATTTTAACAATATCCTCTCTACAGAAGGGTCACCAGAATTTTTTTTTCCCTTAATTCATTTGTGGGATGTGGGCATCACTGACTGGCCAGCATTTATTGCCCATCCCTAGTTGCCGTTGAGAAGGTGGTGATGAGCTGTCTTCTTGAACCACTGCAGTCCACCTTCTGTGGCTTGACCCAAAATGTCATTAAGGGGAGAATTCCAGGATTTTGACCTAGTGACAGTGAAGGAACTGCAATATATTTCCAAATCAGGATACTGAGCGGCTTGGAGGGGAACTTGCAGCTGGTGGTGATCCCATATATCTGCTGCTCTTTGTCCTTCAGGATGGAAGTTGTTGTTAGTTTGGAAGATGCTCTCTGAAAATCTTTGGTGAATTTCTGCAGTGTATCTTGTAGATAGTACACACCACTGCTACTGAGGTCGGTGGTGGATGCATGGTGGATGCAATGCAATCAAGCGGGCTGCTTTGTCCTAGATTGCGCCAAGCTTCTTGAGTCTTGTTGGGGCTGCACTCATCCAGGAAAGTGGGGAGTATTCCATCACACTCCTGACTTGTGCCTTGTAGATACTAGACAGGCTTTAGGGAGTCAGGAGGTGAGTTACTCACCGCAGTATTCCCAGCCTCTCACCTGCTCTTGTAGCTACTGTATTTATGTGGTGAGTCCAGCTGAGTTTCTGGTCAATGATAACTCCCAGGATGTTGATAGTGGGGGAATTCAGTGATGATAACACCATTGAATGCCAAAAGTGTTCACTGTACACAGTATTCTAAAAATGGCCTCACCAATGTCCTATACAGCCTCAACATGACATCCCAACTCCTATACTCAAGGCAAACATGCCAAACGCGTTCTTCACCTACTTCTGTATCTACAACTCCATTTTCAAGGAACAATGCACCTTCACCTCCAGGTCTCTTTGTTTGGGAACACTCCCCAGGGGCCCTACCATTAAATGTATTAGTTTTGCCCTGGTTTGCCTTACCAAGGTGCAACACTTCACATTTATCTGAATTAAACTGCCATTCCTGGGCCCATTGGCTCACCTGATCAAGATCTCACTCTACTCTGAGATAATCTTTTTCATTGTCCACTACACCACCAATTTTGGTATCATCTGCAAACGTACTAACCATACCTCCTATATTCACATCCTAATCATTTACATAATTGGTGAAAAGCAGTGGACCCAGCACCAATCCTTGCAGCACACTGCTGGTCACAGCTCTCCAGTCTGAAAAGCAGCACTCTGACAGCACCTTCTGTCTCCTTCCTTCAAGCCAATTTTGTATCCAATTGGCTAGCTCCCCCGGATCCCATATGATCTAACCTTACTAACCAGTCTACCGTGCAGTAGATCGCTTGTTGATTGCTTTGCTGAAGTTGTTGGATGGGAATAATGTAGAGAGAATGTTAATCTTTATCAAAACCTGTGCTGTACCTGTCCTGGAAATGTTTGAGGACAAAGCTGAGGAATCAAAACCTTGTGCAGACTCTGTCCTGTCAGTGTTTGATAGAGACAGTATTGAGGGACTTTTACTTTCGGTTCAGAAGAGTAGAGGGAGCTTTACTCTGTATCTAACCCCATGCTGAACCTGTCCTGGGAGTGTTTGATGGGGATTTGTAGAAGGATCTTTACTCTGTATCTAGCCATGTGCTTTTCCTCTCTTGGGAGTGTTTGATAGGGACAATGCAGCAGGAGCTTTCTTCTGCATCTAGCCACCTGCTGTACCTGGCCTGGGAGTGCTTGATGGGATAGCTTTGCTCTGTACCTGTTGACATTTAAGAATCTAATCTAATTAAAGAACAATATTTGAGAGATTATAAGATGTGTGAGCAGCAACAATGTTATAATGAACAGACTATTTCCATGGATCCATTTCTCCCCTACTCCTCACTAGAAGTTATTTTCCCCTTTGATTTGGTTTCTCAACCTCTGGTTTCTATTGTGAAGTTTTGATCCCCTGGTAGCATCATTGTAACTAGCCACATGGGATGAATTGTTTACCGGCTATATTTTCCCACCTGTGTTCCATCATTTTAATTCCTGAATGGATTATCACCAAACTGATGTTTCAAAGCCCAGTTCATCTTGAGAGGGGAATGTTGATTAAAGCTTAGTTGTATCGTTATGGATGAGTAATCCAGAGTTCTGGATTAATATTTCAAGGAAAGAGTTCAACAGATGGGTGATTTTAGGTTTAGTTTGTGCCTGTCTTGGATATGTATTGGCTATTCATTCATTGTTTCTGGATTGAAATTTTGTAACCTGCCCCCACCCAGTTCCTAACAGCCCTATAGGTGTACTCACAGGAATTACAGCAGGATATGTTAATAGGGTAATTAAAAAGACATGCATTTATCAGTCATGGCATAGATTATAAGAACAGGGAGGCCATATTGCGATGAAACAGAACTTTGATTAGGTTATTCATTGAGTACTGCATGGAGCATAGTGGCACAGTGGTCAGTACTGCTGTCTCACAGCACCTGGAACCTAGGTTCAATTCCAGCTTCAGGTGACTGTGGAGTTTGCACGTTCTCTGCGTGGGTTTCCTGCATGTGCTCCAGTTTCCTCCCACAGTCCAAAAATGTGCAGGTTAGGTGGATTGGCCATGCAAAATTGCTCATAGGGTACAGGGGGTGTGCAGCTAGATGGGTTAACCATGGGAAGTGCAGGGTGATAAGGTAGGGGCTGGGGCTGGGTCTGGTTGGGATGGTCTTCTGGTAGGATGACTTGATGAGCTGTATGGCCCACTTCCACATTTGATTCTATAATATGAAGTAAATCTTTTCCACCCAGAGGCTGGTAGGGGTCAGGAATGCATTGCCTGGGAGGGTAGTTGAGATGGGAAACCTCACAGCCTTTAAAAAGTACTTGGATGAGCACTTGAAATATTGTAACATTCAAATCTATGGGTCTAGGTGGTAAAGTGGGATTAGTGTAGATAGTAGTATGTTTGATGATATAGACTGGATGGGCTGAAGGACCTCTTCTGGACTGTATGATTGTATGACTCTATCGCCGCCGTCTGAAAAGCATTTGGGGGGAACAATAAATGCCATCCCTCCCAACCACACTCACATCTGGTGAATTAATAATGATGAAAGAAATTGAAAAAAAAATCCATATTCTTCAGCAAACCTGCAGTTAATAGCTCTGTGCAGTTTGTGGTTTTGTTTTTGGCTTTCAAACATGTGAGCTGTGTTCATACTTTATCATAAACACTGACAGAGATAAAGGCCTACTCTGTGACATCAAAGATAATGGGACAAAGCACCAATGAGTCAGTCACAGTTTAATATTAAACACAAGAGTCCTCTGCACTAAAATAGATAAATTGCCCCGTCAGATCTCACATGACTAATATCTTCATGTTGAGGTGAGCCGTACATGTAGAGTGCTCACCAGGTAAACCAATAATTTAGGCCAGTAATGGAGAGTTAGTCTCTTTTTTAAAATTTGGTTTTTGGATGTGAACGCACTTATTGCCCATCCATTATTAACCTTGCATTTGTCATTGCTACCTCCCTTTAAAAATTGACTTGCATTTATATAGCACCCACGGAAGTTTCAAAGTGTTTTTCAGCTAACTAAGTGCTTTTGAAGTGTTGTCTTTGATGTAACGTAAGAATTGCAGAAGCCATTTTGTGCACAGTAAGGTCCCACAGGCAATAATGTGACAGGGACCAGATGATCAGTTTTTATGATGTGGGAATATTGTGATGTTGGGACAGAGAGCATAATTCCATGGATTTTTCCAGCTCAGGCACCATGTCTGACACCATTGGGTGACCCAATGAAATGGTTCTCATTCTAACGTTGATAAGTTCGAATTTTTTAGACTGGTGTGCACTCTACTCCTATTCTCTGGAATTTAGAAGAATGAGAGGCAAACAGGTTGAGACAAGATTCTGAATAGGGTTGCCACTGAGAGATTGTTTCAGCTGGTTGGGAACATGGGAGTGATGCTGAAAATCATGACAATTAGTGACTCTGCCATACAACACGATTGTGTGTAAAGATCATCATAATCATTTAATTTTTTTTGAACACAGGCTCTGCTTTTCAGTTTCAGCAGTTGCCGTTGTGACCTTGAGAATGCCAACATTGATCATTCTCAACATTTCTTAATGAAAGGACATTCTATCTCAGCAAAGGCCAGACTGATGCAGTGAAGCACTCTGGGCGCCCCCCCTTCTGTGTAAAAACAGTTGCACAAAAGAGGAATTTGATTTAAAAGGTGTAAATTGAGCTTTTGAATCAATGGCTTGGCATTGATTCTTTCAAACCCTGGATACATTACCTGAGCGATTTTAAAATTTCCTATAAAAGCAAAGTAATTTCGCTGCTGGAGTGCTGAAACAAAAGAAAAAGTGCCGCAGAAACTCAACATGTCTGGTAACATCTTTGGACAGGAGCAGAGTTAATGTTTCAAGTCCTGTATGACACTTTTTTAAGCCCGATTCTGCCCAAAAGTATAGGTTGAGATACAAATATCACCAGGACATTGTGAATAATTGCCCTGCTTTTCTTCAAAATCATGCCATTAGAATCTTTTCTCTCCCACCTGAGAGAGTAGGCAGTGGCCTCGGTTTAACATCACCTCAGAAAGACAGCAACTGTAACAGTGCAACACTCTCTCGGCACTGCTCTGAAATGTCAGATATGATTTGTGTGTTCAAGCTCTGGAGTAGTATTTGAAACTCAGAACCTTCTTCCTCAGAGATGCTGCAAGGGTGGTGGAAGCAGAAATTGTCAATGATTTTGAAAGGAAATTGGATGGGCACTCTAGAGGAATAAGCTTGCAAGACTGCATGGTTTACAGCAGTGGAATAAGACTTACTAGATTGCTCTATGGAGAACTGGCGTGGGCTTGATGGGCTGAATGGCATCCTCCTGTAGTTTGCTGATTCAATGACCCTATAAACAAGAGGATGGTTACCAACTGAACCACTGAGGGAGAAAAGTGCCTATTTGTACGGCATCTGGAAGATACCAGTTGTGTGGGCAGTGAAATGTCAGCAAAGAGATGGTGATGTGCCAATTATTCTGAAAATATGGAATTCTAATCAGTTTAAGAACCTTATAAAAAGCATATACTGGAATTCTGAAGCATGCAGGAAACACGTCAAAATTGATGGAGAGAACATCAGACAGAGTCAAAGGTATCGTCTGCTTCAAAACTGAAACAAAGAAGTTGGAACGACAAAATAATAATTCTGGTTCAATGGAGAAAGGAATGGAGCTGGTAACAAGTCGTGGAGAGCAGCTGTAAAGTATTACATAACATTAAAAAAACTAAGCACAGTGTGAATATCTGAGACAGTAGCAGGACTAAGGAAATGTGTAGGACGCTGGGAGAGTTGAAAAATCTGGAAATTAAGTCTAAAATTAAACCTATGCTTGATTTAAGAGGTCAAGCAATAGAGGTGCGGGCAGGAGACAAATAATATTGCAGGATTTAAAAAAAATTATTCCACTCTAGTCACAAGAAGCCAGAGCTATCAACTTTGTTGGATCTGCTCCTGGAAATTTCTTCACATGACTTCTGGTCCCCACTGCCCTACCACAAACCTTTGCCATTGTCCACTTTATACATCCATTCTCAAGGCACTAGATCTTGCCACAGCTAACCAGAAAACAAACAGACACTTTGTTGCCTGATTGGATGAGCCAATGAAGCATCTTCCTCCAACACCAACATTCCTCTACCAAACAATGAAAAGCATTGAAAAAAAAAGCTTTTTTAGATGTGTTTTTATGTTGGGTGATGTTCCCAGAGAGGATAATAGAGATCAATCTGCAGCTCCTGGAGACTCCAGGGTAATCTTGGTGTGTTGGCAACTCCAGGGATTGCACAGCTTTCACCTAAGATGTTACTCAACAGTTTGCAGCCCATTTCAACATTGGATGATCAGGTCAGTGGCCATCCAACAGGCAGCCAATGTTTGTGTCTTCTTGGACACAAAGACATAGGTCAGTGGGCTAAAACTAAATGATTTAGCTGAAGATGTCACAGTACACCATGAGTGCATTGAATGAAAGTGCTCAATAATAACTTGTGAAAAAGGAATTAGATGAAACATGATGGGAAAAAAAAACTTTCAAGCTTTGAGAAATGATCAAGGGAATGAGATCCAGTTGTTCTCTTTCAGCAGGTGGCAATGAGGACGAGGTGACACAGATTTAAGGTTTTGATAAAGATACATGAGTGCAGGTGAGGTGTTTTGTGAGGAAGGATTTTGGTTTACTGGCAATCACCTGGAGATCACTACTCACGAGGGTGGTGGATTTATTTCAAAAGGAAATCATATGGCTTCTTAGGCAATAAACTTGCAACACTAATGGGATAGACTGATAGGTAAGGCTGACTGGATTGCTGTATGGAGAGCTGCTGTGGGCTTGATGGGCTGAATGGCCTCCACCTGTGCATTTTACAATGCAATGACTCTGTGCACAACAAAATGGCTCCAAGTGGTGTGGCTCCTCAAGAGAACACTGGGAAACTGGTAGACCAAAATCAGAGGTTATAAGCTACACAGGAAGTCTCTTCAGGCTGGTGGCAGTGGGGCACATGTTAGCCTTTTTCCTGACATCTCTACTCTCATTTCAGCAAAGATTTATAGGTCAGAGTCACCTGCAAAGTAAAAGGGACCAGAAAAGGAAACTGCAGAAGCATTTCTGCATTTCAGACAGGGTTTTCCAACCTTTCTAAGGTTATTTGAAAGTGACAATGCTGCTCTAATGTGAAAGTGAGGTAGAGGGGACTTTAAGCTGTGCAAAGTATTGCAACCTCTGTCATCCCCTGATCTATCATATCCTTAACTTGTGTTGTTATGTTGCTGTGGAACCCAGATCCACGGCAACATGCCAAGATGTTGTTGCTTAGCAACACTACTCCTGACAGGATTTGCAAGGCCTTGTAAAATCATTAGCTGCAGGCAAATGAAGGGTTAGGCAACAGTTCCCAGTCGGTAATTATGATTCTACACAGGGGACCTCAGGGAGCGGTGGCCACCAGAAAAAGCCACAGCTCTTAAAAATCATCAGGAGTAGGAATAATCAGAGCACAAGGCAGGAGTGATGGACGAGCAGCCATTTCCTTTCTGTTCTGCATTTACAGTTTCACTGGGATAGCAATCAACAAACTAAGCGATGGGGTTTTCTGATGCCAGATGGTACCCTGCAATAGCTGGGAGTGGGGAGACATGGGTAGGGACAGAAATGACAGGCCCCAGTGCTATTCCCAGCCCTGCCCCTAGCTCACGGCATGAACACACAGGCCCTAATATTCCCCGACCCAAGCACAGTGATCCCCTAGAGCCCTGGGCACTCGTTATCCAGCTATGATGTAACCCCCTAGTCCCAGACTCTGGGGGTAGCATTGCGAACTTTTTCTGGATTCATTCCTGGAAGTTATTAACATGATGTCCCATTGGTCCCCACCCTCCCATGTTCCCCCCCATTGATTGCTGGACAGGTCCTGCCTCAGGATGCACAATCCAGTTGGGAAGCCAGCATACCTGATAACACCCAATCAAATGATTAGCTATTAGACTCCACTTCCTATCTCCTAAGTCTTTGGGGATAGTCACCATAGTCCTACCAGACCATACAGCTGTACTCCCATTAGAGAGAGAGAGATGACTGGTGGTGGTTTAACCCGCGGGTCACCACACCTCAAACAACAGGAGGGGTTGAGAAAGATAGTCCTCTATGGTAACCTCAACCAGTTTGGGAATTGATCCCACACTGTTGCCATCACTGCATCACAAACCAGTCATCCAACCAACTGAGCTAACCAACACCTAAATTAATATGTTCAAAGAAGATAAATAGAAAGTGCGCAATGGCTCTCGAGGATTACCTTCTGTGGTTGCTCACAGCAGGCTCTGGGAGATCAGTCTTTAATTCCTATGTGGAGCTATCCTTGGAGATTGGCAATCCTATCCTCCAGTGCTCTGGCATTTCCTTTATCTTCTTACTGTATCACTAACAGGGGTTAATCCGAATCCCTGTGAGCCTTAGTAAATATGTCCAGCCAGCATATTCTATTGCTGAGCATGTATATTTTCAAAATATTTACCATTCATTGATAGAATATTGGCTGAACCAGCATTTATTGCTATCCCTAATTGCCTTGCAGAAGGAGGTGGAGAGTTGCCTTCTTGAATCACTGCTGTCCAGGTAGTAGTGAGATATGCACAGTGCTATGAGGGAGAGAATTCCAGAATTTTGATCTACAGACTATGAAGGGACAGCGATATGGCCTCAAATTAAGATTGTGACTTGGAGGAGATTTTGCATCTGGGTCTTTACCAGCCAACCAGCCTCCATATTCAAAGCATCATCTTCCATCATTTCTGCCACGCCTGCCATGATGCCACTACCAGAAACAACTTCCCCTCCCCTGTCAGCATTCATGGCCTACTCCTCTATCATCCATGATAGCTCATTCACTTCCCATGGGACCTTCCAAAGTAATCACAGGAGGTGCAACATTCACCTCTTTACCTAGCCCCCCCCCCCGCCCCTTTCCACAGCCTCAAACAATTCTTCCAGATAAAGCAGCAAGTTTCTTGCACATCTTTCAAATTAGCTGACTGTATTCACAGCTCACACTGCTGTCTCCTCTGCATCAGGGAGACCAAGTACAAACTTGGTAAGCGCTTCGTGGAACATGAACACACAGGCCCTAACATTCCCCAACACAAGCGCAAAGCTCTGCTCTGTCCATAAGCATGACTCTTTTAATTTGAAATCTTGCTCTCTTATCATGCTTACATTTCTGTCTGAGGCCTGATGCAATATTCCAGTGAAGTTAATCCAACGTGAAGGAACAGCACTTCATTTCCTGATTAAGCACTCCATAGGCTTCTGGACGCAACATTGTATTCAACAACTTTAAAACATTAACACTGTCCTCAAATTTTAAATGACTTTACCTCAATTGTCATTCTGTATTTTGTCCTTGTGTTTATGCTATCTGACAGAACTGACCTTTGTTCTGCTTTATAACCTACCTTGGACCTTTTCTTAGTTTATTTGCTAGAACCATTATCATTCTATTTGTCTTTTGTTCCATGATATCATTGGTATGTAATCTTTCTGCCCTCTAACCTCTTCTTGACCCTTCCTACTTTTTCAGTTGGATGAAATCAAAGGCTAGGAGATTTGATTGAGGTGTTTAAACCATGGAACAAAAACAGAAATTGTTGGAGTTACTCAGCAAACTGAGTTCTCCCTGCAATTTCTGTTTTTTTTTCTGATCCTCAGCACCCACAGTTCTTTGTTTTATTATCATGCTTTAAACATCTCTAGCAAATTTCCTAGACTTCCTGTTACATACAGCCAAGGCCAGGAGGTCTGGTTCTTTTCTTACTTGCTGCTCTGCAATCCCCATATAACTGAGGCTAGGTAGAGCTGCTTTCTGCAATCAACACAGCTGAGTTCCACTCACTCAGCCAAGATCTGGAATTAAACTTTACTGCATGTGTATCTGAGTTCTGAGCTGATTTGACCAAATGAGCTGTCAATTAAGGAAATACATTGATGAGAATTGATAATCCCGCAATGTAAAAGTGCTAGATTAATGTTAGTCTGGATGAGTGCAGCTCAATACCATTGCAGAATAAAACAGCCTGTCTGACTGCTTACCAATCACCATGTTAAATATTAATTTCCTCCACCACTGGTGTACAGAGGCAGCAGTGTGTACTGGTTGCAATTTGCATCGCAGCAAATCACTAAGACTCGATCAGCAACATCTTCCAAATCAGCAACCTTTGCCACCTGGAAGGACGAGAGCAGCTCTTCCACCTGCAATGAAAACAAAAGAAAAACCCATAGATGCCACAGACCTGAAATAAAAGCAGAGAGTACAGGAAAATCTCAGCACATCTGGCAGCTTCTGTGGAGACATAAAAACAGAATTAATGATTCGAGTCTGATATGACTCTTCTTTGGAATTAAAGAGAGGTGGAAATATTATTGATATGTTGAAAACACATAAAAACAGAAATTGCTAGAGAAACTCAGCATTTCCAGTAGCATCCATTGACCTTGAACTCAAATGTTAATTCTGTTTCTCTGCACAAAGATGCTACCAGACCTACTGAGTTTCTCTATCAATACTTGTTTTTGTGTGTTTAAACCACAGACAGTTTTCAACATGTCAGTAAGATAAAATTGTTTCCATTAACAGGAGGGTCAATAGTTAGAAGCACAGGTTTAAGATGACTGATGGAAGAACCAGAGGCAATGTTCAAGTATAAAAACATTATGCAGCAAGTTGCTTAATTCTGCTTCCTGTGTCTTAACTTGCACCAAGTCCCACCTACCCTTCAACCCTGTGGTCTCCATAGTGACTCCCATTTAAACAATGTATTGATTTTAAAATTCATATCCTTGATTTCAGGATCCTTCTATGACCTTACCCTTCCCCGTTTTTATAATCTTCTCCAGCCGAACAATCCTACAAGAGATCTCCCCTCTAATTCTGGACTCTTGAGCATCCCTTAACATAATCATTTCACTATTCTTAAAAAAAAAGCACATGGGGTGTGGCATCACTACACGGGCCAGCATTTATTACCCATCCCAAAATGCCCTGGAGAAGTTGGTGGTGAGCTGCCTTCTTTCACTGCTGTGGTTGTTGTGCTGTAGGGTCATCCACAATGCGAGAGTTCCAGAATTTTGACCTAGTGTCACTAAAGGAACAGCGATATATTTTCAGGTCAGGATAGTGAGTGGGTCAGATGGGAACTTGCAGGCGATGATGTTTCCACCCATCAGTTGTCCTTGTCCTTCGAGATGGTCATGTTTTGGGTTTTGAATGTGCTATCAAAGGGAACTTGATGAGTTGCTGCAGTCCGTCTTGCAAGTGGTACATACTACTGCTATTGTTGTTGGTGGAGAGAGTGAATGTTTGTAAATCAAGCAGGTTGCTAAATAGTGTAATGTTCCTCGAGTATTCTTGGTGCTGAAAGCATCCAGGCCTGAGAATATTCCATCACATTCATGATGTGTGCCTTGTAGACAGGCTTTGGGGAACCAGGATGTGGGTTACTTGCTGTAGAATTCCTAGCCTCTGACCTGCTGTTGTAGCCAGTGTTTATATAGTTTGCCAGTTCAGTTTCTAGTAGGGGATTCAGTGATGGTAACATCACTGAAAGTCAAGGGGCAGTGATTAGATTGTCTCTTACTGGAGACGGCCATTGCCTGACATTTGTGCGACACGAATGTTACTTACCATTCATCAATCCAAGCCTCGATGTTGTCCATACTTACTCCATTTAGACACTTACTGCTTCAGCATCTGAGGAGTGATGAGTGGTGCTAAACATTGTGCAATCATCAGTGAACATCCCCACTTCTGACTTCATGACGGAGAGAAGGTCGTTGATGATACAACTGTAGATGATTGGGCCCAGGACACTATCCTGAGGATCACCTGCACAGATGTCTTAGAGCTGAGATGACTGACCTCCAATCACATTCATCTTCCTTTGTGCAAGGTATGACTCCAATCTGTGGAGAATTTTCCCCAATTCCCATTGACTCCAATGTTGCTAGGACTCCTTGAAGCCATATGCAGTCAAATGCAGCCTTGAGCAGTCACTCTCCCCTCACTTCTGAAATTCAACTCTTTTGTCCATGTTTGGACCAAGGCTGTATTGAAGATATGGGCCGAGGGCCCTGGCAGAATCCAAACTGGGCATCAGTGAGCAGGTTATTGCCGAGCAGGTGCTGCTTGTCAGCACTGTTGATGATTCCTTCTATCTCTATGGTGATGATTGAGACTAGACTGAGGGGTGGTAATTGGCCAGGTTGGATCCATCCTGTGTTTAATGGATGGGACATATGTGGATGAATTTCCACATTGATGGATAGATACAATATTGTATCAGTACAGGAACAGCCTAGGTATTGGCACAGTTAATTTGAGCATGTTTTCAGTACTATTGCCAGCATGTTGTCAAGGGCTATAGCCAGTGTCTTCAGTTATTTTTTGAAATCACGTGGAATGGTTGGTTGAAGGCTGGCATCTATGATGCTGGCAACTTCAGGAGGTGGTTAATATGGATCATCCCCTCGGCACTTCTGGCAGAAAATGGATACAGCTACTTCTGCCTTGTCTTTTGCACTTATGTGCTCAACTCCCTAGTGTTGAGAATAGGAATGTTTGTGGAAATTCTACCTCCCTTTATTTAATTAATCACCACTATTCATGACTGGATGTGGCACAACGGCAGACCTTTAATTTAATCTATTGGCTGGAGCTTGCTTAACCCTGTCTTTCAGCTTCTGCTGTGTGGCACATAAATAGTCCTGTGTTGTAGTTGCTTTATGTTGACACCTCATTTTCAGCTATGCCTGGTATTGTTCCTGGCATGCTCTTCTGTGCTCTTCATTGAACCAGAGTTGATCTCTCTACTTGATGGTAACGGCAGAGCTGGGGATATGACAAGCCATGAGGCTATAGATTATGGTTGAATATAATTCTGCTGCTGCTGACAGCAGCTCATGAATTTTGCTACAACTGTTCAAAATATGTTCTATTTACCACTGTGATAGTATCATTCAACAGAATGGAAGGTATACTCAATGCGTAGATGGGACTTCATCTCTACAAGACCGTGTGATAATCACTTCTACCTGACACTGCAAACACAACTGTGACAGGTATATTGGTGTGAACCAGGTCAAGTAGATTTTTTCTTGCTGTTAGTTCCTTCACCATCTGACACAGAGCCAGGCTGGAACTTCTTTCCTTTAGGACTTAGTTGAGGTTGCGGTGGTGGGCTGGGGGCCTGGTCCAGGAGCAGCCCTGGGATCTGGGATTTTTGGCCCTGCTCCTGCTTAAGAGTAGGTTCAATGAGAGCAATCAAGATGGAATTAGACTGTTATTAGACAGTTATTTGAAAAGACAGAATGCGGAGGGTTAGGGGGAGAAAGCCAGAGGGGCGATACTAAGGGAATTGCTCTTTCAGAGAGCTGGTGCAGACATGATGGGTTGAATTGCCTCCTCCTGTATTGTAACTCATTCTGTGATTCTGTAATTGAATAGCTTCTACAAAGAGCTGGCGTGAGCATAATGGGCTGAATGGCTTTCTTAAATTACAAGAAACATTATGTGATTCAATACCTGCTCAAATAGGCAAGTGTAGAATGTATGGCAGGTGTGGAAGGGCTGGATTGGACTTTGGCAATACTCCATATCTTCTTGGGGTAGGTGTGTAACCCACTGACATTCTCTAAGCAAGTTCCTATAATAAGGTTAATCCATCCAGAAAAGGATTCAAGAACATCTACCCATCCCCCACCACCGTCCTATCTCCTGTGCCACCAAAACAAACCGACAGCATGACACCATTAGCTCTCACCCTTTATAATGCTAAATAAGACCTACAATGATTGCAAAGACTATGAACTTTAATCACCCAGAAGGCTAGATAGTAACCTAAAGTTAACGTATTCTGTCTTCACATTCTCACCTGGAGAATTTTTTTTAGTCTTCTAACCTTGAACTGATAAAATGTAAATAATTCAGCAGAGAAATAGCATGTGTCATGCTGTTCTCCTTGTCCCGATGCTGATTGTATGCCTGCTCCCTGAAAGCCTGGTAAGTTGGAGAATGGGTTTGCAGGCACCTGATTGGTTCAGTGGTTTCCACGGCAACAGGAAGCCCCTAACCAATCGGCATTGCTGCAGTGTGTAATAGGTTTTCAGGGACAGTCAAGCAGTTTAACTCTTCAGTGTTCTCCATTTCTAGGGGAATTTCCATATTCCTTTCCTTAGTTTATCCCTTGGGCTCCTCATAACCACCCACACATCTCTCCCTCTCCATTATGAAGTTCCTTGGTCAGAAGAATGATGCACAAATGTCAATCATGTCCATCACTGTGATGCTGGCTTTCTCCTAACTTCAGAGACACTGAATGACACAGTTGTTACACCACAGAAGGAGGACAGTTGGCCCATCTTGTTGGTGCCAGCTGTCCAAATGAGCAATTCATCTCGTGCCGCAGTTTCACCCTTGCTCAATAATCAAGCCTCTTCTTCCTTTTCAGATAACAATGCAATTCCCTTTTGAATGCCTTGACTGAACCTGCCTCCACCACACTCCCAGCAGCGCATTCCAGATCCTAGCCACTCATTGCAGTGTCTCCATTGCTGCTTTTGCCAATTACCTTAAATTTGTGCCCTCTGGTTCTTGAACTTGCCATCAGTGGGAATAGTTTTTCCTTATGTATCCTGTCCAGATCCCTGGTAATTTTGAACACCTCTATCAAATCTCTTTTCTTAACCTCCTCTTTTCTCCTTAGGCAAACTGTCTCAACTTCATGAGCCTTTCTCTATAACAAGTTTCTCATCTTTGGAACCATTCTTGTAAATAAAGAACAAAAGGACAGTACAGCACAGGAAAGGCCCTCAAAGCCTGCACCAACACATTGTGCCCTTCCATACAAAAACTGTCTTCACTTACAGGATCTGTATCCCTCTATTCCTTCCTATTCATGTATTTACTCAGGTATTTCTTGAATGCAGCTATTGTGTCTGTTCCCACCACCTCCTCTGGCAGTGCATTCCTGGCACTCACCACTGTTTGTGTGAAAAATTTGCCTCGCACATCTCTTTTAATTCCAACCCCCTCCCCCAACCCCCCCCCCCCACTCCCCGCACCCCATGCACCTTGAATGTGTGCACCCTTGTAATTGACCATTTTAGCCTGGAAAAAAGCCTCTAACTTTCCAATCTATCTATGCCATTCACAATTTTATAAACTTCTATTAGGTCGCCCCTCAACCTCCTAAGTTCCAGTGAAAACAAACCCAGTCTATCCAACATTTCTTCATAGCTAAAATCTCCCATACCAGGCAACATCCTGGTAAACCTTTTCTGTACCCTTTCCAAAGCATTTACATCCTTCTGGTAGTGTGGTGACCAGAACTGTACGCACAATATGCAAATCTTTTCTGCACTGCCTCTAATAACTTCACAACTTTCCGTAAGTGGGACACCCAGAAGTGTATGCAATACTCCAATTGATGCACTAGCATTTTACTCACATTCAACATAACCTCCTTGCCCTTGTACTCAATGCCCCTATTAATATAGGCCAAGATGCTGAACACTTCATCCACTACACTCTCAATCTGTCCTGTCACCTTCAGTGACTTGTGCACTCAACTTTCTTTGCCTCTACACCCTCTCCAGAACTGCACCATTTCTCTGTGTTCTTCTTACCAAAATGAGTCACTTCATACTTCTATTGGCCTGAATATCTATAGATAGAAAATTTCCAGCATGGGCAATTAGCATCTGTCCTGCAAACCCACAACATCTCCACTTGCCCCCAAACCCCTATCATCTCTTCAGAAACACAGTACTGCATATGCAAATAGGATGTTTAATGATAATTTGAGACCCCTTTTAAATTTTAGTCTGTTCAATCAGATCAGGTCTCTGTATGCTCAACCAGTGATTCTCCTAAAGATACATTTTGAATAACAAAAGAAGGTAGCCAGAGACTTTCAGCATATGTGAAACTGATATTTGACTCATCCCTCTATTTCACAACAGGTTAAGGTTAAAATTGCGGCTACAATTTATCTTTGGAGAGAAACAATTAATTTTTCAAATCTCATATGACTTCTTTAGAACTCAGTACTGATGAAGAGCCATATTGGACTCGCAGTGTTAACTTTGTAGCTCTCTCCACAGATGCTGCCAGATCTGCTGAGTTTCTCCAGCATTTTCTGAGTTTGTTTCAGATTTTCAACGTCGACAGTATTTTGCTTTTCTCTACAATCTGTCTTGCTCCATTCCTCCAATTTCCTTGGTAACATAAATGATATTGACCACATGATCATTAGGAAGGGATGTAAGATCACATTACTCCGAGGAGATGGGTCTCCCAAGCAGCCTAATGGCACTGTGAAGTGCTGTCCTGTATATAGTTGGTATTATAGAATCATAGAGCCATGCAGCATGGCAACAGACTCTTCAGTCCAACACGTCCATACCGAATCTGTCCCAAACCAAATTAGTCCCACTTGCCTACGTTTGGCCCATTTCCCTTCAAACTTTTCTTATTCATTTGTAACTGTACCTGCATCCACCACTTCCTCTGGCAGTTCATTCCAAATACGAACTAAGCTTTGTGTAAAAAAGTTGTCTCCCACATCCCATTTCTCTTCTTACCTTAAAAACATGCCCCCTAGATTTGGTATTTACGAAGTTCATGATGTTTGCTGATGATAAAAGATTTTGGCAGTATTATCCCAACCCTGTCCTGGACCTAACTGGAGATAAAGTTAAAAATTCAACATTGAAGTCCCTCTTAGTATAAAGTAGAAAAATGAGGAGATAAAGTTAAAAGTTCAACATGACAGCCTCTTCTTAAATGCTTAGTCATGTTGGGCTTGCACTCCCCACAAAGATTTGATCTCGTCTGCGCTCACCAGCGCCGCAGATGCTGGGAGACCTTGAGCTCACTCTCCTCCGTGTTGAGCTCACTCTCCCCCCGTCTTCTCACTGTTCCCTGCACTGGCGCAATTTCCACCATGCTGCGCCAAAGTCAACTCCCTCCACCACCACTGCTGGGAAGAAACCTTACTTCAGGTGTGTTGGACACCTTGAAGCTGCCAATCTCTCCACAGAAGTTAAGTTTAAGAAGAGCCGTGGAAGAAATAAAAAGTAAAAGCAGATGAGCTCTGGGCAGAAACCCATATGTTGCACTGCTACTCTGCCGCGACCTTGGAAAACATCTTTCTCTTGCTTTCTCTTCTTTGAAAACAACCCTTAAAGTCAGCATCTTTGACTACAAGCTTTCAATCATCTACTATGAAGTCTCCTTCTTTGACTTTGTTCCAATTTACATCTGGTTACACCCTTATGGAATATGTTAAAGACAGAATTACAACACTGAAGAGGCTATAGAAATGCAAATTGTTGCTGTTGTTCAGGCAATCATTCTCCTCAGATTACAGCATGATCCCATTATCATTGGATATCCATTACTGAGTAGATGCAGAAAAATCTTAGCAAGTTCAATATTTCTGAAAAGAGGTGAGTTGCCAAACATTTTATCAGGACAAATGCAAGAATGCCAAATTTCAAACAATCACAAGAACTTATACTACAGAGAACAGACTGCTGATTGGTTGGCAAGTAGACCATGATTAGCTGAGGCATTGACATGGTGAAAGCAACCGGGTCAAGACCACCAGACTTTTCATTGGCAGTGAAGTACTTTTTAATTATGTTTTATTCATTTGTGTGACATGGGCATCACTGGCTAGGCTAACATTTATTGCCCATCCCTAGTTGCCTTTGAGAAGGTGTGGAGGCCTGCCTTCTTCAACTGCTGCAGTCAACATGCTGTAGATGTACTCACTATGCTGTTTGGGAGGGAATTCCAAGGTTTTGACTCAAAGACACTGAAGGAACGGTGATATATTTCCAAGTTAAGAAGGTGACTAGCTTGGAACAGAGCTTGCAGGTGTTTCTGTTGCCATATATCTATTGCCTTTGTCCTAGGTGGTAGTGGTTATGGGTTTGAAAGGTGCTGTCTAAGAATCTTTGGTAACTGATGTAAAACTGATATATAACTGATAAAAAAATAATGTTGTAATGTAGCA
>NC_063368.1:13780044-13805124 GCF_021869965.1 Rhincodon typus
AGAGATAGTAGGAACTGCAGATGCTGGAGAATCCGAGACAACAAGGTGCAGGGCTGGATGAACACAGCAGGCCAAGCAGCATCATAGGAGCAGAGCATGCTCCTTCTCTCTGTGCCTTAGCTTTTTTTGACCACTCTCAGTATCTGTATTTCTTTCCCTGGCCATATACCTACTTCTTTGTCTTCTATGAAGAGCCCCTTTAAAACATATTACCCCCACCAAACTCTTTGTCACTCTTTAGCTGCTTTACAGCCTTAGTTTCAATGGAGTAGTTCATTATGCTAGAGATGCTATAAAAATAAAGTTGTTGCAGTCGTTTTCCATATATATGCGTTGGACTAATATATCTGACTTTCTTTCTCTGACAAAGGTGTCAGCAAGGGGGTTAGTATGAGCTGAGGGGCAGAGGCATCATTTCATTCCATCAATCGGTCAATGGGATCCTGTCACTGAGTTGAAAAATGATCAGAGGTATGACATTTAGTGATTTCTTTCAGTTGTATCTATGGTCCTTGATAAATGAGGCTTCCTCAGTGTAAATATTTGATGCCTGTTATGTATGTTTAGGCACTTTTTCATTATGCAAAATAATGATTAGAATCTGAGAGAGATGGTGGGGAGGGTGATGACTTTGATCTTTTGACTCAGCTTCTTTACAAAGATGTGAAGCTTAACTCTTTGAATGTTCACTGCATTATGATTGGAAAATCCGTCAACCTCAGGATATGCCTGCAGTTGCCATGCTTAAATCACCCCTCCTTGTCTTTCAGTCCTCCTAATGCTAGGTGGTATTGCAGTTCCTTCAAGATTAGTCTACTAGGCCTGTTACTCTAGATGTCACCAAGGAAGAGAAGATTTAGAACACATGAACAAGAGTAGGGCATTCAATGGGCTGAACCTACCTTTCATTCCATGATCATGGCTTAATACCTTTCATCCACTCTGTACACCATTACAAATCAGGAAGAGATGAGCTGAGGCCTACTCCAGTCCCCACCGACAACTCTTTCTTTGGTACATTGATGGCTTTATGGGTGCTGCTTTCCTCTATTGTCTGGAATTGGAAACGTTTATCTATTTCACTTTGAATTTCCACTCAGAACTGTCGATGTGACATTGGTCACCTCAATTTCCCGGCACACCCCCCTTAGCCATTTCAACCTATCTCCCTCTGAACAGACTACAATCAGTGCTCTGAGATTCAACCCTGACTTCGTAATTAAGCCTGCTGACAGGGGTGGTGCTGTTGTTGTCCGGTGTACTGTCTAATACATTGCAGATGCTGAGTGCTAGTTCTCAGATACTTCCTTCTAGCTCCCCCTGGACCATGCCCTGACGATGGAACACCAGGCCATTGTATCGACAATAGTCACTGATCTCATTTCATCCGGTGATCTCACACCAACTGCTTCTAAGCGGAGTCTCCTAACCCCACAAAGTCCACTTCTACCTCCTTCCCAAAATCCACAAATAGGACTGCCCTGGCAGACCCATTATTTCCACCTGCTTCTGCTCCACAGAAGTCATCTCTTCCCTCCTTGACTCACTTTTTTCTCCCATTGTCCAGTCCCTTCCCACTTACCTCCACGATTCTTCTGATGCTGTACATCAGTCTGAGAATTTCCAGTTCATGTGCCCCACCCACCTCCTCTTTACAATGGACATGCAATCTCTTTACGTATCCATTCCCCATCAGGATCGTCTCAGGGCTCTCTGCTTCTTCCTGGAAAAAAAGGCATGAACCGTCCCCATCCACCACGACCCTCCACCACCTCGCTGAGCTAATCCTCACTCTGAACAACTGTTCCTTGCACAACACTTATATTCTGTCTGCAAAAATAATCAAGCTTCCGGTTGCCTGCCATTTCAACACACCACCTTGTTACTTGGCCAAGCATCTCTGTTTCGGGCTTGCTGCAGTGCTCAGCGAATCTCAGCGCCAAGCTGGAAAAACAGCTCATTTTCCGTTTGGGAACCCTGCAGCCTTCTGGACTCAATATCGAGTTCAATAATTGTAGGGCTTGAACACCTTCTCTCGTGTCCTTGCCCCGAACCCCCACACACCAGACTTTGTCATCACATGGGCTGCTACCACAACCAACCTATTGTTAGCTACTAATTGTCTCAATTAGCAGCTATTCATTCTTCCAGGCTTCTATACATTTCTTTGTCTGCCCAAGTGTCTCTCTGGGCTCCATGTCCATCTATTATTTACTCCTTCCCCCTCCCCCCAACCCCTTTTTTAGCTTAAACACAAACCTTTTCCCAGCTATAATCAGTTCTGAAGAAGGGTCAATGGTCCTGAAATGTTAATCTGCTTTCTCTCCACAGATGCTGCCAGACCTGCTGAGTTTTTTCAGTATTTTGTTTTTGAGGGGAGATGCTTAACAGAGTGAAAATTACCTAGCCATATATTTTGATCCCCAGTAAATAAGAATGATATTCATTGTGCTATATAAATAATACAATTGAAGATTTCTGTGTATGTATGTCTAGACAGCTCACTCAACAGGAACTAACTTGGCAAGTGCCTTCTTGTTCATTGAGCATTTGGATAACTAAATAATGCACTGTGACAAGCAAGCTGCTCACTGCATAGGAATTAACCACACTGATATATCTGTGCAATCTACTGTCAGATCAATACGCTTAGTGAGTACAATGGTCTGTAATAAATAGGCAGCTTTTACTGTGGGTCAGTGGATACAAGCAGGGCACACTGACACCTCTGTACAATCAGCTATGTCCCCCTTGGAGGGTCATCACTCTGCGGAATTCTCTTCCCCAGAGAGCAGGGAGAATGGGTCATTGAATATATTCAAGGCTGGGTGAGACAGATTCTTGATTAACAAGGGCGTCGAAGCGTATCAGGTGTAGACAGAAAAGTGGTGTTGAGGCCACAATCAAATCAGCCATAGTTTCATCAAATGGAGGAAAAGGCTCAAAGGGTCAAGTGATTGTGTGACAGTGACACTCTGACAGACAATGGATGTATGTTAGGACGGTCAACTACAGTAGGGAATAACTACCACATTGCCCCCCCAGCACTGTATATGCAGGTTGTCAAGAGGAGATGGGACAACTGGAGAAAAATAAACATAACTGAGTAAATCTGAAATATTAGAGTTTAATGAAAGTCTGTCCTTCAGATGTTTTTACTTAATCTCCATGCTACGAAAACCACCAAAAAAATTGTAAATCCAATTACTGCCACCTCTTTCTCTCCTCACCACCAGGCTCAGTGAATTAACATTGTCTCAGAGTGCACATGATGAGTATTAATCAAGCAGTGGTTATTTTTTTTCCAGGACAGTTTACCATTCATCATCTTTGATGCACATTCAGACTGAGGTAAGCAGTTGCTTAATGCTTAGCATGACAGAAGGGAGGCTTGGAACTAATATGTAGTCGCCAGGCATGGTGCTTTTGTGCTGTTTGCTGTTCTGTGTATTGAAGTTTCCATCGTTAGAAATACATAGGAAAAGATCTTACCCATAGGCTTCTGACTTCTACAGTCAGTTGGAAATACAGACCAGAATCCCACAGCCTGGTGGTATTTCATGTTCTTCTCAGGGACAAGTTTGAGAGGGCATTGAAACAATTAGGGTGGTAGAAATGTGAAATCTGTACCTCTGTGAGTGAATAGTAACAAGTTTTATTGAACAAAACTATTTACAAAAGATGGTAAGAAAGGATATCTTATCTGGAGCTTTTAAGACCTTGGCTCCTGTTCCATGTGATCTGACATCACAATGACAGAATACCTTTTGCACATACTCAACGGGTACACCTATAGTGAAAACATAATTTCCTCCCGAGCTCTACTATGATACCACTTTTCTCTATTAACATTTTATACAGTCTTACAGACATGCAGCATGGAAACAGACCCTTTGGTCCAAGCAGTCCACAGCGACCATAATCCCAAACCCAACCAGTCCACCTGCCTGCCCTTGGCCCTCATCCCTCCAAACTGTTCCTATTCATGAATTTGCCCAAAATGTCTTTTAAAAATTGTAACTGTACCTGCAGCCACCACTTTCTCTGGCAGTTCATTCCACACAGGAACCACTGTGTATAAAGGTCGCCCCTCATGTCCTTTTTTAAATCTCTCGCTTCTCACCTTAAAAATATGCCCCCTAGTTTTGAACTCTCCCACACTAGGGAAAAGACCCTTGTCATTCACTTTATCTATGCCCCTCATGATTTTATAAACCTCAATAAGGTCACCCCTCAACATCCTACACTCCAGTAAAAAGGCCTCAGTCTTTCTAGTCTATTTGTACATCTCAAACCTCCATTGCCAGCAACATCCTGGTAAATCTTTTCTGCATTGAGTCTATACCCTTCCTATAACAGAGCAACCAGAACTGCATACAGTGCTCCAGAAAAGGCCTCACCATTGTCCTGTACAACCTCAACACGATGCCCCAACTCCTATACTCAAAAGTCTGAGCAATGAAGGCAAGTGTGCTAAATGCTTTCTTAACCACCCTGTCTACTTGTAATGCAAATTTCAAATTTTATTATGAACATGTAAGTCTTTTCACTACTTCCTGCCTCTACCAAATATCTCTTGTTTAGGGGACTAATTTCTAACAGTACTCTCCATTCTCCTGGAGAACATGTAGGATATATGTGCTCTCCTGTCATTTCCTTCGAGAGCTAACACATTGCCAGATTCTGCCATTCCACTTCACCAATGGCTGTCCTAAGGTTGTGACACTCAGTGAAGACCAATCATGGAAAAGCTGATGGAAAACAGGAGCATCCAGGACTTGAATGATCACAGCCTCCATGTGAACAAAGACAAGGAATCGAAAAATTGATCTCGTTTCCGTTCTGCTTTGCTCTCCAACTAAGGATGAATGTAATAGTCAAAAAGAAGAATGTAGAGCATCTGAAGACAAAGCTGGAGGCAAAGAAATAAAGACTTTTCCACAACTTTTAAGATACGATTTTCTCTTTCTGTGCATATTATATCACTGACACTTGATGCAGGGGGAGGCGGCTGAGGTGCAGACAATGACATCTTGGGGACACATGAAAAAGTAGGACTATAGCATCATGAACAACAGATTAAACTGGCAGAGCAGGATTGATAGAAAATTCTTGTGTGGTACACTGACCTGCAGCCAAACCTACTTGAAAGGTCAATCTCATTCTGTGAGCAATCTCCGTCATTAATAAAGAACAAAGCTTCTTGTTCTCTCTCTCCAGATTTTATTCTTGAAATGCTAGCTCATTACTAACTAACTGCACTAAAAAGATTTTTTTTTATAGATAATCGATTACAATCTTTTTAGGGTTCTAAACATTTATGGAATACAGAAGCTTTTTCCTCCATCAATATGTCTCTCTGTTGTGTCAATAGTTTGGCCTTGCAGATTTTGGTGACCAAACACTCCTAATGTTTCCATGGCTGAAGTTCTGGAGAATTCTGAGGAAGCATCACTGGACTTGAAATATTAACTCGGATTCCTCTCCACGGATGCTGCCAGACCTGCTGAGCTTTTCCAGCAATTTCTGTTTTTGTTTCTGATTTACAGCATCTGCTGTTCTTTTGTTTTTTTTAGCTGAAATGTTAACTCTGACTGTCTCTCTCTCCAGCATTTTCTATTTCTATTTCAGACTGCCACCACCTACAAAATTTTGCTTTGGCACTTCAGTTAGATTATCCCTCAACTTTCTTAAGCACACATATGCAGCCTAGGCTTGGAACGTAACTCTTTAAGCTCTGGTGTCATTTTAGTGATTTCCTCTCACTCCGGGACCAGTAAACTTTTCCTAAAGTTCATTGTCCAAAACTATACAGACTTCTCCAGAACACACAAGTTTCAAAATCTCCCCTCCCCCTACCGCATCCCAAAACCAGCTCGTCCCTGCCTCCCTAACCTGTTCTTCCTCCCTCCTATCCCCTCCTCCCACCTCAAGCCGCACCTCCATCTCCTACCGACCAACCTCATCCCGCCCCCTTGACCTGTCCGTCCTCCCTGGCCTGACCTATCCCCTTCCTAACTCCCCACCAACACTCACCTTTACTGGCTCCATCCCCGCCTCTTCGACCTGTTTGTTTCCTCTCCACCTATCCTCTCCTCTATCCATCTTCTATCCGCCTCCCACTCTCTCCCTATTTATTTCAGAACCCCCTTCCCCTCCCCCTTTTCTGATGAAGGGTCTAGGCCCGAAACGTCAGCCTCTCTGTTCCTATGATGCTGCTTGGCCTGCTGTGTTCATCCAGCCCTGCACCTTGTTGTCTCGGATTCTCCAGAACACACCCTCATTGTTGTATTGTAGCATCAAAGACCACATCTCATTAGCCTCTTTGTGTATAAGCACTTGCTTTGACTGATACAAACATTGACATGCAAATCCCATTATTCTCCACAGCTTCCAGTTTCTCAAATTAAGAGATTTGAACACGGTATTCAAAATCATTGAGGGGTCTGGACAGAGTAGATAGAAAGAAACTATTCCCACACATGAAAAGAAAGATTGAGAACAAGACAGCACAGATTTAAAGTAACTTGCAAAAGAACCAAAGGTAACATGGTCTGGAAATTGCTGTTTGAGAGTGTGGTGGAGGCAGCTTCAGTGAAGGCATGCAAAAGGAAAGAAGAGTCTGAAAAAGGGTCACTGGATTACTAGCCCAATGGCATTACTACCAGCGACATCTCCCTAGAAGAAGAGAGGAATAGTACTTGGTGAGAGCAAGCAAAGACATTAAAAGGCTGAATGGCCTTCTTTGGCATTGTAACAACTCTGTGATTCACTGTTAATAAACATTCAGCTTTAATCTTGGACCCAAAGTGGATACTTCACACTTTCGCACATTGCGCTGTAGTTGGCGCAGGTTTGTTCCCTCACTTGGTATGTGATTTCCCTTTGCTGTTTATGGTTCAGAGGCCAAGGTGCTGTTTTTGAGCTAAGGTTGAAACTTGGTGGCACGGCTTGAATTTTGCTGCAGTGAGGCTGAAGAGGGATTTGAAAAGAAGAAATAATGTCCTTTTAAATGAATACATAGTTCATAGTGGTGTGTGAAACAATATGAAACCAGGGTTAAATTATGTGGAAAGGTTGCTCATATAAAGAGTGGTGGCTATATTTTGGAAAGGAATGCAAGTTGCTGAGGCAACCTGCACTTTTTACCAGCATTTATAGTCCGGAGCTTTGGATTTTGATGGTAGAGACTCCAACATTCTCTCCAAGTCACAGCTGATCAGGAATCTCTAGCACGTGTTGGAAAGATTTGCAGATTAATATTTAAACTGCTTGTCCATGTGATGGATTCACCTTCCTTAGGCCATCAGCCCTAGTGTGGGCGTTCAACCCAGGGGTTCTGGTTCAGGGGCAGGGACATTACTCAGGAAGCTACAGGAACTATGGAAGATTAAGAAGCGATCTATTCGAGGGGTTTTAAGATGATGAACAGACTTGATTGGGTAAGTAGAGACGAGTTACTTTCTGGTGATGAAATCCAGAACATGAACGTATAACCTCAAAATTCAAATCAAATGGAAGTGGACATCTGGAACTCTCTCCACTAAAGAGGTGTTGAATCTGAGGTAAGTCGCTTGAAAATTATAGGAGATTGATATGCTTTTGTTGTGTAAGGATATTATCAGTTATGGAACAAATGTGGGTAGATGGAATTAAGATACGGATCAGTTATGATCAGGAACAAGCCTCAGGGGATAAATGAAATCCTCCTGTTTACACATGAGATGTGAAACTAAAATCCTGAACCAATCTCCCATCCTTCATTCTGGGTTAAAATACACGATCAGCAATGAGTGGTTTAGCTGAAGTCTCTGGTTCTAGTTCAGTTCTGAGGAAGGTTCATTCGACTCAAAATGTTAACTCTGATTTCGCTCCACATATGCTGCCAGACCTGCTGGGCTTGTCAGCAATTCCTGTTTTTGTTTTTGATTTACAGCATCTGCAGTCTTTCAGGTATTTTTCCCCCTCTGGTTTGTTATATCACTGGACGACTCCAAAGACCTAGGCTAATATTCTGGGGACAAGGGTACAAATCCCACTGTGGTGCAGTGGTAGTGTCCCTACTTCTGAACCAGGAGGTTCAAGTCCCACCTGCTCCAAAAGTATGTAATAACATCTCTGAACAGGTTAATTAGAAAATATCTACATATCCCACCATGGAATCTGGTGGAATTTAACAATCAATTAATAAATTTGGAACATAAAGCTTGTGCCACAAGGATTGGTGCTGGGACCTTTGTTATTTACATAAATGATCTGGATGTGAACGTACAAGGCTTGATTAGTAAGTAATGGTTACCATCACATTGTTATAAAAGCTGTCAGTTTCACAAATGTCCTTTAGGGAAGAAAACCTGCTGAGCTTACCACTGCACCACAGTGGGATTTGTACCCTTGTCCCCAGAATATTACCCTAGGCCTTTGGAGTAATCCAGTGATATAATAAACCGGAGGGGAAAAAAACTGAAAGAACTGTGGATGCTGTAAATCAAAAACAAAAATCAGAAATTACTGGAAAAGCTCAGCAGGTTTAGCAGCATCTGTGGAGAGAAATCAGAGTTAACATTTTGGGTCAAATGAACTGAATAAGAACCAGAGACTTCAGCTAAGCCAGTCATTTCTGATCTGGCCTGCATGTGATTCTAGAGCCACAGCAATGTGGTTGACTCTTAACTTCCCTCTTGAAGTGGCCCTTGCAAGCTGCTCAGTTCAAGGACAATTAGGGCTGGGTAACAAAAGCCAACCTTGCCCATGATCACCCTACATCCCATGAAAGTTTTAAAAATGTGTGTTGTCTTCTTCTCATTCTTTCTCCTGTTCTCTTTGCAAAGATTGAAATTTATTTAAGCAATATAGTAGAAAATTGAAAGGAGGGGATAGCTCCATTGAGATATAGAAAATTCTTATAGGCTCAACAAGGGAGATGCAGGAAGGGCTTTTGCCTTGGCTTGGGATAATGGTGGGGGTGTCTAGAACCAGTGGCACAGTTCCAGGGTAAAGGGTCAATATTTCAAACAGTACTTAGAGATGAGGAGGAATTTCTTTAGTGAGAAGGTCGTAAGTGTTTGACGTTCTCTAAACTAGGAGGCTGAAGAAGCTCAATCATTTAGTTTGATAGATCTACAGATATTAAAAATATCAAGGGATACAAGGATAGCGCCAGAAAATGGTATTGACATAGTCTGTCTTGTTATAGCTGAGTGCTGGATCAGCTTCAAAGGGCCGAATGGCCTACTCCTGCTCTTATTCTTGTATACTGGCAGTCTCCGGGTTGTGAATGGGTTCTGTTTGAGTCCATTCACAAGTGGATTTGGATGGAAGTCAAAACACAATACAGTACAATATAGCCATTTGTAGTACGAGAAAACATTCACATGCTAAATATTTAAAATTAATCTGAATATACCCCTGTATAGGATCTCGTTCAAAAGTATGAGCATTCGTAAGTCAGACATTCATAAGTTGGAGACTGCCTGTATTTGTATTTTTTTTTGAAAACTTTTTGAGCAAATTTTCTAACTGACTACTTGCCAGGTGGCGGCTAACAGAAAATACTGCTGTTGCAGTTGATGTTCCTTGCATTCTCAGGAGGAAAAGGCCAGGGGCAGTGGTTGATGCTGGGCAAGCCACCAGACTTACTCGCAGGTGTAAATACTTGAGGACACAATAAGTCAACATTATCAGGAATAAAAATATTATCTTCTACCAGGAAGATACAACTTGCAGGCAACTTCAGACCTCTTGGCATTTCATGGGAGCTGAGGGGACTGAAGGTGTGCTGCACTGTCAGTAGTACAATTTATCCAATGAAACATAAAACAAGTCTGTCCATGGCCACCATTTCAAAAAGGGAAGCAGGGGACTTTCAACAGTGCCCAGGACTATACTGATTCCTTGACTAGCATGAATCAAAAAAGTGATCTGGATGATATCGCAATGGGACTAACGAAATTTTGCTGTGCACAATTTGACTGCTCCACTTCCTGCATTATACTAATGACCACATTTCAAAAGTCCTTCATTGCTTGAAAACGTTTTGGGATAATCTCAGAGTAAGGAGTCACCAATTTAATTCAGAAATGAGAAGAAATATTTTTCGCTCAGAGGGTGGTGATTTTTTTTTAATTAATCATGGAAGGTGGGCATTGCTGGCCGGCCAGTATTTATTGCCCATCAACAGTTGCTCTTAAGAAGGGAAGGAAATTCAGGATTTTGACCCAGCAACATTGAATGAATGGCAATATATTTCCAAGTCAGGATGGTGAACAGCTTGGAAGGGTGCTTGCAGGTGGTGGTATTCCCATGTATCTGCTGCCCTTGTCCTTCTGGATGGATGTAGTTATGGGTTTGGAAAGTGTTAAGAATCTTTGGTGAATTTCTACAGTGCATCTTGTAGATAGAACACACTGTTGCTACTGAGCTGCTTGATGCCACATTTGGTCGAGTGCAGCCTTGACGTCGAGGGCTACCCCTTTCACCTCACCTCTTTTGTCCATATTTGAACCAAGGCTGTAATGAGGTCAGGAACTGAGTGGCCCTAGCGGAGCCCAAACTGGACATCAGTGAGCAGGTGCTGCTTGATAGTAGTGCTGATGTTACCTTTCGTCGTTTCACTGATAATTGATAGTAGACTGATGGGGTGGCAATTGGCGGGGTTGGATTTGTCCTAGTTATTTTGTACAGGACATATCTGGTTAATTTTCCACACTGTTGAGCAAAGCCAATGTTGTAATTGTATGGGAACAGCTTGGCTAGGGGACTGGCAAGCTCTGGAGCACAAGTCTTCAGTACTACTGGCAGAATGTTGTCGGGCCCATAGAATCAGTGGAATTCCTCACTGCAGAGGGCTGTGTCATTAAGTATATTGAAGGCTGAGATTGACAGATTTTAAATCAGTAAAGGGATCAAGGATTAAGGGTATACAGAAAAATGGAATTTAAGATTATCAGCTCAACCATGATCTCATTGAATGGCGAAGCACACTCGACAGGCTGAATGGCCTACTTCAACTCATATGTTTATGGTCTTATGGGCTGTTCTGCCCTCGGTAAGAAACTGTGCTGAGGGAATATCTGCTGTAGCTTTGATCTCAATTCTTTGGAATATTGAAGATCACTTAAGTTCTTTACTAAATCCTTGACTCCACTAACTCTCCTGACTCCACCCTCAAGTTTGATAAATTGATCCAATTTTATGCTAGATACTTTCAAAAGAACCTGATTCAAAAGTTCATTTAATGCCACAGACCTGAATGGCTTCTTGTTTGATGTTTTGCTGGTCTCTTAGGGGAACAAAAGTTAAGATTTGTTTGTGAATGTCATTATAATGATTGGTTGTACAGTAAAATATTGGGGTAGTGGAGGCTGTTGGTGATAGTCGCTACTGCGACTGCAGAGTAAGAATAAGAGGTGGAGGAGATGATGTTTTGGCTGCTCACCTTGCTTACTGAAGGGAGATTTGCACAAGTGGTAAGGAGAAAGTGCAACATTATCAAACTGGAGATAGAATGATAATGAAAACCTTAGTGGAATTTGAGGGCCTGTTTTTTGCAGAGCTGGTCTTACTTGATTGATGTGAAGAATTTTGTGACAGCCTGAAATTACGGTTTTGTCAGTGCAAGGACCCAGATTTATTTGGGTTTCTACCGCTACTCTGAATCTGACACAACCCACTGCAAAACAGGAGGGTTTTCACACTGTAAAATAGCTGACCCACATGGTCAAGTAAAGCTACTTGACGTCATTTGTCTTACGGAGACACAATACGTACCAGGGATGTGAGGATGAGTGAAAGGATGGAAGAGGAAGAATGGAGGCTAGCAGGCAATAGACAGCGAAAGGGAATGGGTTTGCAGAGAGAATAGAAGTGAAAAGAAGAGAGGGAGAGCAGGTTTGTACAGATACACAAAGCAGAGACAGATGAGAGAAATAGTCTGTGGAGGCAGCCAGTGCAGAAAGAAATGAAGAATAATTCAAAATAAGGGTGATTTGAGAGGACAGAGGAAGGCATGAGGGAGTGGGGCGGGCAAACCGATATCCCAGACTTCTCTAGCCATTGTGAATCTGATCACTGCTTTGATAAATTGTGTTAATGAATGATTCACAAGGCTGGATAAATCATTGACATCCCTCCTCCCTCTGATCAAGGCTCCCCACTATTGCTCTCAAACAAGAGGACTTGAAATAAGTCAGATCAATCGATAGCTTGTCAGTGTCCTTCACTGTTCCTCCTGAGTTGGGTGCCCCACCTCCCTTTCCTAGAGGGGTTGCACACATGATAACAAATTCATCTCAGTGATTTTCTGCTGAAGTGTGACCTGTCCATCTGTGCGATTAAATCTCAATGTGGTAATGCCAATCTTCCTGCTTGCTTTCTCTCTGGTCTGTGGCGTACTCTGACAAACAAAGTCTTTTCTCAGACTAGTGACTCTGTCTGCCTCTCTGAAAACTAAAGACTCTGGATTGAGTTTCCGAGTGAAATGGATCTCTCCATGAAACTTTCTCTAATCACATTCAGTCGATGGAAGAGGGCTACTATGGAGGCCCACATTGAATCTTTTTATTTATTTATTCTTTCATGGAATGTAGGCACCACTGCAAAAGCAGCATTTGTTACCCATCCCTAAATGCCCTTCAACTGTGTGGTTTTATGAATTGAGTTGAAATTCCACTATCTGTTTGATTCTCTGATGACACAGAATTTCTGGAGATATAGAGATATTCATACAATACTATGACATTCATAGAAGACAGGGGTCAGTGATATGCAGAGTGTCAGCATCAGGAACAGCAGATTGGGAGGTGGAGATTGTGGGCTGAGAAAATTAGATGGTGGGACAGCTACCTTCTCAGGATCAGTTGATAGCACAGTTAGAGATCCCAGGAAAAAATGAAAAAAAATTCTATTGCTATCGTTTATTGCCCAGAGATCAGTTGAGAGTCAACCATATTGTTGTAGGTCTGGAGTTACATGTAGACCAGACCAGGTAAGGATGGCAAATTTCTTTCCCTAAAGGAAAGAATACTGAAGGGCATCAGTGAACCAGATGGGTTTTCACAACAATTGACAGTGGTTACAGATGTTGCTATTCAGCTATCATTTTAATTCCAGAACTCAAATTTCAGTGTCTACCATGATGAGATTTGGCCCCATGTCCCCACAGCATTAGTCTGGGCCTCTGGATTACTTGCCAAGTGACAATATATCACAATGTCCACACCTCCCCTCCTGTAACTGCACTCACCTATCACCATCCCACCTACCTTCCCCAGCCCCACTCTTCCTCTCTATTAATTTCAGACACCCCTCCCCCTCTCCCATTTATGAAGGGTCCTGACCCAAAACATCAGTTTTCCTACTCCTCTGATGCTGCCTGGCCTGCTGCGTTCCTCCAGCTCCACACTGTTACCTCCCCTCACTAGTTGCTCCACTATGGTGACTAGGCAATTTGGGTTACAAAAACAGAAAGTGCTGGAAATGCTCAGTGAGTCTGACATCAGACATGATGAGAGAGAAACAGAGTTAACATTTTGAGTTGAATATGGCTCTTCCTAAAATTGAAGGACCCCAGGAGGTGATTTTCCATAGTTGTCTGAAATTTCTCAAATAAATTGTAACAGTTCCCACAACCACACACCCCCAAGCCTACCATGATCAGAGTCACTTGTTCATCAGGGCAGTCTCCAGCTGTAAGCAGAGCAGGTATCAGAACCTGAGGCTCAAGTTGCAATGATGAGGCTATGTGATTAAGAAGCTGCAGTTGTGTTTGATCCTTTCGACAGGATTAGCTATGTCCATGCTAACTTTAGGAGTGTTCAGTTCAGGCCTTAAGAATACAAGAAATAGGATCTGGAGTAGTGCCTGCCTGACATTCAGCACAATTATGGTCAATCTTGAGCATCAACTCCACTTTCCGGCCCACTCTTCGTGTCCTTTGATTCCCTGAGCTATCAAAGCTCTGCCTCTTTTTTTCCTCTTAGTACCTCGACTCCATCCTCTCCCCATTGGCCCAGGCACTCCCCACCTGTATTTGGGACACCAACCACGCTCTCCCCTTCTTTGGTAACTTCCGAGTTCCCTGGCCCCCAGCGCTTCATCTTTACTATGGACGTTCAATCCCTATATATGTCCATATCCCAGTAGGATGGCCTACAGGCCCTCAGTTTTTTCTTCTCCAATAGACCCATCCAGTACCCCCGACCAATACCCTCCTCCACTTTGCCGAACTAGTCCTCACCCTCAATAACTTTTCCTTCAATTCTTTCCACTTTCTCCAAATCCGGGGGGGTTGCCATGGGCACATGCATGGGCCCCAGCTATGCCTACTTGTTTGTTGGTCATGTCGAACAGGCCCTCTTCAGTATGTACACCAGTACTGTTTCCCAACTGTTCCACCGTTATATCAATGACTGCATTGGTGCTGCAGTTCATCGACTTCACCAACGACTTCCACCCCACCCTCAAATTTACTTGGTCTATCTTGGACACCTCTCTCCCCGTTCTTGACCTCTCCGTTTCCATTTTTGGCAACAGCTTACATACCAACATTTACTGTAAACCCACAGACTCTCAGTTACCTAGACTACACTCCTCCCACCCTGTATCCTGCAAAAACACCATCCCGTACTCCCAAATCCTCCGTCTCCGTCGCATCTGCTCGCACGAGGAGACATTCTACTCTCAAGCATCCCAGATGTCTACCTTTTTCAAACAACACTTTTCTCCCCTCAGTCATCCAGACAGCCCTCCACCATGCCTCCTCCATTCCCTGCCTCACAGCTCTTAACCACCACTCCCCCTCCAAACATAATAAAGATAGGGACTCCCTTGTTCTCACATTCCATCCCACCAGCCTCCACATCCAATGTACCATCCTCAAACACTTCCGCCAACTCTAACTAGACCCCACCACCTGGAACAGCTACCACTCCCCACCCCTCTCTGCCTTCCGCATGGACCATTCCCTTCGCCACACTCCCCACCAATCACTCCAGCCCGCCCGGTACCTTGCCCTGTAACCATAAAAGATGCAACACCTACCCACATACCACCTCCCTCACCTCCATTCAAAGCCCTAAACAGCTCTTCGAAGAAAGACAGAGCTTCATCTGATTTCCTTCAACCTAGTCTATTGCATCTGGTGCTCCCAATGTGGTCTTCTCTACGTCGGTGAGACCAAACGTAGCCTAGGTGGCCGTTTTGATGAGCATCTCCACCTGGCCCGTAACGGCCAACCTAACCTCCCGGTCACTGCCCATTTCAATTTCAACTCCCTGTCCCACTCCCCCATCGACATGTCCGTCCTTGGCCTCCTCCAGTGTTGCAGTTACTTGGAAAGCAAATTTGAAGACCACCTTATCTTCTGCCTGGGCACCCTACAGCCTGCAGGACTCAACATTGAGTTCCCCAATTTCAAATAACCTTGCCACCCATCACCCTCCTCCCTTTTCAGCCCCACCTCCTCCCTTCCATTCCACCTTCTGACCCTCCCTTATAACCACCAACTAGATTCCTCCCTCCCATCGACCAACCCAGGTCTTACCTACCACCAGTGTCCACCTATCACCACCATTCCACCTTCACCCCCTTCCCCCCGCCGTAATCTACAGCTCCCCATACCTCCACATCCAGTCCTGAAGAGTAATATCTGAAACGTTGGCTGCTCCTTTCCTCCACATGCTGCCTGGCCTGCTGTGTTCTTCCAGCATCCTGTTTGTCTATCTTCTTTCCTGTGTCGGCCAGCGGGGGCAATTTCCCTTTCTCTGACCAACCTAAGCATCTTCCATGTGCCTGTCACTGGTGTTGGCCATTTCCCATGTCCCTGAGCCACCAGTTGTCCTGAAAGGGACTGGGCTCAAGGGGTCAGTTTCTAAATTGGCTGCCTCTGGGAAGACCACAAACCTACTTCCAGGGCTTGGACCTAGAGCACTGAATTGAGACTGACGCCAGGATCCCAACAACCCCTGGCAAAAATGCAGCCTAGTTGCAGACGCCGTACTTGTCCTTGGTTCAACAAAATGAACGCTCTATGTTTAAGAGTTGACAAAGTTTGCTTTAGAAATGCAGAAAAACATTGTCTGCTCTGTGGGCTATGGTGGGAAAGTGGGGAAAGTGGGGAAAAAGGGATGAGGGTCTCGGTAATTCCCTGGGGAGGCAGGCACAAAAGTGACCATTTTTGTAAAGCAAAGCCCATCAGATATCTGACCACAGCCTGTCTTCATCCACCAACCTGTGGTCTGGCTGCATGTATCTTGTAGTTCCTTTGATTTTCAGATTTCTTGCTTTATACGTGGTGGGGTCAAGAGTACGAATACGTCACACATTCTCCATTGAAAACCTTCAGAGTGCACATGATGGCCTATAATTCACAGGTCACATTTCTTTATGTGATGTATTTCTTTAGAAGCTGATGGACAATTTGAAGGCTTCCCTGCAGAGGCTACACGCTGTCAAACTCTTGGAAATGAATTGATTTCCTGATCATACCAGCTCTTAAGATGATTCAGCAGGTCTCTAGTTATTCCACATTCTCTTACCTGCTATTACCCCATGATAAAAATGAAACAAAGATTTTTTTGCATTCATATAACACCTTTCATGGCCTCAGAATATCTCTGTGCAGCCAAATCAAACCTTTGTAGGGTCAGTCACTGTATGGAAACAACTGATTTGCATTAGCAGGCTTCCACAAATAATATATTTATTAATGGCCAGATAATCCATTGGGCTTTCATGATATTGGTTCATGGATAAATAATGGCCACAGCAATAAATTGTGGGATTTACAGGGTTCAGAGAAGGTGACCTTTTCTGAATCCAAAAGTGAATCATTAGTAGCTGGTTCAACATCCACAAAAAGGCACCTACTGTATTGATTTTTATTCTCCCTGTCCTTCCAATCTTCTGTCTTGCTAACTTGCTTGGTACACTTAAATTCAATTAATGAATATGAAATAGAATGCTAGTCTCATTAGTAATGATCATGAAATTACCAGAATTTGTTAGTTGCTAGTCAGTTCTAAGTCTACAGCGTGTGGCACAAACTAGTTACTATCTCTTTCAAAATAACATCACTTACCTAGTTTTAATGTAGCTAACCAGATTTGAGCTAATGTAATAGATAACAGTGTCAAGCTGGAGGAACACAGCAGGCCAGGCAGCATCAGAGGAGCAGAAAAGCTGACATTTCAGATCAGGACCCTTCTTCAGAAATGGGGGAAGGGAACTCTGAAATAAATAGACAGGAGGGGTGGGGCTGGGGAAGATAGATGGGATGGTGATAGGTGAGTGCAGGTAGGCTGTGGTGGGGATTGGTCAGTGAGGTGGGAGGAGCAGATAGGTGGGAGAGAAGACGGACAGGTTGTGTCTGGTCAATGAGGCGGGGATGAGAGGGAGGGTCGGTCATAGGAAGAGGCTGGGGGTGGTGAGATTTTGAAACGAGTAAAGTCCACATTGAGACCATTGGGTTGTAGGCTCCCAAGGCGGAACACGAGGTGCGGCTCCTCCAGTTTCTAGGTGGCATCATTGTGACACTGGAGGAGGCCCAGGATGAACATGTCGTCCAGGGAGTGGGATAGGTGAGTTGAAGTAGTTTGCGACTGGAAGGCGCTGTCGTTTGTCACAAACAGAGTGCAGGTGCTCTACAAAGTGGTCTCTGAGCCTTCGCTTGGTCTCACCGGTGTAGAGGTGGCCACATCGGGAGCAGTGGATGCAGTAGACCACATTAGCGGACGTGCAGGTGAATATTTGTCTGATGTGGAAGGTTTTATTGGGTCGTTGGATGGAGGTGAGGGGTGAGGTGTAGGGACAAATGTAGCACTTCCTGCGGTTGCAGGGAAAGGTGCTGGGGGTTGTGGGGCTAGTGGGGAGCGTGGAGCAGACGAGGGAGTCATGGAGAGCGCAGGGAAGACAGATAGGGGTGGGGAGGGAAATATATCCTTGGTCGTGGGGTCAGATTGCAGGTGGCAGAGAATGATACGTTGAATCCGGAGGTTAGTGGGGTGATACGTAAAGACAAGGAGGCTTCTGTCTTTGTTTTTGTTGCGGGGAGAGGAAGCTCAGAGACCGCTTTGTAGAGCACCTGCACTCTGTCACGACAAACGACAACACCTTCCAGTTGCAGACCACTTCAACTCCCCCTCCCACTCCCTGCACGAAATATCCATCCTGGGTCTCCTCCATTGTCACAACGATGCTACCCGGAAACTGGAGGAGCAGCACCTCATATTCCGCCTTGGGAGCCTACAACCCGATGGTCTCAGTGTGGACTTTAGCAGCTTCAAAATCTCCCCACCCCCGGCCTCATCCCATGACCAACCGTCCCTCACATCCCTGCCTCCTTGACCTGTCGCAACCTGTCCGTCTTCTCTCCCATCTATCCGCTCCTCCCACCTCACTGACCAATCCCCACCACTGCCTACCTGCACTCACCTATCACCATCCCCCCAACCTTCCCCAGCCCCTCCCCTTCTCTCTATTTATTTCAGAGCTCCCTTCCCCCTCCCCCATTTCTGAAGTAGGGTTACGATCTGAAATGTCAGCTTTCCTGCTCCTCTGATGCTGCCTGGCTTGCTGTGTTCCTCCAGCATCAGCAGTTCTTACTATCTCTGATTGAGCTAATGTAACCTGTTATTTTATGATTAAGTAATAACTATTACTTGTTACTCAACTACATACCTTTTCTGCTAAAGACAAATAAGTGGTTAATCATTCATCACTTAATACTGGTGAGCCCCATAGACCAGTATAATATGGGTTAGTGACAGCAAATCTACCCCAAAGGAGATGCCAGCAGAACTATGTGCCAACTACAGTCATCTCTTACAACAAGGTCATTTTTTTTAATTTATTCATTCACGGGATGAGGGTGTCGCTAGCCAGGTAGCATTTATTGCCCATCTCTAATTGTCCAGAGGGCAGTTATGTCTCAAGCACATTGCTGTGGGTCTGGAGTCATACGTACACCAGACCAGATCAGGAAAGGATGGCAGTTTCCTTCCCTAAAGGACATTAGTAAATCAATTGTTTTTTATGACAAATTGGTATTTTCATGATCATTACTAATAATAAGACTGGCAATTTATTCCAGATTGAATTCAAAATTGCCCCAGATGCTAATGGTCAGATTGGAACTCTGATCTCCAGCACATTAACCCAGGTCTCTGAATTACTATCTCAGTTACATTACCAGTATATTACTATCCTTGTTAACTTAGTGTAGGTCATGAACCAAAACTAGAATATTCCAGCAGTGTGGTTTGGCACCACATTGGGTGGCACCTTCAAGCACCAAGGAAGCAAAGGTCAATATTTAGAGGAGATCCGTAGACTGACCCTTACTTCATGAGTTGGACAGCAGAGCTGGTGCGTTGTTTAGAACAGTTGGGACTCCCCAAAGAGAACCTACCCATTCAGTGTTCTAGTGATATACTTAGAAAGAGGGTCGGTCACTAGCTTCTGTGAGATGTAAAAGCCAGCTCAGCAGCAGTCCATGTCTGGGTGTCATTGAGTAACTAATGATCTGACTGTGCACTGTGTTCAGGCTTGCAGTAAGGCCTGATATTTGCTGACCAAACGGCCTTTTGTACTGTTGTTGAGCTGATTGTTACAAGGTAAATTTAAGCCAAGATCGAGTACTGAAAGTATTACAACCGTTAACATTTCTGATCTTCACAAGGTATTTCACAGGAGCATTATATTAAAAAAAACCAACAGGTGTTAGGTCAAATGACCAGAAATTTAGTCAAAGATATTTTAAGGAGTGTCTTAATGCAAATGTGCTGGTAAAATCTGAATTAAATAAAAATGGTGATAATGTAACCATCATTTGACTCTGACAATTCAGTACTGTTTTGGTACAACTCTGGGGGCACCAGCTTAGCTTTTGTTTCTGGTTCAGTGGGACTTGAACTCACAACCTTGTGACTCAAAGGGAACATGCTCCGAGTCATTTTGCGCACGGAGGAACCCCGTTGCCCCATTCGGCTGAATAAAAACTGTTTGTTTTTCCGGGGGTGGTGGAATCACCGATGCCCCTGTTCCTCATGAAGTTTTGGTTTAGTTTTCAAATCTTCCCTCCCTCGTCGCTCTACAGTTTACACTTTCATACGCTCCAATCAATCCCCGGTACCTCTGGTATCCAAGGAGCCATCAATCTTCGTCCACAAGGACCAGGCGACGGAGATCCTCCAGAGTGCACACGCCGAACAAGAGAACTTTCCAGAAGCTTCACCCCGGGGCGACCCTCCCACCCACGTGCACCGCGCGAGCGCGCCGCCGCCAACGGTCTAGTCTGGTGAGTAAGATTTAAACTGATTTGAAGTTGTTTCTTCAAATATATGCCGCAAGATAAATACCACTTTCTTATAACAGGTGATGATTTTATAAAAACCGAATGAACTGCGGATGCCGTAAATCAGGAACAAAAGCAAAGTTGCTAGAAAAGCTCAGCAGGTCTGGCAGCATCGGTGAAAGAAATAAAATAAGAGTTAACGTTACGGATTCTGAGGAAGGGTCACCGGACCCAAACGTTAACTCTTATTTTATTTCCTTCACCGATGCTGCCAGACCTGCTGAGCTTTTCCAGCAACTTTGTTTTTGTTGTCGAGACATCAATCGCCTCAACCTCTCCACCCCTCTCACTCACTCCAACCTCTCCCCAGCAGAACGTGCAGCCCTCCGCTACAATCCCAACCTCACCATAAAACCCGTGGACAAGGGAGGTGCAGTTGTAGTATGGCGCACTGACCTCTACATCGCCAAGGCCAGGTGCCAACTCTCCGACACCACCTCCTACCGCCCCCTTGATCATGATCTCACCCCCGACCATCAAACCATCATCTCCCAAACCGTCCACAACCTCATCAACTCAGGTGACCTCCCACCCACAGCCTCCAACCTCATTGTTCCCGAACCCCGTACCGCCTGTTTCTATCTCCTTCCCAAAATCCACAAACCTGACTGCCCTGGTCAACCCATTGTCTCCGCCTGCTCCTGCCCCACCGAACTTATCTCCACCTATCTCGACTCCGTTTTCTCCCCCTTGGTCTAGGAACTCCCTACCTACGTCCGTGACACCACCCATGCCCTCCACCTCCTCCAGAACTTCCAATTCCCCGGTCCCCAACACCTCAGCTTTACAATGGACGTCCAGTCCCTGTACACCTGCATTCCCCATACAGATGGCCTAAAGGCCCTCCGCTTCTTCCTGTCCCGCAGGCCCGACCAGTCCCCCTCCACTGACACCTTCATCCGATTAGCCGAACTCGTCCTCACCCTCAACAACTTCTCTTTCAATTCCTCCCACTTCCGACAGAGACAGGGGGTGGCCATGGGTACCCGCATGGGCCCAAGCTATGCCTGCCTCTTTGTAGGTTACGTGGAACAATCCCTCTTCCGTAGCTACACTGGCCCTAAACCCCACCTCTTCCTCCGTTACATTTATGACTGTATTGGTGCCGCCTCGTGCTCCCATGAGGAGCTCGAACAATTCATCCGCTTCACCAATGCCTTCCAACCCAACCTTAAGTTCACCTGGACTATCTCTAATACCTCTCTCTCCTTCCTGAACCTCTCTGTTTCCATCTCTGGCAATCACCTAGAAACCGATATCCATTTCAAGCCCACCAACTCCCACAGCTACCTAGAATACACCTCCTCCCACCCACCTTCCTGCAAAAATAGCCCCCTATTCCTAATTCCTTCGCCTCCGCCGCATCTGCTCCCAGGTTGAGGCATTCCACTCCCGTACATCTCAGATGTCCTCGTTTTTCAAGGACCATAACTTCATCCCCTCAGTGGTCGAGAACGCCCTTGACCGTGTCTCCCATATTTCCCGCAACTCATCCCTCACACCCCCTCCCCGCAATAACAACCAAAACAGAATCCCTCTCGTTCTAACGTACCACCCCACCAACCTCTGGATCCAACGCATCATCCTCCGACACTTCCGCCATCTGCAATCCGATCCCACCACCAATGACATTTTTCCCTTCCCACCCTTATCTGCTTTCCGGAGGGACCACTCTCTCCGTGACTCCCTTGTCCGCTCCACACTCCCCTCCATCCCCACCACACCCGGCACTTTTCCCTGCAACCGCAGGAAGTGCTGCACCTGCCCCTACACCTCCCCCTTCACCTCCATCCGAGGCCCCAAGAAGACTTTCCACATCAAGCAGATGTTCACCTGTACATCTGCTAATGTGGTATACTGTATCCGCTGTTCCCGTTGTGGCCTCCTCTACATCGGGAAAACCAAGCGGAGGCTTGGGGACCGCTTTGCAGAACACCTACGCTCGGTTCGCCCTAAACAACTGCACCTCCCAGTCACGAACCATTTCAACTCCCCCTCCCATTCCTCAGACGACATGTCCATCCTGGGCCTCCTGCAGTGCCACAATGATGCCACCTGAAGGTTGCAGGAACAGCAACTCATATTCCGCTTGGGAACCCTGCAGCCCAATGGTATCAATGTGGACTTCACAAGCTTCAAAATCTCCCCTCCCCCTAACGCATCCCAAAACCAGCCCAGCTCGTCCCCGCCTCCCTAACCTGTCCTTCCTCCCT
Source organism: Rhincodon typus (assembly GCF_021869965.1). Classification (NCBI taxonomy): domain Eukaryota; kingdom Metazoa; phylum Chordata; class Chondrichthyes; order Orectolobiformes; family Rhincodontidae; genus Rhincodon; species Rhincodon typus. The sequence continues at coordinate 13,802,608 of NC_063368.1, forward strand.
CCTATCCCCTCCTCCCACCTCAAGCCCCACCCCCATCTCCTACCTACTAACCTCATCCCGCCCCCTTGACCTGTCCGTCCTCCCTACCTCCCCACCTACACTCACCTTTACTAGCTCCATCCCCGCCTCTTCGACCGTTCTGTCTCCTCTCCACCTATCTTCTCCTCTATCCATCTTCTATCCGCCTCCCCCTCTCTCCCTATTTATTTCAGAACCCCCTTCCCCTCCCCCATTTCTGAAGAAGGGTCTAGGGCCGAAACGTCAGCCTTCCTGCTTCTCTGATGCTGCTTGGCCTGCTGTGTTCATCCAGCTCTACACCTTGTTATCTCAGATTCTCCAGCATCTGCAGCTCCTACTATCTCTCAAGAATACACGTGTTCTCTTGTGAGATAGCAAGAGCTGCAGATGCTGGAGTCAGAGATAACGCAGTGTGGAGCTGGAGGAACACAGCCGGCCAGGCAGCATCAGAGGAAGAGTAAAATTGATGTTTCGGGTCGGGACCCTTCTTCAGAAAAAAGAATCTGAAAAGGATCTGAAGAAGGGTCCCGACCTGAAACATCAACTTTCCTGCTCCTCTGATGCTGCCTGGCCTGCTGTGTTCCTCCAGCTGCACGCTGTTGTCTTGTTCTCTTGTGCTGTTCGAACGTCGTTTGAAAATGTTTACATTTTTTTCTGGCTAGAGTTCACCTTCTACTCGTGATATTTAAAGTTAAAACATGAATGCAATGAATGTATTACTCTCCTATTTCTGCAGGGTGGATGGGGAAGGTGGTCTGAGATGTGTTTTTCTCCCCCATTTCCAACCAGGTTTCTGCAGATCAAAAGTTTCGATGGCTGAAAAGGTGCAGAGGAGAGCCACCAGGATGTTGCCTGGTCTGGAGTGTTTCAGCTATAAGAGATACTAAATTAGAGTACAGAAAGCTAAGCGGTTCGTGAATGGAGTATACAAAATTAGCAGGGGACATAGAATTATACAATGTGGAAGCAGGCCATTCAGCCCATTGAGTCCACACTGACCCTCCAAAGTGGAAGAAAATAGGGAGAGTAGGCCATTCAGCCTTTTGATCCTGCTCCCATCTTTGTATCCCTTGTAACCCTGCACTTTCCAAGGCCAGTCCACCTAACCAACACATTTTTGGACTGTGGGAGAAATTCAGAACAAACCACACAGACACAGGGAGAACATGCAAACTCCACACAGTCACGTGAAGATGGAATCGAGCCCAGGTCCCTGGCACTGTAAGGCTGCAGTGCTGACCGCTGAGCTACTGTGCTGCACCAATAGGAAGAAATCTTTCCTTTTTGTAAAGAACCAATAAGCAGATGGCATAGATTTAAGGTATGGATTGGGAGTTTAAGGAGTTTTTGTTTACCCAGAGGATTGTTGGATATCTGGAACTCGCTGCCATTTAAGAAGTGGTAGGATGAAAACTTGAAACTCAAGCCTACAGGCCAAGTGCTTGATGACCACAAACATAGTATAGAAACATAGGAAATAGGAAGAGGAGTAGGTCATTCAGCCCTTGGACTCTGCTCCACCATTCAATATGATGACGATTGATTATCCACCTCAGTGCACTGTTTCCTACTTTTGTCCCATACCTTGTAATCCCTATAGTCCTAATGACAGTATCTATCTCCTCCTTGAAAACATTTGTAATTAAAGAGTCTCTTTGCATGTTGTAATAATTTGACTCTTTTAACGCTGTTCCATCACTACAGATCAGACTGCTATCCTCCTCTTGCACATCAGAGACTGTCAGCAATTTGTAAAAAAAAGGACATCAAACATTTGAGAAGCAGTTCTTGAATTGTCAATGCAGAATACTGGAGGTAGGGAGTTTAATTCGGTAGAAAGGTTTGTTTTGTGTGTAATGTTGGCAAGTGCTTGATCGCCCTGGCTGTCACATCATTACATCTGAAGGCAGGTGAAGTAGTTTAAATTGTTGTCAGTCACCATAACAACACCACTCATATGACCTTGTAGGAATGTTGTTACTTGTGGGGCTGAGTAGTTGACTCAGAGACATGCTTTTAACATTCAGAATTGACATTAATTCCCAAATCAAGCTTGCTGAACATCTATTTCTGAAAAAAAATCTTCATGGATTTTAAGCTTCTACTTAATAGGTAGTAAAATGGTCTTGGCACAGAAGGAGGCCATTCGGCCTGCAGGCTCTGTGTCTGTTCTCTGTAACAACAACTGAGCTGGTTCTATTCACCTTTCCTGTAACCTTGCAGTTTTTCATTTTCCTTCAGGCGCTTATCCTTTTGAAAGCCTCAATTTGACCTGCCTCTGCCACACTCTCAGGCAGCACATTTCAAACCCTAACCACTTACTGTGGAATGAAGTTTTTCCTCATGCTGCCTTTAGTTCTTGTGGCAGTCATTCTAATTCGGGATCTTCTGATTCTCAATCTCTCCACCAGTGTGGATAGTGCTTCTGTCTCAGGATTTTGAACATTTTAATCAAATCTGAGATAACAAGGTGCAGAGCTGGATGAACACAGCAGGCCA
>NC_063368.1:13805524-13857034 GCF_021869965.1 Rhincodon typus
TTCCTGCTCCTCTGATGCTGCTTGGCCTGCTGTGTTCATCCAGCTCTGCACCTTGTTATCTCAGATTCTCCAGCATCTGCAGTTCCTACTATCTCTGAATCAAACAAATCTCCTCTCCAGTTTTCTCTTCCTGCAGGAGAATAGTCCTTGTTTCTTCATACTGCCCAGGTTACTGAAGTCCCTGAAAACACTCTTGCTAATCTTTTCTGCACTCTGTACAAAACCTTCATAGTCTTCCTAAAGTGTGGTGCCCAGAATTGCACCGAGTACTCCAGCTGTGGCCAAGATTGTGTTTTGGTTCATTTTGTATTCTACATCCCTATTTTTAAAGCCCAGGATTCTGTTTGCCTTATTAACCATTTTCTCAACCTGTCTTGACATCTTCAACAATCAGTGCACAAGTACACCCAAATCCCTGTGTTTCTTCAAACTTCCTATCAAAATATCACATTTCATGCTTCTACACATTTATTTCCAGTGAATGATATTTCCTCAACTTACACTTTTGCTGGAGAAAGAAAGGCTACAACTCGCATGATTGCTTTTGAATGCTGACTGCATATCTCTCCCTCCCTCACTCACTTCATTTACATAAAGCACTTTCAGAAGAGGACTCTGTCCTTCTCTCAGACTGTGGGTGTCGTTCGATTTCTGAAGAAGGGTCCTGACCCAAAACATCAACTTTCCTACTCCTCTGATGCTGCCTGGCCTGCCATATTCCTCCAGCTCCACACTGTGTGATCTCTGACTCCAGCATCAGCAGTTCTTACTATCTCTGAGGTCACTTGCTCAACCCTGGTTATCAAGACAGCTGAGTAACTTGCCACATCACCTCCGAGGGTATTTGGAGCAAATTAAATAATAATTTTTCATTTCTAGCTCCTTGTATGTCATCAAGCACTTTCCAGCAACAGAATTACTTTTGAAATGCAGTTTCATTTTTGTATGTCGATCAACACCTACAATCCTCCAAGATCTATGCACCCCTGGTTTCTTGCACTTCCTTACTTTCCTTTACCTCACTATTGCTGGCTATGCCCTTAGCCATTAACATCTTAAATTCTAGAGTTGCTTCCCTAAAAAGTTAAATCATTTAAATTCGTTCCTCCACTTCTCATCAGTTCTCGCTCCCTTCCTTTAAGATACTTCTCAAAGCCTACCTCTTGTGAGGGTGGTGTTATGGGTTGCAGGAAATGATGAAAGGACCAGATTTTAACTTTGTCACCAGAAATCAGAAGAACTAGCCTCATCACTAAGCTGGTTTACACCTGAGGAGTTCACGGTAAACAGAATACAGGAACACAAGGAAGCCATTTCGATCCCCTCCACCATCACCATCCCACCACCTGAGCTGGTTTCACAATTCAATTGAACATGAATGATCAGAATCCCAATTCCATTTGCTTACCTTGGTTCCAGCAAACACTTCATATATTAGCCTAATGTCTATTGATCTCAATTTATTGACTGACTCGTCCCTTCCCCACCACCTGCCGCCCCCAAGTCTGAACAGCTTTTTAGAATAGTCGTTAGGGGCATGGGTTTAAGCTTCATCATGGCAGCTACTAGAATTTGAATCTAACTAATATACCTGGAATGTAAAGTTTGTGTGAGAAGTAATAGTGACCATAACAACCAGCATGAATTGTCATTTAGGGAAGGAAATGTGCCTCCTTACGTGGTCTGGCCTACATGTGACTCCAAACCCACAACAATGAGGTTGACTCTTGACTGCCATTTGAAATGGTCTAGCAAGCCACTGAGTTCAAAGGCAATTCGGAATTGGCAAAGCATACTACTAGCCTTGCCAGTATGTCCATGTCCAGTGAAAGAATAAAGAAAGTTCTTGACTTTTTGAAAATACTACCTTACTTAAATTTAGAGTTGATGATCTACCCCACAATGAGTTCCATTCAGTTTGGCAATCTATCACAAGGTTTCTTTGCAGTGTTCTCTCCTATTTACAATTCGCAGCCCATTTGGAGTCATCAGTAAATTTGTGGCTCACTATTCACCTCAGATGTTTTTGAACTTCAAGCAAAGCTGCCCAGCACAGATCATTGAAGGGAACATCACTAGTTACACCCTGAAATTTGATGCATGTCCATTTCCCCATTGTCTTCTATCCTAATTGACCTACTGCACATTTCACTAGATTGCCTCTCATTCCATGCCACGTCTGTCAAAGGTCTTTCATGTGGAACCTTATCAAAAGCTTTGTGGAAGTCCAAAATCCATAGACACACTCTCATTTACGTTTTTTTAATCCCACAAAAAATATAATCTCATTTTGTTAATCTTTACAAATCCATGCTGTCTCTAGCCAGTTTATGATCTTGAAATGCTCAGCTATTCTGGATAGGATTTTCACTGCTGAGGCAGGCAGCTCCAATTGGGAAATTTCCCAACTAGCTTTTGTAGAGAACATTCCAAGGCGCACAATTTTCATTCGTGGAGATCGGATGCAGAATGGAGCGAGGCCAAGTAACCCCAGAAGAGAGCGTATGTAGCCACTAGGGGTTGATGAATGCTGAGGTTCAATGGCTAGAAGGCCCACTTTGGATCTCTGGAACATTATCCCATTCATAAGTTGTTGGGTCCTCACCCCTCAGAGCAGCAGCACCTTCAGCTCCCCCTCCCCTCCTCCACCATCGTCCCTCATTGCTCATTACCCGGTGTCAATTCAATGGCAAATCATGTCCCCCATTCTCTCCCATGGCCTCATACCTTCTGTGCCGCCAGCATAGTCACACATCCTGGATACACTGTGGGCAGATTTCAGGAAATGTGCAGATGGAATAAACTTCTAAAATTTAATACAGCTCTCACCCATAAACATTTGATAATGAAGAAAATCTCCAATTCATAAAATGTACACAACGCTATTAAATCTCCTCAAATGGATAACCTCATACAAATACTAACTTCTATTTTGATGATCACATTAAACAGAGATAATCCTTTATATCTCCTCCATTGTTTTCATGACACTTTCAGACAAGAGCCTTGCAAGAGCCAAAATGTGGCCTGTTTCAACTCTAATTTTAAATGAATCACTAGGTGCATGATTTTTGGCTGAGTGTATCATAGCCCATCACCTTTAACCTACTGGCAGAAATGGATTCAGCTGGATCTGGTCTTCTAAATTGGAGAGTCAAGTCCACCATTTTTAAAAGTCCATATTGTCTTCCTATCTTTCCAAAGAAAGCTATCTTCTGTCATTAGGATTCTAGGACATCTACATTAGAACTAATAGCCTTATAGTGTGTCTAGTTTATTTCTCTTGCCTTTGATGAAAAGAGAGGCATGTTTCCAAAAGATTTCCTTAGCTTGCTGTCAGCAGGATGAATGCCAAATTTGAAACGATCATAACAACTTATACAACAGGAGCAAAGGATGCTTATTGGTTAACAAGTCAACTCTGATTGGCCAAGGTATTGCTATGGCAAAAAGAACAGGAAACCAAAAGGTAGGGCAAATCAGAGTAGGACTTATACACCTAATGGTAAGGTCCTGGGGAGTGTTGCTGAACAAAGCGACCTTGGAGTGCAGGTTCACAATTCCTTGAAAGTGGAGTCGCACGTCAACAGGATAGTGAAAAAGCTGTTTGGTACGCTTGTCTTTATTTATTGCTCAGTGCATTGAGTATAGGAGTTAGGAGGTCATGTTGTGGCTGTACAGGACATTGGTTAGGCCACTTTTGGAATACTGCATTCAATTCTGGTCTCCCTGCCATAGGAAAGATGCCCAACTTGAAAGGGTTCAGAAAAGATTTACAAGGATATTGCCAGGGTTGGAGGGTTTGAGCTATAGGGAGAGGCTGAACAGGCTGGGACGATTCACCCTGGAGCATCGGAGCCTGAGCGGTGACCTTATGGAGGTTTATAAAATCAGGAGGGGCATGGATAGGGTGAATAGTCAAAGTCTTTTTCCCCAGGGTAGGGGAGTCCAAAACTAGAGGGCATATGTTTAAGGTAAAAGGGCAAGATTTAAAAGGGACTTAAAGGCAAAATCTTTTACGCAGAGGGTGGTGCGTAGATGGAATGAACTGCCAGAGGAAGTGGTGGAGACGGGTACAATTGCAACATTTAAAAAGCATCTGAATGGGTGCATGAATAGAATGGGCTTAGAGGGATATGGGCCAAATACTGGCAAATGGTACTAAATTAATTTAGGATATCTGATTGGCATGGATGAGTTGGACCGAAGGGTCTGTTTCTATGCTGTACAGCTCTATGACTCTATAAAAAAGCTCATCAGACTCCTGGGTAATTCAAAAGAGATGCAAGACTTGATGATATTCCTTTTGTTTGCAGAGAATGTGCCCCAGCATATGAATGTACATTGCTTCTTCTAAATGTAACACATTATGAATTTGACCAATTATCTTATTTTGGTTGTAGTACAGCTATTAGCGCACTAGGATTATTCAACAAGTACTTCTTATTCATGGAATCAATTATAACAGTAGAAGCAACATTGGGAATTTTTCAATCTGAGGAAACAGTTCCTGAATGAAGGGTGTTTTGGAAGATCATGATTAAAGTGTATACACTTTTGTCACTTCTTTTAATATCTTAGAACTGAAACCATCGGATCTTGAAGATTCATCAATCTTTAGTTTCATTATTTTCTCCATAACCATGTTGTTTATTTATATTAAATCTGGTAAGTTCCTCAATTTGATTTTCCTTGTTTTGTTGGTAATTTATCCTCAACCTGTACTGTGAAGGCCAATTTATATAATACCTGCAAAATGGAGATGGCTGCATTGGGTTACTGATTATTAAACTGGATATTGTGAATTGTGTTTCATTGTGTTTTGTGGAAGCAAAGAAGCCCATTGTGGAAAGTCACTAATAACTAACTACTTTATAAATTGAATTGCCCAATATGACAGAAGTGAATACTTTACATTGTTATAAATTACAGTAACCCTTGCTTATTTGTATTTTTAAAAATAAATTAGGCCTTTTGGGTATCTTATTTACGCATTGTTTTGGCCTTTTAAGCTGGCAATGCATTCTGGGAGACAGAGGCCATCTTGGAAAATCACAAAAGAGGTTTGGGTATTAAATTTAATCAAAAACCCTTTCAATCTATAACATAACACTTGTAAAAGTAACAGCTGTTCAATAACAGCAGTATGTCTCCACTGACAAACATTTTTTCATTTTTTTTTACTTAATTCAGAGAATACAGTTGTATGGTTCTGTACAAATTTCTCAAGTTTAACATCATGTATGACATTCAGTAGAAATGTAGAGAAAACATGTGTTGTTAGAAGGTGCAAAGGACATGAAACACTCAACGTGTTACTCCCTCTTTTGGGAACTCCTGCCTGTTTTGGTGGGGTGAGGCGTGGGACTGAGAGGAAGGGACAAAAGGTTGGGGATAGGGTGGAGAATTAAGGAAGAGATAACTAATTGCAAAGTCACGTGTCGGGAGGGTAATTTAACTAAGCTTTGATGCATAGCAGTGACAAGAGATTCTCTTTCAGCAGTCTGCAGCACAGATTCTTTCTCCACAGGGCCTTAATGGCAGAACACCTGACAAGGCCGACAGCAGGCCTTCAGTCCCTGTAGTCCCTTAAAAAAAAAAGCCCTAGTAGCACACCAGGGTCTTCACATCTTGTATCAGCTGCTTGCCTGTCCTAAATATAGTGCATGTTTACATTTTAACTGGAATCAGACTGCATCAAAAAAAATTATCTCCAGCACTATGGGATGGGATTATTGCTAAAATGTAACATCCCCTCGTACAAATTAATATTTTTTTTCCTCCAATTTCTGTGCTATTTAGATTCTTGTTCATATTATTCTTTGCTTGTTTCTGACTGGGACTTGGTTCTTCCACCTCTCCCCTGCTCCCTGCTGTTCCCCCCCACCCACCCCCGTGTCTCCCATGTATCAGGCTTTTGATTGGCCTCATGACTGTTGTTGCCCCACAGTGTAGACCAGGGAGCTTTTCTTACTTTTAAGGACCATCTCAGTTGAGGCTTCTTAATGCTGTTGTGAGAGCGCTTCATACTTTGGAGTGAGTGAGCGAGCTTGTGTCTATGTCCCAGTGACAAAGGTTTTGGAATTCCAGAATTCGAAAGGAACTGAACATCCAGTGACCTTTGGCAAGAGTGGACAGGCCAGTCTTGATTAGGCTTTCTCATACTAGTATAGTTTTTTGTGACCCCTTACATCTCACAGTTAAATATAATACCAGAAAAGATAAAGTAACTGTGTTTCCTTTTTCTTATATGAACCGCACAACAAGCTTCAGAAATACTTAAGAATCACAAAAGAAGCAACTCAGTACCTTTGACGTTGCTAATATTTCCTTCATCTAACCTCACCCTTTTGTGAATAATTCTGTTAAAGAAACTAAAACTTAATGATTGCTGTGAATCCTTTGGGCTCTACACTCAATGCTTAATCTTCTTGCCTCATCAAGAAAGAGGAGGAAGGGTTCAGAAACAGAGAACAATAATCATGGAAATGGGTTCCGCAAGAGTGAAGTGCTGGCTTGCTTCTCCCCACTGAGACCCAACTCCCTACCCACTCTTGTCAGTCAGGTGACAAGTACAAGAAGTCAGAGAGTGGCGAATGTGCTGCAGAAATGGCTGATAGATCTGGGGCTAGGAAATTGGATCCATGTGTAAAGGAAAGGATTGAGCTTATAACAGAATAGACATTGGAGCATGCAATGGCGATCCCTGCTCCCTTTTCTCAGTTTTGACCTACAGTGTGGGGCTGTTGACAGAAGAACAGGACAGTGCCCATTACACTAGACCATTAAAAAATAAACTGCGTCAGACGTAACCTCCTTTTGTCATAATGGAGTTTAAAACGTGCTTACCCCCCTCCCCTTTCCTTTGAAAGGGTCATGTATTTTCACAATCAAATTTCAAGAGCTGGTGTTTCAAAATGTCCTCTTGCATCCACAGAAAGCATTCGTAAATGTCACCCAGCTAGGAGGGAGGGGTTGGCTCAATCACAAGGGTCAAAATTGAGACCTTACAGTTTATCTGTAAAAATGGGAGTTAGATTAATTGGTTGAGAATCTTCCTCAGATCCCAGAACCCTACAGACTGTTTGGTTAAACATCTTGGAGGGGAATAGATAGGACAGCCCACAAAATATCAACGAGAGGTCCGTTGTTGGGTGTTTCCTGAAAGAATTCCATTGTAGACCCCCTGCCCCCTGAGGTTCCATTGCCTCTCTCCACAGCTGCATTGAAGCCTTGCTTGTAATAATCTCCCAAGAAGTCTTTGAGATTAATTCAACCTAGTGACACTGTTCATTTGTAGCTTCACATCGCAGAAATTCTGATGTTGGTTCCTCACCTGCAACATGGGTTTTGAGTATATCCAATGTCATATTTCCCCCGAAGCATCCTCAAAATGACCACCAGAGGATGAGATAGGGCCCTTTCAAATTCTGACTCATTTGCATTCCACAGATGGAAAATATAAGATGCTATAGGGCTTCATGTTCCTTGTGATGATAATGTCACTAATCTTGGTCAGAAGTGTGTTGACTTTTTGAACTTCGGGGCCGTTTGAAAGGTCAACCAGGTTATTCACTGGTGATTGCAAATGGCTGTCAGTCCAGAGTGAAGAGTCATGAAAGTCATTATTAGAATGGGACAAAGTGGGATATTGCTGGCTTGGACTGATGGGATACATAAATGGCTGCCAGTCTGAATGATAGAGTCAGGAAAGTGAGACTGATGGGACACTGCAGATGGCTACCAGTCCAATGAAAGAGTCAGGACTGTGGGTCTACTGGGACACTGCAGATGGCTACCTGTCCGGATGGTACAGTTAGGACAATGGGACTGATGGAAGACAGCAGATGACTTAGTGCAAAGCTTAGAAAATGGGTCTAATGGATACACTGAAAATGATAGCCCAGACAGGACTACAGAACCAAGAAAGGGGTTTACAATGAGACACAGAACAAGAGAGAAAAGAGACATTGCCAATGATTGCAGCCCTATTGGGTCCATCTGTACAAGTCAATAACTGGACTGATTGACAGCTACAATACAGTGTTACACTGGACTGCTACACACCTTAATCTGCCGAAACAGTCTTAGACTGTAATTGGGGTAATGGGTGGGTGGGGAAGATAAACGTTGGTGGGGCAGGGGGTGTTGGGGGCTTGGAAGGGCTGTGGTAGAGGGGAAGGGTTTGGAGGTGCAACAAAGCGTTCAGTTCTGCAGCCAGTTATTCACTCCCCATTTTTTTCCTGTTTGCAGTTTTGCATTTAAGCATCGAGTTGACTGACCAGTGGTGGGCATGTTATTAAATCTGCGTCTCTTGCACGTTCTCTTTGGAGCTGGATTTAAAGAGTAGCGGTTCGTGCACAGAGTTGTGAAGCGGGTTTTTGGTGCAGTTCAGGGTGCTGCCGCCTCCTCCACCAGTGGTGGTGGTGTTGTTGTTATAGTGGGCCTTGTAAGCCGTGTAATGGTTGAGGTGCTCATGGTCAACAGCTGGGAGAGTCAGGCAGCTGTCACCAGGTGTGGCCTCCGCCATGTCGTCCTCCACATTAATGATCTCGATGGTGCGGGTCTGCCCATGGTGTTTGTGGAGCTGGTGCTGTTTGCGCAGCTTATAGAAGATGATGAGCATGACGGCGGCCAAGAAGGTGATGGCAACGAAGCAGCCAATGATAATTTTGGTTGTCTTCATCACATCGTCCAGGCCAGCCATGATATTGTCTGTCACCTCGGTGGTGATGGGCACAGTGAAGGCCTTCTCGGTGGACTTGGTGCTACGGGGGGTGTGGGAGGTGGTAGAGTAAGGTGTTTCCCAGCGGCCAGATGGTGTGGGCCCAGGCTCGCGTTCAGTCGACCGAGGCTCATCCACCACCTCCACTGTCTCCACTGTTACGGTGGTGAAGTAGCTGTAGCTGTTGCTGCTGTCAACAGCCGAGACATTGAGTGTGGCTGAGGCTGTGGCATTGCCGGCTGAATTGCTGACCAGGCAGGTGTACAGGCCTGTGTCCTGCACTGTCACATTGGTGAAGTTGAGCGTGCCGTCATGCAGCACTGAGATGCGCACCCGGTATGAACCATGGGTCATTAATGTGCCGTTGGGGGTCATCCAGTTGACAGAGGTCATGGAAGTGGCCGCCCGGCACTTGAGCTCAGCCGCCATGCCCTCGGTCACGTTGAGGTCGGTGGGTGGTTCCACAATGACCGGTGCGTAGCATGTGAAGTGACTCTGGTCCAGCTCGCCGATGTAGCGGGCCTTCAGGTTGGGCGGTGAGTGGCAGCGGGCACAGCAGGTAGTGTTGCTGGGCACTGTTTCCTTCAGCCACCAGCTGAGCCACAAAACATCGCAATTACAATGCCAGGGGTTGTGGTTGAGGTGGACCCTCTCCAGCCGGTGCAAAGGTGTGAAGAGGTCATGTGGCAGTGATGTCAGGTTGTTGTGAGACAGGTTGAGCTCCTCCAGCGATTGCAGGTCATCGAAGGCGTTGCGCTCGATCAATTGGATCTGGGCGTGCATCAGCCACAACTTGCGCAGGTTGGTGAGGCCCTGGAAGGAGCCGGGCTGGATGACCTCCAGCCGGTTGCCAGACAACTCCAGCTCCTCCAGCTTAATGAGGGGTGTGAGGTTCGGGATCTCCGCCAGGTTGCACATGCCCAGGTTGAGGTACCTCAGGTTGATCAGGCCCTCAAAAGCCGCGTCCGAAATGTACTCCAGCTTCTTCAGCTCGCCCAGGTCTAGGCGTCGCAGCGAGGGTACACGGTTGAAGGCGTAGGAAGGGATGCTCTCAATGGGATTGTTCCTCAGCCAAAGTTCCCGGAGCTTCGACAGATACTCAAAAGCCGCACTGGGCACCGTGGTGAGCCGGTTGTCGAACAGCTCCAGCGTGTTGAGGTTGGTGAGGCCGTTGAAGGCTCCGACTTCCACCTGGCGGATCAGATTCTTGCTGAGCTGCAGAATCTCCAGGTGCCGTAGTTGCTTGAAGGTATCCGCCTTGATGACCTGGATGATGTTCTCCTGCAGGTTAAGGTAGCGTGTATTAGTTGAGATGCTGTCAGGAACCTCCCGCAGCTCAAACCTTGTGCAGATCACCTTGCTGAACTGGTTGCTGCAGGAGCAGCCCTTGGGGCAGATGTGAGACTGGACCAGTCCAGTCAGCAGTGACAAAGTCCAAAGGGTCAAAAACACGAGACGGCAAACAGTCCTGCCCAAATTGAATCTCATCCTCTGCGTGTGATGTGCCTTCATCATCGTCATCATCATCGCTCCCATTCATAATTTATGAAGAATTCTTGACCAAACCATCCAGATTTCTCTGTGGGCTGAAACAGAGAGGGTCATTAATGAAGTGAACTTCAGTAAGGCAGGAATATTAACATGACAGATTGTACATTGTCTACACTGAGAGCATGTACTATGGTTGGCAGAACAAGAGGAGGCCATTCAGCCCCCTCAAACCTCTTAGAATCATACAGTGCAGAAGAGGTCCTTTGGTCCATCAAGTCTGTACTGCCAAAAATATACACAAATGTACAGTAGTCCCACTTTCCAGCACTAGGCCCATGGTCTTGAATGTTATGAGAATTCAACTGCTGCTGCAAGTACTCTTTAAAGTTATGAGGTTTCCCACCTCAACTACCCTCCCCAGGCATGCATTCCAGACCCCTACCATCCTCTGGGTGAAAATGTTTTTCATCAAATCATCTCTAAACCTTATTCCTTTCTCTAAAAAATTATGCTTTGCATATTCTGCTATTTATTGAGATCATGACTGACTTGTGATGTAATTCCACATTTGTCCCTTTAACATTTCAGCAATCTGTCAAAGTTTTTAAATTAACAATCAATAAATTGCTGTTCGCAGAAAACAGTTACAAATTTCTACCATCTTTTTGTGTATAGAATTTTACTCCTGAAAGGTCTGACTTTAATTTTTAGATTACGTCCTTTCGTCCTGTCCAACAAGTGGAATTAGCTTTTCTCGAGCTAACCTATCTGCTTCCAATAATATCTTGAAATCTTTACACCTTTACCCTTTGAGGGAATCCACTGCCAATTTGTTCCTCCTCCCAAAGAGCTTAAGCCTTGGATCCAGCTACTCTTCTGGTAAATCTACATTGCACTTCCTCCAAGGCCACTACAGCAGAGTTACAGATCTACACCATCCTTTGTATGAAGAAGTAATTCTTGATATCACCCAAAATAGCCTGCCTCTAATATCAAAGTTATCCGCCACTTTTGTTCTAGACTGCTCCACCAGCGGCATCAATTTCTCAATCTACGCAATTAACCCTGATTTAAAAACCTCACTGGGATCATCCCTTAATCTTTGCACTCAACAGAATATAAGGCTCATAATTTAGTCCTTTTTAGTTACTGGTATCATTCTGAAGCCAGAAGTAAAGCAGTGATTGAATCTTGACTAATTTGTCTCTTTCATTAAGTTTTCCTTTGATTTATGCACTAACCAATAGAGCTATCAGGGAAATTCATTTACGCTACAGACTCAAATCCTAGTCGGCCTGTAGAGTCTGCACTGGTCAACAAAGATCTGACTATACTAATCCCATTTTCCAGCTTTTGGCCCCGAGCTTGGAGAATATGACAATACAAGCGAATATCTAACTACTGCTTAAATGTTAGAAAAGTTTGTTATTGAACCACCCTTTCAGGGAGTTCCAGATTCTGACCACTCTCTGAATGAAAACATTTCTCCTTGACTCCTGCCTTAGCCTGTACCTCTTAACTCAAATTATGCCACTGGTTGTTGACTCCTCTACTAATGGAAAAAATACCTTCCAAACCATCCTATCTATGTTCTTCATAATTTTATACATGTCTTCCAGTTCCACTGCACCAAAGAAAACAACCCCAGCCTATCTCACCCTCCAGCACAGGCAGCATCCTGGTAAATCTCTTCTGCACCCTGACTAGTTCAATCACATCCTTTCTATAATGGTGACTAGATTGGCACATAAATATTCCACTGTGGCCTAACCAGTTCCGGCATAACCATCCTGCTCTCACTTTTATTAGCCAAGGCATAGAATATAAGTATCCATTGTGCTTTCTTAACCACCATATCACATATTTGTGATAATCACATTTTTAGTTCATCCCAAAATCTAAAAAGACAAAAAATAATTGCCAATATTAACCAACGCCTTGTTGAAAACAGACCGATCCACAGTAATGTGGTTGACTCTTAACTGCCCTCTGAAATAGCCCTCACAGACCACTCAGTTCAAGGGGCAATTAAGAATGCTGGCCTTGCCAGCAATGCCCACATCTCATGAAAGAATTAAGAACAAAAGTGGTGACCAATATCAAAGTTTAGAAACTTGCTCCAGTGACCAACACCTCAGTTGCTTTCTATAAGGGGTTAAAGCTCCCAGTTTTGAAACTTTTATTTATGAAGTTTCATGGGGTTTTACATTTTTATTTTAAAATAACCATCTGGAACTCCCTCTGATTGCAACTTTTTGTTTTTCACATTTGTCCTTGGAACGGCCAGTATTTAATGTTCCTGAACAGATTGCGGTGCATTACCTGCAACTCAGTGGCTTGTTAGGACCATTTCAGAGGGTGGTTAAGAGTCAACCAATTGCTGTGCACTGGGAGTCACGTAGATGAGACTGGGCAATCACAGCAGACTTCCGTCCCTGGAGGATATGAGTGACAAGTTTTTACAACATCAAATAGATTTATGGTCATAGTTACGGAGACTTTTTAATTTCACTTTAATTAATATAATTGAACTTAATTTATCCCGGTTTCTCTGGGATTTTAAATCATATCAATGGAGTGTTAGGCTTCTGGATCACAAGATTAATAATATTAGCACTCTGCTAATATCCCTAGTACATAACTTTTAATGGACACTGCAGTATTATGGTTATTGGACTAGTAATCCAAAGATCCTTTGGTGCAGTAGGTAATATTCCTGCCTTTGAACCAGAAACTCTGGGTTCAAACTGCAACCACGACTTGATGGTTAAGATATGTGTGTTCGTAACGTGTCTAAAATAGGCAGACTATCAATCTGCAAATCAACATGCCTTTAGCAGGCTATAGGAATGGAAGACATTCTAGTCAGCTGCAATGAAAAGAACATTGGCATGTCTACCATCACTAAACATTGCTCTAGAATTGAACATTCGGGTAGAAGTGCATGTTACCACAGCAACTCAGACTTCTTAGGTGAACTGCAACACAGCCCTACCATGAATCCAAAGAAGCCTGGCTTTAAAATCCAGTTAAAGTGAATATTCCAAATGCTACTAGGGCAACTTGAGAACTTGAATTCAATTTTAAAAATCTGCATTCTGTAAAAGTTATAAAGGTGTCAGAATTTCTTAACACAGTTTATGGAATGTCCTTTAAGGAAGGAAATCTGCTGTCCTTACCCTTTGTGGGCTTATATGTAATCAACTCTTAACAATCCTCTGAATTAACTGGACAAACCATTAATATTGTGGACCTCTTTTGTGTGTACAGGACACATTTCTTTTTGACATTGAAATAGAGTGAAATGTGTTATATTTAACTAGGAACACTTAAGAACATTTATATCAATGGACAATAAATGTTGGCTTCCTCAAAAATGAATGGTACAGAAAAAAAGGATAAATGGCTTATTAGTATGTTTTTATTTTGTTCTTAGGCAAAGCTCCATGTATGAACCAGACAAGCCTACAATGATAGGCTTGCTTATTGAAAGTGACAGAATTATTCAAATTCTGTTTTTATTACATGGAACTCTGGAATTTTTCCAGCAATTTGTGAAACAAATTCCATCCAATTTTGCATGAACGCTGTAACTAAATGCTTGTCCATTAAATATTTGTGTTGTTCAAATCTGCTGTTCAGCATTCCTGGTTTTCACTGCTCCACCATCAGTGGCTGTGCCTTTAGCTGTTAAGGCCCTAATTCCTTCCTTAAACATTTATATCTCATTGTCCTTTGCAAGACTGTAAAACTACTTCTTTAACAAAGTTTTTGGTCATCTGCCCTAATATCATCTTATGTTCTTTGGTGTCAAATTATGTTTGATAATGCTCCTTTGGAGTTAATCATAAAATCCCTACAGTGTGGAAGCAGGTCATTCAGCCTATTGAGTCCACACTGACCCTTTAAAGAGCATCCCATCCAGACTAAGCCCACTGTAACCCTGGAATACCCATTTCCCATGGGTAATCCACCTAGCCTGCACAATCCACCTGGCCTGCATCCTGTTAAACAAAGATTATCTTCCCAACGTAAAAATGGGAAAAGACAATAACTATTAAAACCAATCTGTAAAACTTTTCGTAGGACCCTCTGATTTAAGTGAGGAGAATGCTTATTAATTGTCTGACAATGTTGCACTGCATGTGTTCACAGATCAGGCTATTCAACGGTCACAAGAAATATCAATTTACAAAGAAATTTACTGAGTGGTTGTAAGTATCATTGTGTTTTACTGAATCTTACAACAAAGTTAAAATTTAATGTAAGAAATTGTTGTGGCCTAGTTATTGTTGACTACTTGGAATTAGTTTCAGCATAAGAGATGGTCATTTTTGCCACATTTAATCAATTGTAGTTTTCTCACATTTTGCATTTATGGATTGCAGTGTTCCACCTAGCAGTTGCATTCCCCACAAATGCAAGCTTTAAGTAACTTGGAACATTTTACTAAGTTTAAGGCCCTATGCAACTGAAAATTAGTCGTGGGGGAACCCAAGAGTGTTCTAATGTTGTCGACCTCTTGGTTTGTACAGGAAATGTTCCTTTTTAATATTAAAATAGAGATAAACATGTATTATTTAACCAAGAATGCCTTTTCCATCTGTTAGCACAGTTTTTTTTCTAATCACTTTGTGTCAGAGTGTAGTTTATACTAAACACAATTGCATTTCCCTTTCTCATTGTGTTTTGAATGTATTTAAAGAATTTCTGTAATTAATATGTATTTTTATCATATTCGAAGGTGTGAGGTATCAGCTATAACTCATTGGGTAGCACTCTGATCTGAGTCAGGAGGCTGAGAGTTCAAATCCCCCCTGTATAGGATCGGTTGAAGGGCTAAACTTACTGATGATATTCGACAGCTGCATGAGCTTCCTGTATGTGCTGAAGCCGGCACAATCAATATGTTTTTCTGTAGCTGTTCTTTCTGTGCCTGGCTGTTCATTACACCGTATAAGAGAGTGAGTTTTGTTCCAAGTTGCTGGACTTTACCTTGGACCAGGATTGTGAACAGTGACAGTACCAACCTCAGTCTCCAGACGAGACGTCGATTGAGGGCTCCCCCATATGCAGAAGGGCGTGAGGCTTACTGTTTCTTTTCTCTGTTTCATTCTTTCTATTTACTTAATAAATGTTCCTTTTTTGTCTTTTATTATTCCTTTTATTTTCTTTTATTCATTCATGGGATGAAGGCATCACTTTTAGGCAGCATTTATTGCCCATCCCTAATTGCCCAGATGGCGGTTGAGAGTCAACCACATTGCTGTGGTTCTGGAGTCACATGTAGGCCAGACCAAGTAATGATGGCAGCTTCCTTCCCTAAAGGACATTAGTGAACCAGATGGGTTGTTCTGACAATTGGAAACAGATTCATGGTCATCACAAGACTCCTAATTCCAGACATTTTTCATTGAATTCAAATGCCATTTGCCATGGTGGGATTCAAACCCAGAATGTTATCTTGGTCTCTGGATTAACAGTCCAGCGGTAATATCACTGGATGTTTGCCTCCCCCATTACTCAAATGTTCATCTTTAAGCAAATTGCGGTTGTCGAGCCTTGTTTTAATTACATTTAACTGAATCTGAAAAGAGCCACTTGGATACGCTCTGTGGTCCAAGACACCCTTCCAGAAGCTTATACAGATTGATGTTTGGGAGGCTGTTATCATTTGGATGAAGAGCAGGGATCTTCTCCCCAGTGTCCTGGCCAACATTTATCCCTCAGTCAATATTGCTAAACATTTCAACTCTGTCTCAGTGGTAGCTTATGGTGTCCTTCAATCAATTAATAATTAACTAAAACAGGTGATCTGGTTTATATCACATTAATAAGGAGATTTTATAGCACCATGTATAACATCCCTTCCTCTAAGCCAGAGGCTCCGGGTCAAAGTTCCACCCTAGGACTTGATGGCCAAGGAAATTGCGTTCATAGTGCGGCCAAACAGGTCAGATAACAACCCCAATGCAACCAATTTTGGAGCTTCTACAATCACTGGCTATATCTCTGGCTGCAATGTACTTGAACAGGTGTATGTTTCCATGGTAACCTGAACTTGAAGTTGGGGTGGGGATTGACTCAGTTGGCTTGAATGGCCAGCATAGATCAGATTCCTGCTGAACATCATGGAGTTTGAACCCTATTCAGGCTGGGGTGAGTTCGGGACCTGTCTCCTTGTCCTATTAGTAATGGAGGTTCAGACGCAGTGGTTTATACCTGCTATTGTTCTCGAGAACTGAGGAACAATCTTCTTACGTTTTGGGAGCTTACGATATGCATAATGGCTGCTTCTCCCTGCTCTGCTGAAGGCTTATATTAATATGTGTAAATTTGAATTTTCAAAATAGAGGGAAATAGATTTTAGTTTCAGTTCTATAAATGTAACTTTTAGGAGGTCATAAAGTCATTGGAACAATGGCCTATCGTTTCCACAGAAGCATGTGGTTTGGTTATCAAAGAATCTCTACAGTGTGGAAGCAGGTCCTTCGGTCCAGCAAGTCCACACCAACCCTCAGAGCATCCCACCCAGACCCATCCCCCCTATCACCCACCTCATCTACACATCCCTGAACACTACGGGTAATTTAGCATGGCCAATCCATTCAGCCTGCACATCTTTGGACTGTGGGAGGAAACCGGAGCACCTGGAGGAAACTCATGCAGACACGGGGAGAATGTACAAACTCCACACAGACAGTCGCCAGAGGGTGGAATCAAAGCCAGGTCCCTGGCGCTGTGAGGCAGCAGTGCTAACCACTGATCCACCTTATGTGTCTAGCAGGAGGACATGTGTGGTTTTAATTGATGGAATATTTGTTCTACTAAGTTTATGACACTCAAAAAATCAGGGGCCTTTCATTTAGTTCAGCTTCAGTTCATATGAATTAGGTCAGTTCAGAGGACAGGTTTCCTCTTAGAAGAAGAAGAAAATTCTCAGATCAGGACACTGAACCTTCCAAATCCATGACCCATACCACCCAGTGGGATAATGGCAGGAGACACATGGGAACACTATCACCTTCAGGTTTTCCTTTAAGGCACACCATTCTTATTTGGAAATGTATTACCTTCATTCATCTATTGCTGGGTCAAAATCCTGGAACTCCATAACAGCACTGTGGGTGTACCAACACCACATAGACTTCAGCAGTTCAAGAAGGCTGTTCATCACCTTCTTCTCAAGGGAAATAAGAATGGGCAATGATTGCTGTCCAGCTAGTGACACACACATCCTCTGAATTAGAAAAATGAACAGTTTTCAACCCAGTGGAAGGGCTGTAGTTTGTGAAGGCTCCAAGCTGAGAGAATTTGTATACACGTTTTCAAGTTGTCAGAACTGGAAAGGAATGATAAGCTGTCTCAACAATCCTGAAGGAAGCCTGGACAGTGTTGGTTAAGTAGGAAATTAAAGAGTTGACATAGGAGTGATATTTCTCTGTGATTGACTATCTGTAAGCATATTGCTGGGAAACGGATTGAAACTTTGTTTTGTTGTTTATGGCACAATCTTTCTAAAGTGTCATATAGAATCATAGAGTAGTACAGCATGGAAACTGAGCCTTTGATCCAACCAGTCCACACTGACCGTAATCCCAAAACCAAAATAGTTAGCTGTGCTTGGCCTATATCCGTACAAACATTTCCTATTCATGTAGTTATCTAAATGTCTTTCAAACATTGTAACTGTACCTGCATCCACCACTTTCTCTGGAAGTTCATTCCAAATACAAACCACTCTGTGCAAAAAAAAAATTGCCCCCTCACGTCCTTTTTAAATCTTTCTCCTCTCACCTTTAAAATATGTCCCTAGTTTTGAACTCTCCCACCTAGGGAAAGACCCTTGTTACTCACCTTTTCAATGTTCCTCATGATTTCATAAACCTCAATAAGGTCACCCCTAAACCTCCTACGCTCCAGCGGAAAAACTCCAAATCCTTTCCGTCTATTTTTATATCTCAAACCCTCCATTCCTGGCAACATCTTGGAAAATTTTTTTGAAAACCCTTTCCAGTTTAATAATGTCCTTCCTACAACAGGGCAGCTAGAACTGCACACCAGAAGTGGCCTCACCAATATCCTGTACAACCTCAGCATGACATCCCAACTCCTATATTCAAAGATCTGAGCAATGAAGACAAGTGTGCTGAAAGTCTTCTTAACCACCCTGTCTATCTGTGACACAAATTTCAAGGGACTATGTACCTGAACCCCTAGGTCTGTCTGTTCTACACCATTACCCAGGGCCCTATCATGAGTTGTACAAGTCCTGTCCTTATTTGTATCACCAAAATGTGTAGCTTAGCTTTTTCTTCTATTTTCTGTATTAAAACTGTGTTCTTTTATTAAAGGACATTTGCAGCTTTGAGTGAACCTGTTTCAATGACTAACATCACATTAACCAATCACAGAAATTAAACTTATGATATATTGAGTTAGGTTTCACTCTGGTATCCGGCTTGCTCAGTACTACCATCAGCTGGGGTCACAATGTTATATAACACGTAACTTCAAAAGCTTGTCACTGACTGTGAAGCACTTTGAAATATCTTGAGGTTGTGGAAAACCCATAGAAATGTAAGTCTTTTTTAAACTGGTTGATTCTTAAGTGCTGCCAGTCTCTTCCATTGATCCTGTGATATGGGCAATCTCAGGGGAATGGAGACCCACTGACTGAAGGGATCACAAAATTGCTGTACTTTGCACAACCTCTTGAAAAAAAATCAATTCAGTAGTTTAATGGTCATATTTACTGAACTAGTTTTTTAAAAGCTGAGTTAAAATTTTCAATATGCTGTGCTGGGATTCAAACTGAAGCACGCTTCGTTATTAGCCCTTAGCTATTAGCTTGATCTAAATTCTTTATTCTTTGTTGGGATGTGGACATTGTTGGCAAGGCTGGCATTTGATGCCCA
Source organism: Rhincodon typus (assembly GCF_021869965.1). Taxonomy (NCBI): domain Eukaryota; kingdom Metazoa; phylum Chordata; class Chondrichthyes; order Orectolobiformes; family Rhincodontidae; genus Rhincodon; species Rhincodon typus. The sequence goes on from NC_063368.1 coordinate 13,824,659, forward strand.
TCTCTATAAACTGAATGGTTTGCTAGGCCAGTTCAGAATGCCACCAAGAATCACATGCATGCCAGACTGGGTAAGGATTGCAGGTTCCCTTCCCTAAAGGACAGATGGGTTTTTACAATAATTGATGATAGTTGCCAGGGCCACCATTACCAAGTCTAGCTTTATATTCTAGTTAGATTAATTAAATTTAAATTCCACCCACCCAATGCCATAATGCCCAGTGTATTAATCAGGGACTCTGGATTACTAGGCCAGTGACTTTGTCACAACACCGCTGTCTTCATCCCAGTAGACATAGAATCAGAATTTTGCAGTACAGAAGGAGGCCATTTGACCGATCATGTTTGTACTAGCTTCTGAAAGGGCTACTCAGCTAGTCCCATTCTCCAGCCCTATCTCCATAACCCTCTAAGTTCACCCCTTTCAAATACATATCCATTTCTATTTTAAAACCTCTTTTGGAATCTGCCTCCCCCACCCTCCCAGGCAGCGCATTCCAAATCATAGAGTCATAGAGTAATACAGCATGGAAACAGGCCCTTCGGCCCAAACTGGTCCATGCTGACCATGGTGCCCACTCAGCTAGTTCCAATTGTCCGCATTTGGTCCATATCCCTCGAAACCTTTCTCATCCATATTCCTATCCAAATGGTTTTTAAAGTGTTTCTGCTGTACCTGCTTCAACCACTTTCTCCAGTAGCCCATTCCATATACCCACCACTCCCTGTGTGAAGTTGCCGCCCCTCAGGACCTTCCTAAATCTATCCCTTCTCACCTTAAACCTTTGCTCTCTAGTTTTTAATTCCCCACCCCTGGGGTAAAAGATTATATGCATTCACACTATCTATGCCCCTCATGATTTTATACACTTCAATAAGGTCACCCCGATTCCCCTATGGTCCAAGGAATAAAGTCCTATCCTGGCCAACCTGTCCCTATAGCACAGGCCAATAGTCTTGGCAACATCCTCATAAACCTTCTTTGCACACTTACCATTTTAACTATGTCTTTCCTATAACAGGGCAACCAAAACTGTACACAATATGCCAAGTGCAGCCTCACCAATCACTTATACAACTGTAACGTAACGTCCCAACCCCTATACTCAATGCCCTGACCGATGAAGACCAGCATGCTAAATACCTTCTCCACCACCCTGTCCACCTGTGACGCCGCTTTCAATGAACTATGTACTTTTACTCCTAAGTCCCTCTGTTCCACAACACTCCTCAGGACCTTACCATTTACTGTATAAGTCCTACCATTGTTTGACTTTCCAAAATCAGTATCTCACATTTAACTGTATTGAATTGCATTTGCCAATCCTCAGGCCACTTCTCCATCTGATTAAGATCCCTCTGTAATTTTTGATAACCTTCTTCAATATCCATAATACCTGCCAATTTTGTATCATCTGCAAACTTAGTAATCATGCCTTTTACATTCACATCCAGATCATTTATGTTAATAACAAATCACAAAAGGTCCCAGCACTGACCCCTGTGGCACACCATTAGTCACAGGCCTCCGGTCCGAGAAACAATCTTCAACCATCACCCTCTGCTTCCTACCATTGAGCCAATTTTGAATCCAATTAGCTAGCTTTCCCTGGATCCCATGCAACCTAACTTTCATGACTTGCCTACCGTGCGGGACCTTGTCAAAGGCCTTACTGAAATCCATATAGGCAACATCGACTGCTCTACTCTCATCCATCCTCTTGGTTACCTCTTCGAAAAACTCTACAAGATTCATCAGACGTGACTTCCCGCGCACGAATCCATGCTGACTATCCCAATATTGGTTGATCCTAACAACTCTCAAGGTAAAGAAAGTTTCTCCTCATCTCACGCCTAGCACTCTTGCTGACAATATTGAACTTGTGACCCCAGTTAATAACACTACTTATTTGCAATAGAATATCCTTCTTTACCTTGTGGAAATTGTTCATAATTTTGAACACCTCAATAAGGTCACTTCTTAGTCGTCTCTATTCCAAGAAGAACAAGCTCAATCTTTCTAATCTTTCCTTCATTCCTGTTATCATTTTAGTAAATCTCATATGCACTCTCTCCAGGGCTTTAACATCCTTCCTTAAAGAAGGTGTCCAGAACAGAACATAACACATAATACTCCAAATGTGGTCTCACCAATGATTTACTACACATGTAGCATCACTTGCTTGCTTTTAGACTCTATGCCTCTATTTACAAACCCAACGATCCTATAAGCCTTCTTAACAACTGTTGAACCGGCCTGGCCATCTTCAGAGAATTATAAATGTACTTGCGTCAAAATTGTACCATTGAGCCTTTATTGTCTCTCCATGTTTCTTCTACCAATGTGCATTACCTCACATTTCTCTGCATTGAATTTCATCTGCCAGGTGTCTGCCCATTTGGCCAATCTGTCAACGTCCCTCTGAAGTTGCTCAGCATCCTGACAATTCACTGTTTCCCCTTGCTTAGTATCGTCTACAAATTTAGAAATTTTGACCTCAACACCCATCTCCAAATTATTTATATAAATCAGAAAAAGCTCAAGTCCCAACACCAATCCCTGGGGAATACTACTGGGGGTTTTGCTATAACGTGTGTTATAGTAATGCGATTGGCTATAACCAATTGACGAATAGGGGAACGCTATTTCTAAAACGTGAACTTGTGTTGGCTATAACATGATTCTATCGAGTAGGCATCTTGCTGTCATCCTGCAGGCATCTTTGCTAATGATATCTACAGTGTACTTGTGATCAGGAGATAGCCGGAAGGAGGACATAAAGAGGCAATGATAATGATCGGAGGGTGATGCTGCCTATAGCTCAGGCCGGCATCATGTGGCTTGTTGTGGCTGTACTGTTGGTGCTGCCCTTCATTCTTTTTGACTAGCCCTTCAAGCAAGCTCCAGGAGGTCATGGTTGAGACATACCTGAATTCCATTTACCTATCTTTGCTCCATAACCCTTAATTGTAAATTTCTCATTCTTGTTATCAATTCCTCTGTAGTCTTACTCATCTTGATTTCTGTAATCTCAAACAATCCCACAACTTGCTCTGATAGATCTGTGTTCCTTCAATTCCAGCCTCTTGCACACCAGATTTTCATTGCTTTACCATACTGGCCTTATTCACAGCTGCCCAGCTCCAAAGTTTTGTAATTTCCTTAGCAACTCTCTCTCACCTTCTCAAAAACATTCCTGAAACCTACTTTGACCATCAGCAATCCTCATCTGACTTGGTGTTGATTCTTGTTTAATATTCCAGAGTAACTGGTTGCTTCATTTGAAACCTTGGTGAAGGATATCCTGAAGGAGCAAATGGTCTGTGGGTAAGGAAAGCCTTACCCAAAGTGCCAGCTCATTACACATAGAGTTGTAGCGGGTGGCAGAAGTTCAAACTCAGCCTTGCCATCATTGATTTCAAACTGCTGCGAAGCCGCTGTCACAGTCGGACCAACCTGTCTGAACAGCTGCTTACAGTAATGCTATCCTTTGTGTTACGCTTTTTTTTGGTGGTCTGCCCCAATCCCGCTTTTCCCCTCAGCCCAGTTATTTATATAGCACGATTTTCTCTAACACGATGTTGCACTGGAATGCAACTATCGTGTGATAGCAGAACCCCGTCCTTTCGACTCGTCTCCAAACTGAGAAATGCCCATCTCTACCTACCCTCTGTTTCTTATCCTTCAGCCAACTTCTAATCCATGCTGCCAAGGACCCATCAGTCCCAAACATTTCTAATTTGCTAACCAATCTGCATGTGGCAACGTATCAAATGCTTTCTGAAAGTCTAAATATACAATATCCACAGCACTACTCTCATCTACTGCCTGCGTCACCTTGTCTAAGAACTCAATTGAATTTGTCAGACCTGACCTGCCCTTGACAAAGCCATGTTGACTGTCTAGTATTAATTTTTTTCCTATGTATATTTACCTTATCCCTTTTATGTCCTCCATCAGTTTTTCCACTACTGATGTCAAGCTAACAGGCCTGTAGTTTCCCCCGAGTTATCCTTTGTCCCTTTCTTAAACAAAAATGTCACATTTGCAATCCTCCAGTCCCCTGGGACTACTCCTGTGATTAGACAGGCCTGGAAAATTTCTGTCAATGGCTCCGTGATTTGCTCCTTTACCTTTCTCAGCAATCTAGGATGCATCCATCCGGGCCAGGCAATTTCTCTACCTGGAGTGCTGCCAGCCTTTTTAGCACCTCTTCTTTATCTAACACTATACTGTTCATTTGCCCAACATTCATGTTTTCAATGAGGCCATTGTCATCATCTGATTTAGCAAAGATAGAAGTGAAATATTCATTTAGTACCTTTGCCATACCCTTTGCTTCAGCGAGCAGCTTACCCTGCTTGTTCCTTATGGGCCCACCCTATCCTTCACTAATCTTTTACTATGAATATGCTTGAAGAAAATGTTACTATTTGGTTTAGTGCAGCCTGTGATCCTTTCTTCCTGTTTCCTCTTAGTCTTCATTATTTCAGCCTTACCTTGTCTCCTGCATTTGAGATAGGACAGGCCAAAAGGACAAATCAGGAAGACTATCAGCCTCATATTCCCACACTCGTGATTGAATTAGGAATGATGTATTAGCATCAGGTGGTCCAATCTCAGAGCTGCCAATTCCGAGATGAGAGAAATGAGCTGTGTACCTAAACAATGCTCTTAAGTGGCCCAAAGATAATGCAATAGGCAAATGTAAGGAACAAGTCAAGTTTTGTTTACTCTTTTGTGATTTGTGGATTTCACCAGCCAGGCTAATGTTTGGTGCCCTTGAACTGAATGGTGTGCAGTTGGGGGGGTAGGAATGCTACTTTTCTGAGGAGTCACACGTGGACCAGACCAGGTGGTGATGGCAGAATTCCTTCCTTAAAAGGAAATCTATAAATCCTGTCTGCTTTAAAACAACAATCAATGATAGTCTCAGTGTTGGTAACCATGGTATCTATCTGTCTATCCCAGATTTGTTACTCTACCAACTACCCTGCTTGGATTTGAACCAGGTCCCCCAGAGCATTAGCCTGGTTTTATAGATTACTGGCTCAGTGACATTACCACTATGCTAGCACATCACCCTGTCCACACCTTGCTCCTCTCTCCTCCCTATCCTTTTCCTCTGTCTTCCATACGCTCTTTGTTTTTGCCATCTGTACAAGTGTTTATGTCTGCTGTAAGATTAAGAGAGCGGGAATGTTACCTTAGGTTCTGCACCTGTGAGGGGTCCATAATTGGCACTTAAATGTAACTACTATCTTCATTCCTTCTTTCTGTCTCTGCTTCTGGAAGGTAATCTCACCCAGTGACGGCATATTCCACGGTATGGTATTCCAATTGAAAATTGGGTGGGGCATGTTGGAAAGTCTAATGATACCCTTGCTGCAGATGAGGCTCTTGACAAACTGGCAGAGTAGGAAATAACCTCTTTCATCTTTCCTCGTTTCGTGGCTTGTGAATTCTCTACCATTGCTCAACTTGCAAAAAAAATCTCTCGAGTCAAGAAGGAAACTGCATTTACATGCTCCCTTCAATGTTATCAGGACATCCCAAAGCGCTTCACTCAATACTGAGGATGACTTAAAAGTGCTTCACAGCCACTGAATTAATCTTAAAGTGTAATCTCTGTTGTTATAATCACAACTACCAGTTTGGGCACAGCAAGTTCCCAGAGCAGAAAGGGCAAGATAATCTACTCAGGTCATGTTTATTGAGGGACAGAATTTGGTCTGGACAGCTGCTCCTTCTCCAGTCAATAGTGGCCGTGGGATCTTTTACAGCCAGAGGGAGACAGACAGGAGCTGCAGTTAACCATGTCATCTGAAAGGCAGTAATTCGATTGATATAGCACTTCCTCAATGCTGCACCGGAAGTATCAGTTAAGGTTATTTGCTCAAATCCCTTGACTGGGACTTGAACTGACGACCTACTGACACAGAAGCAGAAAAGCAAGCAACTGAACCTCAGTCTCACACACATATATTCATTCAACACCTTAGCAGAGTTACATACTTTTACTTATTAAAACCTGTATTTTATTAAAATATAAATAAGGTGAATGTTTTGTTTGCTTGGCACTGACCCTCAATACCTTTAGTTACTAGGCTTTAATCGTTCTCAGCCTCGACAGCATGTGACGCATGCCAAACTGTCTAAGGAATTGCAGAATATATATTTAGAATGATTTCTGTCTTCTCAATCTCCTACGCTATGCTGCTGATGTATCAGGCTGGCATCTGCTTGAACATCTTGTCCCGCCAGTTCACAAAATGAGATTTGTTATCACAAAACTGAGGAGGGCCCCCAAGATAAATCTGGCAATTTAACCCTGACTTCTTCCAAACCCCTTTAGTTTCCAACTATGTCATGATGTCAATGTGAGAATCTTTAACACTACACAAAATATAAACTGTGACACATCACTGGTGGATTCTGCGTTTGTCGAGATGAGAGTTAAAGGTTGGAAACAGTCATCCTCTCTTTTTTAAACCCACTAATGGCTCCCAGACAGGTACAGTACGGCATCGTTACAAAGTAAAGCTCCTCTACACTTTCAACTGAAAGTAAAGATCCTTTACTCTTGTAAACTGAAAGTAAAACTCTCTCGGCACTGTCTCCATCAAACACTCTCGGGACACGTATAGTATGGAGTTAGACACAGAGTAAAGCTCCCTTAACCTGTTCCCATCAAACACTCCCAGGATGATAGAATACAGGGTTAGATAGAGTAAATCTATCAATGCTCTTTTAAACCTCTCTCTACACTGTCCCCCATCAAACACCCACAGGACAGGTACAACATTACATTAGATACAAAGGAAAACTCCTTCAAAACCGTCCCATCATACACACATAGGGCAGAGACAGCAGAGGTTAGATACAATGATGATCCTACTAGTCTGCCTCATCCAATACTTAGTCCAATATGATTGAAGTTAGGTACAAATCCAAGTTCACATTAAGTGTCTCCAGGTGAGCTATAGCACAATAAATTTGAAGCAGCATTACAATGATCCATCAAATATCCCCAGATCCAGCTCGAGCTAGATGCTAGGATGGATCTCTTAGTTGATAAGTATTGTAACTTGCGAATGTGGGGGAGGGGCAGAAACATTGCAATGAGGCAAATTGGGATTGGCAGATGAGATAGAAACCTATTGTCAGTTGTGAAACTGTACTTCTTAAAAGAAATTCATCAATGGGCTTTGATGTCACTGGCTGGCCAACATTTATTGCCCATCCCAGATTGTACTTGAACTGAGTGGCTTGCCAGGCCCTTACAGGAGACCAATAAGAATCAACTGCATTGCTGTGGGTCTGGATCACGCATGAATGCCAGGCAAGGTAGGGACACAGGTTTCCTTCCCTAAAGGGGATAAGTGAACTACATGCGTATTTACAACAATAGTTACATGGTTGCCATTAGGCTAAATCACAGTTTTGTTTTATATTGCATTCAAATTTCACCCTCTGCTATTGTGGGATTTCAGCACGTGTCCCCCAGATTTTACTCTAGGGGTCTTGCCCGGTGACATTACCACCATAACACCACTTCCCAACAGGATGCCTCTTCCTTAGAAGCAAACAAAGGAAGAAAACCAGGGGAAAACAAATCATAAAATACGTGCAAATTTTGACCTGTAACAGAAAGAGTTCCTTTCCCGCACTTCAAAACTCAACAACAGAACGCAGCAGCCCGCTTGTGTTTTTGGACTATTATACTAAGACAATTTAAATTATTATTTGGTAGTCCTCTGAATGAATTCCTGAAATTCTCATTCTTTATTTGGCCCTGCACATCTCCCACTATACATAGAAAAGGTGTCCCAAACTAAAATTGTGAGCTCTTATGGTATTAAGCAACAGCAGGTCTGTATAACAGCCAAGTAGCATAGGTTGCTGAAGGGACAGGAAAATCCATTCAGTAATGCAGTAATAATTCTTACTGTGCTGAAATAACAAGAGTTCCTTGGTTACACAGTGAGCAATCCTTGGCCTGTTGAATGAACAGCTACTCCTTACAGATACAGTGAATTACCTGTACCATAGAACATTACAGTGCAGTACAGGCCCTTCGGCCCTCGATGTTGCGCTGACCTGTGAAACCAATCTGAAGCCCATTTAACCTACACTATTCCATTATCATCCATATGTTTATCCAATGACCATTTAAATGCCCTTAAAGTTGGCGAGTCTACTACTGTTGCAGGCAGGGCATTCCACGCCCTCACTACTCTCTGAGTAAAGAACCTACCTCTGACATCTGTCCTATATCTATCATCCCTCAATTTAAAGCTATGTCCCCTCGTACTAGCCATCACCATCCGAGGAAAAAGGCTCTCACTGTCCACCCTATCTAATCCTCTGATCATCTCGTTTGTCTCTATTAAGTCACCTCTTAACCTTCTTCTCTCTAACGAAAACAGCCTCAAGTCCCTCAGCCTTTCCTCATAAGACCTTCCCTCCATACCAGGCAACATCCTGGTAAATCTCCTCTGCACCCTTTCCAATGCTTCCACAGCCTTCCTATAACGCAGCGACCAGAACTGTACGCAATACTCCAAGTGCAGCCGCACCAGAGTTTTGTACAGCTGCAACATGACCTCATGGCTCCAAAACTCAATCCCTCTACCAATAAAACCTAACACTCGCTCGACCACTTCCTCCCTGCCTGACAGGTACGTACTTATCAAGGCCACGCAGTAGCTGTTCCTTGAACAAGCTCCACATTTCAATTGTGCCCAGCCCCTGCAGTTTCCTTCTCCATCCTATGCATCCTAAATCTTGCCTAATTGCCTTTCCCCCAGCTATAACTCTTGCCCTGCGGTATATACCTATCCTTTTCCATTGCTAAAGTAAACGTAACCGAATTGTGATCACTGGTTGAATTGTTTCAATTCTGCATAAGTTACAAATGAGCTAACCCTTGCTGGCCTGAATTAAGAACCGTACACCTTCTTAACAACCCTATCAACCTGGATGGCAACTTTCAGTGATCTATGCACATGGACACCGAGATCTCTCTGCTCATCCACACTACCAAGAATCTTACCATTAGCCCAGTACTCTGTGTTCCTGTTACTCCTTCCAAAGTGAATCACCTCACACTTTTCCGCATTAAACTCCATTTGCCACCTCTCAGCCCAGCTCTGCAGCTTATCTATGTCCTTCTGTAACCTGCAACATCCTTCCGCACTATCCACAACTCCATCGACTTTAGTGTCATCCGCAAACTTACTAACCCATCCTTCTACGCCCTCATCCAGGTCATTTATAAAAATGACAAACAGCAGTGGCCCCAAAAACAGATCCTTGCGGTACACCACTAGTAACTGAACTCCAGGATGAACATTTCCCATCAACCACCACCCTCTGTCTTCTTACAGCTAGCCAATTTCTGATCCAAACCGCTAAATCACCCTCATTCCCATGCCTCCGTATTTTCTGCAATAGCCTACCATGGGGAACCTTATCAAACGCTTTACTGAAATCCATATATACCACATCAACCGCTTTACTCTCATCCACCTGTTTGGTCACCTTCTCAAAGAACACAATAAGGTTTGTGAGGCACGACCTACCCTTCACAAAACCGTGTTGACTATCCCTAATCAAATTATTCCTTTCTAGATGATTATAAATCCTATCTCTTATAATCCTTTCCAAACTTTACCCACAACCGAAGTAAGGCTCACTGGTCTATAATTACCAGGGTTGTCTCTACTCCCCTTCTTGAACAAGGGGACAACATTTGCTAGTCTCCAGTCTTCTGGCACTATTCCTGTAGACAATGACGACATAAAGATCAAAGCCAAAGGCTCTGCAATCTCCTCTCTAGCTTCCTAAAGAATCCTAGGATAAATCCCATCCGGCCCAGGGGACTTATCTATTTTCACACCTTCCAGAGTTGCTAACACCTCCTCCTTATGAACCTCAATCGCGTCTAGTCTAATAGCCTGTATCTCAGTATTCTCCTCGACAACATTGTCTTTTTCCTGTGTGAATATTGACGAAAAATATTCATTTAGCACCTCTCCTATCTCTTCGGACTCCACGCACAACTTCCCACTACTGTCCTTGACTGGCCCTAATCTTACTGTAGTCATTCTTTTATTCCTGACATACCTATAGAAAGCTTTAGGATTTTCCTTGATCCTACCTGCTAAAGACTTCTCATGTCCCCTCCTGGCTCTTCTTAGCTCCCTCTTTAGGTCATTCCTGGCTAACTTGTAACTCTCAAGCGCCCGAACTGAGCCTTCACGCCTCATCTCTACATAAGCCTCCTTCTTCCTCTTGACAAGAGATTCAACTTCTTTAGTAAACCATGGTTCCCTAGCTCGACCACTTCCTCCCTGCCTGACAGGTACATACTTATCAAGGACACGCAGTAGCTGTTCCTTGAACAAGCTCCACATTTCAATTGTGCCCAGCCCCTGCAGTTTCCTTCTCCATCCTATGCATCCTAAATCTTGCCTAATCGCCTCATAATTGCCTTTCCCCAGCTATAACTCTTGCCCTGCGGTATATACCTATCCCTTTCCATCGCTAAAGTAAACGTAACCAAATTGTGGTCACTGGTTGAATTGTTTCAATTCTGCATAAGTTACAAATGAGCTAACCCTTGCTGGCCTGAATTGAGAACTTTATACCGTACAGGCAGCACCCCTCACCGCCCCCAAACCACCACCACCACCCCCGTTGTGATTAGGTTCCATCCTGGAATCTGTTTGTATGCTTGTCGCAACGCACTGCAGGACAATGTAAAGCAGCCATTGCTAAGTACAGGAAATATTCGTATGTAAAGTCTTTAAAATTACAGCCCTGTATGGGATCACATTCGTAAGTACAAGCATTCATAAATCAGATGTTCGGAAATTTGGGACTCCTTATACAGTTAATGAATGAGTAACCATTACTTAGCTGAATAAATAGGTGTTCTACAAATTTATATAATGCAATCTTTATTCTGCCAAATATAATCTTGGTCTCATTGAGCTTCTAAAGAATATTTACATCAATGTTGAGGTAAAGAAAGGATTCACTTTATCTAACTCCTTATACTATATCTCCCCTGATTCTACCAGTAAATTACACTGAACAAATAGGAACTTTGTACAGTAATGTAACTGCAGAATAGAGTCATTATAGCACAAAATGGAGGCCATTTGGCCTGTCAAATCTCTACTATCTCTCTATACAGAAATCCAGTAAGTCTTGTCCCTGTAGTCTTGCAAGTTTATTTTTCTCAAATTAACCTTCAGTTTCGTTTCGAAATCATTAATCCTCCTCGTTTCCGCCGCCCTATGGCAGCAAATTTCAATTTGTTGCCTCCCACTGTGTAACACAGTTCTCACTCTCAGCCCTCTCATCATCTTATGCTCAAAGTCTTTAACATGTGTGCTAATCTTTCTACCAATGGCTAAAGGGAACAACTTGTCTTTGTCTACCTTATCTAAATCTGTCATAATCTCTTGAACTTTTATCAAGTCTCCCCTCAAATTCCTTTGCACCAAGGAGAACAGCCTCAGCCTCTCCAACATAACCTTGTAATCTAACATCCCTCATTCCTGGAAAGTATTTGATAAATCTGCTCTGCACCCTTTCCAGAACACTTACATCCTTCCTAAAGTGGTGACCAAGACTGGATGTAATGCTCCAGTTGTGACCTAACCAGAGTTTTATAAATGCTGAGGATATTGTCCCTGCTTTTGCACTCATTGCCTCTATTTATGAAACTCAAGAACTGTATGTATTGCTGAGTACTTTTTCTAGGGCTTCTGATTTCAGCTTCAAATGATGCCACCCTCCAAAGTATCTAAACTCACTTCATATGGTTGCGTAAATGCATGTGGTTCTAGTGAACAGGAGCTTTGCATCCATACAGTTGAGTGGCCAATTTGGTGGACCGTACTTGGGGAGACCCAAACCTCTCTGCATCTCTGAACTCTGTAACCTCTCACCTTCTAGATAATGTGCTTCTTTTATATTCTTTCTGCCAGAATGGACGGTTCATGCCTTTCCACATCACACTCCATTTGCCAGATCTTTGCCCACTCACTTAACCTTTCTATATCCTTTTGTAGTCTCCTTATATCCTCTTCACAACTCACTTTCCTACCTAACTTTGTGTCATCAGCAAATTTAGCTACTTTGCCTTCAGTCCCTTCATCCAAATCATTTATATAAACTATAAAGAGTTGAAGGCCCAGCAGTGAGTCTTGTGGCATACCACTCATGACATCCAGCCAGCTCAAAAAAGAACCATTTATTCCCACTCCCTTATTTTTGTTAGCCAGTTAATTTTCTTTCCATAAAATAATGTTATTTCCTACAGCATGAAGTTTTATTTTCTGCAACAATCTTTGACATGGCACCTTATAATATTTGATGCCAACTTTATATTTTGAATGACAAAAACAGAAGTTGCTGGAAAAGCTCAGTTCTGAGGATGGGTCACTAGACCCGAAATGTTAACTTTGATTTCTCTTCACAGATGCAGCCAGACCTGCTGAGCTTTTACAGCAACTTCTGTTCTTGTTTCTGATTTACAGCATCCACAGTTCTTTCAGTTTTTATTTGATATTTCTAATGATCCAGGCTCAGGGATAAATAGTGGCCAGGACACCAATTAGAACCTCCCTTGTCCCCTTTGCAGTATTAGTCAGAGGATCTTTCACTTCCAATGCAGGCAGCAGGTGGAGCCTTGATATAACATCTCATCCAAAAAATGATAACTTCAACAGTGCAGCACTCACTCAGTATGGCTGTCACAGCCAGGCAGACAGGGACAGCTCTAGGTCTTCTTGAGGGGCTAGGCCTTGAGTGCTCACGTCTAGATTGTGATTTGTGAGTGCATGAAGCTGGAAATTCCAGGTGGCCTCCTTTAATTGGACTTAACAAATTTATTAATAAGCCCAATTCACAGTCTGTCACATCCGACATGCCTGATCCTTGATCTTGGACATTAGATTCCAACCTTGGCATTAAGGCAGGGTGCCAATCATAGAGGTTTTAGCAGGCATGGGGAGGGGGAGTGGTGTATAGTGATGTGGATCATCTCTAACTCTGCATGAGGGATGTTTAAACTCCAAATGGGATGGAGCATCTTTGGGGTGGGGGGGATTTCCAGTGGTTGGGGCAAGTCCCATTGCTAGGATGAGATGGAGCATTGTGTTTGTGGGGGGTGGTGTTATGATATCAGGTAGGTTAGTTAGCTGCAGTGGAGGGGAAGCCCGTCTGCTTTTCTGGACCCGCAAGCAGTGCTATCAAACTGTGGTAAGGGTGTGACAAGGAGGAAACTTAAAAATGACCAGAAAGGGAATCTCATAAGAGTACTGACTAAATAAATGGAGCACAGAGTAAAGTTGCAGTGCATTACTGTCTTCATAGAGACCCCCAACAACTTTTTAAAAAGAAAGGAATCCTCACAACATCAAGGAATGAATACCACTGGACATGATTCACTTAAAACTTTTACTGTAAACATAAACTAAAACAAAAATTCAAACATGGCAAATGTAACACTACATGTAATCTTAGTAATTCTAACACATCCTCCACAGGATGTCTCACTCCCCAATTAATCATTTCAATTTCTGAGCATTAACTGGTACTCAAATTCCATGCAAACTCCCTAGATGCAATAACACCAAAAAGGAGCATGTCTTTGAACCCTTTCTCACTTGGGTTTCAACAGTCCCAATGGTATTGAATCCCCAAAGATTCCCTTCTCCTAACCATGTTAAATGGTCTTGGAAATCCTGGAAACACTGAAACAATGGCAATAGGTCTTGTAAAATCCACAATCCCTTATTGTTTCTGTCTTCAGCTCTCTGTCCTTTTCAAATGTATAACACACACAGTAACATAGCCTCTGCTCTGTTCTCAGGGACCTGCTTTACCACAAGGATCTGTTTGAAACCTGCCAAACGGAAAACTTTTCTATTTGGAGAGGACCTTGCTTGTTTTCCTTCACATGAATTCTAAGTGTATTTGCACAACTGCCAAACAGAAACACAGGCTGAAACTCAACACCACTGCAAATAGCTTTCTATTTACCTTTTGCTTCTTAGCTCTTGCACAGTGCTCCCCAATCCACTTTGATCTTAAAGGGAACTTCACATAAGAAGAAATTACAGAATTTTCTCAAAGTGCAAGGGTCATCGCTAGTGATTGATGCTGTACTGTCGAGGATTGTGAGAAAGACAATAGCACAATTCGAGCAAATTGGCACTAGCAGTTAGGTTGTACATAGAATCAAAATTAAAACAGAAATACTCATATTTATAGTGAGCTGACTAGCTGTATTTTAACCAAGTCAAGTGGTATATTATTTCTGAATATAACAACCTGGTCAATAAGCAATGCATTGAAATCTCCCTGCTTAACAAAACTGTTCATCGCCTGCCCTAATATTTCACTGTGAGTCAGTGTCACATTTTGTTTGACCATTGCTCCTACAAAGATTTCTCCGGTTTTTGAAACAGTAAAGGTACTTATATAAATGCAAATTGTTGTCACGAATGGAAGATACAATTTGAGTGGAATCCTAAGATTAGTCATTATTCAATTAGATGGCACAGCAGACTGGATGGGTTTAATAGTCTACCTCTGCTCCTATTTTATGTGTTCTTGTTGTCCAGAAAGAAACATTGCTGTATCCCAAGGGGGGATGGATACAAATCAACACTGCATGGAGTAATGTAAGAATTATTGCAGGAGTAGGCTCTTTGAACTTGCTGTGCCATTCAGTAAAGATCACTGATCTTCTGCATCAACTCTATCTTCCCACACCCTTTCTCCACCTTCCTAACTTTTTTTTCATAGTCATAGAATCCCTACAGTGTGGAAACAGGCCCTTCGGCCCAACAAGTCCACACTGACCCTCGAAGCATCCCACCCAGACCCAGACCCCCTCAACACCCCCCCGCAACAATCTAGGCATCCCTGAACACTATGGGCAATTTAGCATGGCCAATCCACCTAACCTGCACATCTTTGGACTGTGGGAGGAAACCAGAGCACCCAGAGGAAACCCACGCAGACACAGGGAGAACGTGCAAACTCCACACTGACAGTCGCCTGATGGTGAAATCGAACCTGGGTCCCAGGTGTTGTGAGGCAGCAGTGCTAACCACTGAGCCATCATGCTGCCCTCAAATTTCTTAGTGTTCAGAAATCCTTGGCTTGAATTTAATCAATGATGGGGTATGAACACTTCTCCAAGGGACAGAACTGCAAAGATACACAACTTTCATTTCATCTAAGTTCAAAGATAGTCATTTGGTAGCACAGAACTTTAAATATTGCTGAAAAAAGATACATACTATTGAAATGTTTGAACTGAGGAGTGCAAGATGAAAAGCTTCAGCAAAATGGGTCTTTCTGTCATCATCCTCAAAGACATTGTCCAGAGAAGCAAACATGAGGGAATAATGAAATATGGGGGGGAAAGGTAGTTAGTTATCATCTAACCTCATCCTCAGCACTTGCAAAGTAAATTTATAGTGAGCTATATCTGTTGTATTTCATTATATTCTACTTAATATGACTTGAAATTAATTATAAACACAAAATGCAATAGCACATAGTGGTTGCTCATATGGGAATATAAAGGAAGTAAGCCAGAGATTTACAAAGAGTAGGTTTAGGCAACTTGCCAAGAAACCGGAGGAACAGTAAGACTATGTTATTACTGATATTCACTCACCTTAATGAGCTGCTGTGTAGTTTTTTTTTTGCGTAGGGATGTGAATGAATGGCTGGCCGATGAACTACGTTCCCTCTAATTTTGTTTTCTCCTACACAGCCCTCTGAGATCCATGCTCGGCAGTGACCATCCAAAACTGAAGTCAGCGCTACATATGGGACATCCGAGTGGCTGTGAGAGAAAGTGACAGCTTTTGGGGGTTTTAGACTTGAGTTGGAACAACTCCTGGATCGGGAATACTGGGCTGTGCTTCAGCCAGGTTAGGTCACCCTGCCTTACCTCTTATATAAGCAAAATACTGTGGCTGCTGGAAATATGAAATAAAAATAAATTACTAGAGAAATTCAGCAGGCCTGGCAGCATCTGTGGAGAGAGAGAAAGAGCCTAGTCTAATATGACTTCTTCAGAACTATAGCTTGAGTGTTCCCAAGGATTCATTTCGGACTCAAAACATTAACTATGTTTCTCTGTCCTCAGCATTTTCTGTTTTTATTTCTGACCAACCTTTAGGTCATTTGTTCTAACATCCCTCAACGGGGCTCAGTATCAAACCTTGATGGCATTTCATAGAAGTGCATTGGAATGCTTTACTTTTGTTTAAACATATTCATGGGATGTGGGCACCAGTGACCATAAGAAATAGGTACAGGAGTTCAGCCCTTCCAGCCTGCTCTGCCATGCAATAGGATCATGGCTGATCCTACACTCCTTGCATCCATGTTCCTGCCTTTCCCCATAAAACTTGAATCCCCAACTGACCAAGAACCTATCTATCTCAGCCTTAAATATACACAAGGGCTCTGGCCCCACAGCTGTCTATGGCAAAGAGTTTCAAAGACTCACCACCTTCAGAAGAAATTCCTCCTCATTTCAGTCTTAAATTAGTGCCCCTTAATTCTGAGCCAATTACCTCTGGCTTTAGATTTCCCACAAGGGGAAACATCCTCTCAGCATTTACCTTATGAATTCTATATGCCTCAATGATATCACTTCTCATACTCCTAAACTAAAATGACTAGAGTCCCAACCTAATTAATCTTAGCTCAGAAGACATTCCCTTTACATTGAGGATCATCCTGGTGAAACGTCTCGGAACGTCATCCAATAATGTATTTTCTTAAAGGAACCAAAACTGCTCACAGTACTGTAGATGTGGTCTCACCAGCATCCTGTGCAATTGCAGTAAGACCTCCCTACTCTTATCCCATTGAAAGGCGGCCACCATTCCATTAACCTTCCTATTACCTCCAGCACCTGTGTGCTAGTTTTTGTGTTTGGTGCACAAGTATCCCCAAGTCCATTTGCATTGCAGCTTTCTCCAGTTTTTCTTATGTAAGTAAGACAATTCTTTTGTTCTCCCTTCCAAAATAAATACTAATAAGCCTTGTTGCCAGTCTCTAATTTCTCTTGTACTAAGTGGTTTGGCCATTTCAGATGGTGGTTAAGTGTCAAGCAGCTTTGCTGTGGGTCTGGAGTCACATGCAGGCCAAACCGTGTAAGGACGTCAGATTTCCTTCCCCGAAGGACATTTGTGAACCCAGTGGATTTTCGCACTAGTTATAATGGACATTATCATTGAGACTGGTTATTGATTCTGAAGAGATTCAAAGATTTTAAATTCCAGCAGCTGACTGTGATGGGATTTGAACCCATGCCAAGTGTCAAACTGGGCAAATAATACTGCTATGCCACTATTATCCACCTTTATTACATCAAATGCTATACAAATGCAAATTGTCGTGAATGGAGGATATGTGGTTTGTAGAGAGGGATATTCTTGGGTTTCAGAAGGGAAATGGATTGAACCCTACTGGCACAATGGTAAGTGCCTCCACCCCTAGACCAGGAGGCCCAGGTTCAAGTCTTTCCTGCTCCAGAGGTGTGTAGTAACAACTCTGAACAGTTTGATCAGCAAAACAAAAACATTTTCCGAGGAAACAAGCAAAACTAGAGAAGTAATGGAACAGAGAGGGCTAAATTAAATATTGTTCATCCTATTGCTAAGCCAAAGAAAGATACATTTGCATGAATGAATTCTTGAAAGGTCATAGAAATTTAATGGGAATAACAGAGCTCTGGTAAACTATTGAGAGTTTCCAAGCCTAGGACATGCATTTAAGGAGCTACAGTTTACAAAGGGCATTAGTGTCCACTGGAGAGGCATTTGGTCATGTATAGCTTGAGGGAGATCAGTGGCATATGGTGAGGAGGCAGTGTCTCAATGAAGTATACAGCTACTAGGGGATTGAACCCAAATAGTTGGCTTGTATTCTGCATCATACTCCAGTCATTTAACAACTGAGCTACCCCACCCCAGTTCCAGGATAAAGGGCTGGCCGTTATGGCAGCAAGTCAAAAGGGAACCTAATGAAACCTCTGACATTATGAAAGGCATGGGGATATGGACATGGACATCGAAATTAGCAGCCCATCTTTGTCTCCACCACCCCACTCCCCCATTTTGAATGCAGTAATTAACAAGCTCAATAGTTTGTTGATGAATAATTGTCATTTCCACTGACTGTCATGAAGAAATTTGGGAGTGTCTTAGAGTAGCAGTGACGAGGTAGGGCAAGGCTGCACCTGAATGTTGTAATAGATTCTGCTGGGAAAGGTGGGAGAGATGAATATTTCTTTTTTATTATTCATTCACGGGGTGAGGGCAGTGCTTGCTAGGCCAGTATTTATTTCCCATCTCAGAGGACAGCTAGGAGTCAACCACATTGCTGTGGGTCTGGAGTCACATGTAGGCCAGACCAGGTAAGGATAGCCGTTTCCTTCCCTAAAGGACAATAGTAAACCAGATGTGTTTTTCCTATAAATGACAGTGGTTTCATGGTCATCATTAGAGTCTTAATTCCAGATTTTCATTGAATTCAAACTCCACCATTTGCCGTGGCAGGATTTGAACCTGGATCCCCAGAACAATACCTGCATCCCTGGATTAACAGTTCAGCGATAATAGCACTAGGCCCTTTCCTCAAAGTAAATGTTTTTTTTCTGTCTGCATTTTTCTTTAAGCTTACAATAAGAAATAGATTGGGAGCGCAAGAGGACCTTTAAATCTCTTTTAAGCTGTGACCTATTTCCTATTTTATCTAACATGATGGGAGCCAGCCTAATCTCCCGGTTGGGCCCAGAGCCCTGCCTTTCCACCTCTAATTTGCCATGTCTCTGCCGGATGATCTGATGAACTTAAGACAGGGTTGGGGGAGTAGGCTCCCTTGTTTTCATTCCTGCTCCCTCATCCCATTGGGAATTGTAAAATCTGTAGAGGTTTGCAGAAAAGACTTTTCAATGAAGCTGGGTGAAGAGTGACAACGGTAGGTAAAAGGGGACTTTGCATTCAAGGAACAATGTGTCAGAGGACACAGTGTGCAGTGAAGTCAAGGAGAGAAAGAAATAAAAATTTGCACCTCATCATGAAAGGATTTAAAGCCCTTTTCATACCATGAATTATTTTGGAGTACAATCAGTTGCAGTGTATAGAAAAAACAGCACAGCCGCCTCTTCACCCATGGTAATTTTACACAGATTACAATGAATGACCTATTAAATAAAGCGCAAGGAGAAGTGTTGGCTTGAACATGAGAAGACTCCCTAATCCTCTTCAGCTGCTATCAGGGGCTTGTTCATATCCATTCCGCTGAACAGAATAAGTGCAACTGAACTCCAGTTTGATGCTAAGAAATGGAGGCAATTACAGACCTTACTATCCCTCCCACCTCACCTCGTTCAGAATAGGAGGAAAGGTTAAACAGGTTCAAACAAGTTCTTATTTTTTAAATGGCAAAAGTGAATTAAGAAGAACTTTCTCATGCAGAAATTTTTTGGAGTCTGAAATGCCTCTGCCACATTCTCAGGCAGTGCAAGTTCACTAGAAGCATTTAAAAGAGAACCAGATAGTTATCTGAAAAAGAAGAATGTGCAGGGTCATCGGGAGAAGGCCGGGGAAACAGCACTTAGGCAATTGCTCATATGGACAGCCAGTGCTGAATGGCCTCCTACTGTGCTGTAAGTTACGTGGTTCTGTAAACAGAAAGAGGTTTCTGCTTCAAGGGCAAAGAGCTAGGATGTTAATCATAGACTTGTCCAGACATTGGCAGAGAAAAAGACTGCAGAGGAGAATCTTAAAAAGCAGGCAAGGTTCTAAATAAGGTGTGTGATTGTTTGTTGTTCATATTGTGGAATGGCCAATAAAGGTTTGAGAGTATTTTTTCAAATTTCATTCATGGGTGTCACTGGCAAGACTATTTGTTGCTGAATTTCTTCTTGAATCACTGAAGTCTATGTGGGTTCTCCAACTTAGTGATACTTGGGAATGTGTAAACACATGGATAAGGAGCAAGGCTTAATATGATGGTGGCTGATCTGATCGTGACCTCTGCTTTCCATATCTACACCCTTGTTAGTCAAGTATCTATCTAACGCAACCTTAAAATTATTCAATAATACTGCCTTCACTGCTCTCAAGGGAAGATAATTCCACAGACTTTCAATCTTCTGAGAGATAACAATCATAAATGGCTGGAGAAACCCAACAGGTCTGGCAGCAGCTCCTTTTTTTCTCTGCAGATGCTGCCAGACCCCCTGGGTTTCTCCAGCAATTTCTGTTTTGGTTTGTTTCAGATCTACAGCATCTGCAGTTCTTTGTTTTCTTTCCTCCACATCTATGTCGTAATGGGAAACACCTTATTTTAAAACTGTTTCTTCGAGTGGAAACAAACAGTTCAGTCCAACCAGTCCATGCTGACTGTGTTCCCAGATTAAAGTAGTCCCACCTACCTGCACTTGCCCTATATCCCTCCAAACATTTTCTGTTCATGAACTTACCCAAATGTCTTTCAAAAGTCGTAACTGTACCAGCATCCACCAGTTTCTCTGGCATCTCATTCCACACACTGACTACCTCTTTGTGCATGATAAAAAGCCCCTCATGTCCTTTTCAAATCTTTCTCCTCTCACCTTAAAAATATGCCCCCTCGTTCTGAACTCCCCCACTTTAGGGAAAAGACCCTTGACATTCACTTACCCATGCGCCCCATGATTTCATAAACCTCAATAAAATCAGCCCTCAACCTGCCAGCGGAAAAAAGTCCAAGCCTTTCTAGTCTGTCTCAAACCCTCCGTTCCCGGCAACATCCTGGTAAAACATTTCTGAACCCTCTCCAGTTTAATAATATCCTCCCTATAACAGGGTGACAGGACTCATCAATGACCTGGACAACCTCAACATGACGTCCCAATTCCTATACTCAAAGGTCCGAGCAATGAAGGCAAGCGTGCTCAATGCCTTCCTAACTACCCTGTGTGATGCAAATTTCGAAGAATTATGTACCTGAACACCTATATCTTTCCGTTCTATAACATTATACAGGGCCCCACCATTAATTGTCTAAGTCCTGTCCTTATTTGTAGTACCAAAATGCAATACCTCACATTTATTCAAATTAAACTTTATCTGCCACTGTATAGCCCATTGACTCAATTGATCAAGATCTCTTTGTAATCTTAGATAACATTCATCATTGTTCACTATACTACCAATTTTGGTGTCATCTGCAAACTTAATAATCATGCATCCTATGTTCTCATCAAAATTGTTTATATAAGTGACAAACAAAAGTGGACCCAGTACCTATCCCTGTGGAATATCGCTGGTCACAGGCCTCTAGTCCAAAAAACAGCCCCCCACCACCACCCTCTGTCTCCTCTGTAACACCAATTTTGTGTCCAGTTGGCAAGCTCATCCGGAATACCATGTGATCTAATTTTATTAATCATTTACCATGTGGAACCTTGTCAAAGGCTTTACTAAAGTCCAAGTAAACAATATATACCCCTCTGCCCTGATCAACCTTTTGGCTTACTTCATTAAAAAGCTCAGTCAAGTTTGTGAGACATGATTTTCCTCACACATAACTATGCTGACTATTCTTGCCCCTCCAAATGCATGTAAATCCCATCTTTCAGAATCACCTCCAACAACTTACCCGCCACCTATGTCAGACTTTCAGGTCTATAGTTTCCAGGCTTCTCCTTACAGCCCTTTTTAAACAATGGCACAACATTCATCACCCTTTAGTTCACAGGTTCTTCACCCGTATTTGTAGCTGATACAAACCTTTATAGCTGATACAAATCCTTGAGTGCATGGGTTTCCTTCGGGTGCTCCAGTTTCCTCCCACAGTCCAAAGACGTGCAGGTTAGGTGGATTGGCCATGCTAACTTGCCCATAGTGTCCAGGATGTGCAGGCTAGGTGGGTTAGCAATGGGAATTGCCGGGTTATAAGGTAGGGAGTGGGTGTGGGTGGGATGGGATGGTCTTCAGAGGATCAGTGTGGACTTGATGAGCCGAATGGCCTGCTTCCACACTATAGGGATTCTACAATTCTAAATATTTCTGCTAGGGGCCCCAGAATTTCCTCCCTATCTTCCCACAACATTCTGGGATACAGTTGATGAGGTTCTGGAGATTTACCTACCTTTATGCAGCACTTCCTTTTCTGTAATGTGAACTATTTTCAATATTTATTTCCCTGAGTTCTCTAGCCTCCATTTCTTTCTCCACAGTAAAAACTGACACAAAATATTCATTTAATATCTCTCCCATCTCCTGAGGTTCAACACAAAGACAACCTCGTTGATCTTTAAAGGGCCCAATTCTCTCTCTAATTGCTCTTTTGCTCTTAATGTAATTGTACAATCTTTTTGGATTATCTTTAATCTTATCTGCCAAGTCTGTCTCATATCCCCTCTTCTTGATTTCCTTCTTAAGAATACCCCTACACTCTTTAGCCTCTTCAAGAGATTTCTTTAATCCCAGTTGTCTATATCTAATAATTTTTTTAATTCTTGACTGGAACTTCAATATCTTTAGTCATCCATTGTTCCCTAATCTTACCAGCCTTGCCTTTCACTCTAACAGGAACATAATGCTTCTGAACTCTCATTATCACACTTTTGAAGGCTTGTCAGTTGTCCCTTTACCTGTGAACAGTCTACAGTAAATCAACGTTTGCAAGTTCTTCTTTTTTCATATCCTTAAAATTTGCCTTACTCTAATTAAGAACTTTAACTTTTATGAAGACTTATCCTTTTCCATAACTATTTTAAAATTAATAGTATTATGATCACTAGTCCTAAAGTATTCCCCTACAAATGCTTCAGCCACTTGCCTTGCCTTATTTCCCAAGAGAAGGTAAAGTTTTGCTCCTTTTCAAATAGGAACAGTGACATATTGATAAAGAAAATTTTCTTGAACACATTTAACACCATCCAAACCTTTAACACAATAGCAGTCTCAGTCAATGTTTGGAAAATGAAAATACCCCTATTACAACATTATTCCTACATATATTTGAGATCGCTCTACATATTTGCTTCTCAATTTCCCTCTGACTATGGGAGACCTCTAGTACAATCCTATCATGGTGATCATCCCTTTATTATTTCTAATTTCAACTCATTTTCACTAAATGATCCTTCAGAAATACCTTCTAATTACAGTAGTAATCAAAAATGCCACTTCCCCTTCCCTCTTGCCTCTCTTTCTATCCTTCCTATAACATCGGAAATCCAGAATATTGAGCTGCTAGTCCTCTTCCTTCCTCAGCCAAGTTTCTGTAATGAAGCTATGATGTCCCCGTCCCATGTTCCCATACATGTCCTGAGTTCGTCAGCCTTACTTGTAAGAGCTCTTACATTGAAATAAATGCAGTTTAATTCTTTAAAGTTAGTTCATTTTTTGACTTGTTCTTGTCTGTCATTTCTAATTAACTAGCTCTTTTCGGATTCAGAACTATTTTCACCTTTCTGTCTATTTTCACTGTTACTTAGGAAGCCCCAAAGCCACTCTCTAAAAGTTTACAGGCTACTGAAATAGAATCAGCAAATCTCCACGCCAGGATATTGGTCCCTTGCCAGTTCAGATGAAACCCATCCTTTTTGAATAGGTCTTTTCTGTCCCAGAAGAGATTCCAATGATCCAAGAAACTGAATCCCTATATCACCTCTTCAGCCATTGATTTATCTCCTCTATCCTTTTAACCTTCTCATTAGAAGTTGGCACCTCTAGTTTTAGATTCTCACAAGGGGAAAAAGAAGGCAGAACTGGGTGAGTGTTTAAGCCTCGAGATTACGCAATGAGCACAATAATGGTTGGGTCGTGTAAGATCAGAGGAAATAGGAGCAAGGTAAGGACATGCAGTCCTTCAAGACTGCTTCACCATACAGAAAATTGTGGCTGAGCCTTTACCTCAACTCCACATTCTCACACTATCCCTTAATTCCCGCAGCATGCAAAACTCAATCAATTTCTGTCTTGAATATATTCAATGACTGTGCATCCACAGTTCTCCAGGGTAGCAAGTTCACAACTCTAAGTGAAGAAGTTCTCAGATCTAGGGGAGAAGTTGTGTCGCAGATGTTGTGGAGGATACAATTTAGATGCATTTGGCAAAAGCCCCAAAACAAATCATGGGGCGAGAGAGCAATTTGACGGAATAGGATTGTAAAATGTAATAGCAGGGATAAAATAGGCTCCTTTCACTCTATATCATACAGGAATCATACAGGCAAGGTATAGGCTTGTGCCCTGGACACAAGGTTCAAATCCCACAGTAGTTGGTGCAATTTCAATTCAATAATTCTCAGCAATGCAGTTGACTGTAACTGCCCTCCAAAACGGACCAAGCAAGCCATTCAGTTCAAGGACAGTTACGATAAGGCAACATGCACTAATGACGTGCTCTAAAGAATAAAGGATAAACTTGCATTTACATGTCACCTTTCATGATGTTCAAAACCAACCAAGTGCAGTCACTGTTGTAATATGTATGGCAGCCAATTAGCACACAGAAAGCTATGACAAACAGCAATATAATGATAACCAGTTTTGTAATGTTGGTTGATGGATACATATTGGCCAAGATACTGGGGATAACTCCCCTGCTACTCTATACCACGGAATTTTTCACCTCCACCTTAAAGCATTGATAGGTCATGGTTTAATTTCTCATTCAAAAGAGGGCACCTTGCACAGCGCAGCAAACCATCAATGGGAACATCAACCTCAGCTTGATCTCTGGACTGAGCCTTGAACCCAGGATATTTTGTCTCAGAGAGAAGAATGCTATAACAGACAATGGACGTAATAACACAGATATTCATATTTTCATAAATACATTTTGCTGTTGGTGAGGATGCAGGTGAAACTCGCTGATTTATTTTGAAAACTTTTCCCAAAGTAGTTGGTGTGAGCCTTTGGCTGAGCGGTAGTCATGCCGATTTCCATATCTGCAGGTTCAGGATTCAAACCTATGGCAGGGAGTTGAGACAAGAGGCTGAACTTTTCAATCAAATTGGACTTGGGGCCTAATAGGAGAACTTTGATCTCCTTAAATATCAGATGTCCCACTAGTGGCAGCAGAGGATGAAGAGCAAGAAGGACAGTTAAGTTTTATTTTTGTAAGTACCACAGGTGCATGAGCATGATATTGGAAGAGTACCCTCCCAGGGTCGCACCTGTTGCCTGACAGCTGTTTTGACTCAGATGGTAAACATATGGTGGGCTCATCTGTGATCTACTGTCACCATCCCTTGTCCTTCTCACTTCCCACTATAAGCCATCATGTTGGCTTGGAGATGGACCACATTCTCATGGGCCACCCACATTGCCAACCAAAAATCCCAATCGGCACAGCAGTGCAGTCTATAATAACAATAATTGGCCACCTTAATACATTATCTGGGATGGCCATAATACTTTCCCATGTTCAAATAGCTAACGGCTTGTGCAACGATGAATATAGCTATGGAAAGATCATTCATGTCACAACCATCTGGACTGTTCATCTTGCCTCTAACTTCCTGCTGTCCGTCAAGGGGAGAGCACGAAAGTACAAAAATAATAAGAATGCTGAATACTATTCAATCTGTGATCTCTTACAAAGAATCCTGAATCAATTTCTCTCTCTCTCTTTCTGGTTGCCTTTTGCTCTGCAGGGTTTATTGCTCGCTGACGGTCTCACCTAGTTACACAGCCAGACTGCCATGGCATTCTGGATTAACAACGTTTCACGTGAAGCTTCTGGCTAATAAACATATAAAAGGGAAAGAAAGGACGAAGAAATGGTTGCTTGGCAGTTAAGGAAAAACTCTTGGGAGTCATTAGGTATTCCTATAATTCACACAAGTTTTTTTCTTTTAATGCTTGCAGTCAGTGTGGAGTCAAATTCCTGGAACTCCCTCCCGAATGGCACTGTGCGTGTCCCTTCATCACATGGAAGCAGTGGTTCAAGGTGGCAGATCACTGCCACCTTGTTGAGGGCAATTACGGATGAAGAATAAATGGTGGCCCACTTCCCCCGAAATAATAATAAAACACTTCACTTCAGAAATGTAAACATATGGAAAGCTGTGTCTGAACATACTGTATCAATTATGAGGATTAAAAATACTTTGGAGTATCACAGGATTCACAAGTGAGCGAACATTCTGAGATGTCTGGATAGAAGGAAGTGTGCACGAATGTGAATTGTTGAGTGTTTCTTCTGGGAGATTTGGAAAGTCACACATTTTGCTCACAAGCTGAACAGAACAGTTTGAATTCAAACCTTCAAGGTGTGAATGTTTGATTCCAAAGTTATTGCTTCACTTGAAGTAACATTGAGTTCCATAAGTCTTGCTGAGTTCACAGATCCTGTGAAAAATGTGCACACCACAGAGTGACAAAGTTCAATGCTATAGTAAGAATTTCCAAAATGAGAGTCAGGACCCACATGGGGTCACAAGCTGAAATTTGGAGTCATAAACTCCATGAGATCTACCTCTGATATCTCCCCCATCCCCACTTCTCTGCCTGATCTCATAGGCCTACACCTCAATACCACCCTCACCACTTATTCGGCTCACAACAACATTCAAGTGTTGAAATGGGGTTGCAGTGGGAAAATGTTTTTGTATGTGCTGCACTATAATTGGAGGTTAAAATATGCTGCACAGATATCTGGCTTAAGAAGAAACAGGAGGTTTCCTTAATTGAACTTATTTTAAGTCTAGTCCATAAGTGAGCTATTCCAGGCCAAATCTCAAGGAATTGGGAAAAAATTATTCAAATTGTCTCTGATAAAATTAAAGGTTAAATTTTACTTGTTAGCATATCCAGAACAGAACATTGTATGATGGGATGGCAGAAAATAGACTAGCTAGAGGTACAAAGGAAGGTTATTGTCTGGGTCAGGTCTCTGTGGGAGATTTAATTAATTAAGTACAAACATTCCTCTGAATGTTGTAAACCTGTTTGATTGGAGCCTTTTCTTCTGACCAGGAAGATACTTCAACTTGTTTTATCCCAATCAGTTTTTGATAAAGAAAGATAAAAGGAAGACAAAGTGTTGGAGAAACTCAGCAAGTCCGGCAGCTTCTGTGGACAGAGAAACAGTATTAATGTATGATTCAACTTCAGACCTTCTGAGCTTCTCCAGCACTTTGTTTTTATTTCAAATCTCTAGCATCAGTAGTGTTTTGCTTTTGATAAAATAACGCTTTAATTTATACGGCACCACAGGGCATTCAAAAAGTGCCATACAGCCAATGAAATGCCTTTGAAGTGTAGTCTCGGTTGTAATTTGGAAAACCCAGCAGTCAATTTGGGTACAACAAGCTCCCACAAGCAGCAGTGTAATAACGATCAAATAATTTATTTTGTGATATTGATTGAGATATAAGTATTGAGATAAATATATTTATATGTAAATACTCCTTGT
Source organism: Rhincodon typus (assembly GCF_021869965.1). Lineage (NCBI taxonomy): Eukaryota > Metazoa > Chordata > Chondrichthyes > Orectolobiformes > Rhincodontidae > Rhincodon > Rhincodon typus. The sequence continues at coordinate 13,852,139 of NC_063368.1, forward strand.
TCTTTTTTGCAATGGTGTCATGTAATCTTTTACAACAACCTAACAGGGCAGGTCAGATCTTGGTTTGACATTTCACCTGAAAGGCAACAGCTCCCACTGTGCAGACCCCCTCAGTACTGCACTGGAGCGTCAGCTTCAATTCCTCTGCTGAGATCCTAGAGTGAGACATGAACGAAAAGAAGTACCCCTTAACAGTTGTTGCACCACAAAATCATATTAGTACAGAAGAGGCCCTTCAGTCCATACCACTAAAACAACATTAAATCTATACTATTTCCACGTTCCAGCACCAGATGTAGTAGTTTATTTTCTGCCAACTTGAAAGAAATTGTTAGCTTATGACTGCTGTAAACTCTATAGTCATTTGTAGCTTATGAGCACATTCATTTACAAGTTAATAAATCTCTGTAGCAGTTTATATATTATGCCAGACTTCAGTAAGGTATTTATTCTCCCACCTCTTGAAGTTAAAGGCTGATCTCACGAATGTAAGTGATATGACCTGAAAATTGAACAGATCTGTCAATTTTGAGACCACACTACAAATTGCCTTGTTAGTGGGCAGGTTCAGGCTCATTCAGACCTAGTGAGATGTGGACTTGCATTGGACTCAGCTGTAGATCTGTTGGTTGTGCTATCACTTTTGAGTCAGAAGATTGTGGGTTCCTACATGCCTGGTGAGCTGTGAGCTCAAGTTCAGGTGCTTATAGTGAGACACCGAGGGAAATACCATGCTGTTGGACATGCTGGCTTTTGGATGAGACAACAAAAACCAAGTCCTTCCTGATGAATGTAAACGATTTTGTTGCAATATTTGTAAAAGAGCCAAGGGAAGGGACTTGGGCTCGAACCCCATAACAGCTGCTAGTGGAATCTGGATTCAGTTCCAAATTTGGAATATAAAAGCTGGTCTCAGTAGTAATGATGACCATGACAATCAGAATCAACTGCCATTAAAACCCATCTAGTTCACTAATGTCTTTCAGGGAAGGAATTCTGGCAGCTGGTCTGACCTGTGTGTGACTCCAGAACCACAACTATGTGGTTGACCGTGAAAGGGCATAATACAAAGTCACTCGCTTCCAGGGCAATTAGAGACAAGCAACTGAATGTTGGTTTTGTCAATGATACCAACATCCCATGAATGAAACAAATTTTGAATCATTAATTCTCTTGCATTACAAATTACTAATCGAAACAGAAAGTGCTGGAGAAATTCAGATCTGGCAGCAGCCATGGAAAGAGGAACAGACTTAAATTCTGGAGTCTAATATGACTCTTCTTAGGAACTCTTGGCACTACTCTGAAGAAAAGTCATACCAGGCTCAAAACATCGACTGTTTTTCTCTCTCCAGATATTTTTATTGGGAAATCTTCTGATTCAAAACTGATAACTGTAGTTCTGTTGGTTGCTATCAATTTTAAGTTGTCACTGTTGCAGCAATCACTCATTAACGAGTAATTACTGGTCATAGGTTCAGTGTTTTCATGTGTGGCCGATGAGCCCATTAGTACACCACACTTAAACATGTGTACATAAACATAGAGACAGTCTGTAGTAACGCTACCAGGTAAATTAAATGAGAGCTACCCTAGATTTTCATCTTTAAAAGGAAATGACAGTGATCAAACACCCTTTCACAAAGACAGCTCTCCAGTAAATCACATGGTTTTATTTCTTCATGATTTGCATCCTGCTCTGCTTACATGTCCTCCTACATAACACTGACTGCACTTCAAAGTGATTCATTCATTGTATGTGTGGTGCTTGGGGAATCTCTGAAAAAACACGATAAAGCCCATACAATATAAATCGCTGTTTCACAGATGCAAATATGCATCTGTAAAATCTGCACACAACTCTGCCTCGCTGTGCGTTTCATAAGAAAATTGGTAAATCTTATGCTCATTGACAATAAGAACGTTTGACTCGAAGAAGAGATTGCACCTTGCGCCTTTTGCAGAGATATCTGGCTTAAGATATCAGGTGTTAGTATCAAGTACTCTTTGGGTATGGCACAATTTTAATGGGAATGCAGCTCCTTTATTCGCTCCTGTATCTGGTTCGGCATCAGTTGGAAGCAGGGAAATGGTTCTGCTAGTTTAACCCCTTTCTCAGATCTGTATGCCGGCCTGCACTGATAACTTTCTATTTCCAACATTGCTGGCTGGCCTCTGTACAATCAAACTGATCCACTGACTGTCCCCATCCAAATTCAATCCAGACCTCATTCACCCATCGCACCCCTGCTAGCTGACCTGCATTGCTCCAGGTCTGGCAGTGCCTCAATTTTGAAATTCTTATCCTCACATTTGAAGCCTTCAAAGGCTTCACCCACTCCCTCACCCCCTTTTCTTTATCTCTATAACAAATCACAGGCCAACAACTCCAGATGGTTGTTAGTTCTCCACTCAGCTGGGCTCAAGGCACAGTGGTAGTGTCCCTACCTCGGAGCCAGGAGGCCTGGATTCAGGTCCCACTAAATGGCTCCGGAGGAATGTCATAATATATCTGAACAGATTGATTTAAAAAAAAACTCGTTCTTCTACTTGCCCCACTCAAGAGATAAAGACCTCTGCAGGAATGTATTTAAGCACCACTTACTAAAGAATTGCAAGCCCCTTATTGCAAACCAATCCACACTGACCACCCACCACATTCACCAACTGAAAACTCCTACTGCCCATTCAATAACTCTCATTCTCCCTGAGACTTTTACTCTGGTGTCACAAAATTGGAGGTATTTAAACAAGGTCACATTGGGAAATGGTTTGGAAAGAACTGAAATTCCCTCCCTAAAGTTCCTCACCGCTTTCCTCTCCTTTAAAACGCTCCTTAAAACCCAGCTTTGCAGCCAGGTTTCTGGTCACCAACCCAAACATTATCTTCTGTAGCTCAATATCATGTTATTTGATAAAACTGTTAAATGCCTTTGTAATATTTGGCCTTATTGAAGGAGTGATGTAAATACAAGTTACTTCTAATGAGGAGAGAAATAACATCAAGGGAATCAGACTGCAGCTGTAATATATTGGAATATTCAGGAATTGTGTGTTTCCGGTTCTGAGATGTAGGAATGTAGGTTGGTGGCAGGTGAGTCATTGAGCTACTTCTACCCAGCAAGATGAAAATGATGGGGTCACAATATGTCATACAGCAGACAAAGATATTAACAAGTTCTACCAAGCAGTAGGAGGATGGGTTACATCACTTGAGGTACCAGAGAATGTGTCAGTCATAACCAAGTTGATAGAACACTGAATTATAGGGTTCTGGATTCAAGTGCCACTTCAATGCTCGAACATAAACATCTGAGTGGACACTTTAATGCAGTGCTGAAGGAGTGCTGCACTGTCAGAGGTGATGCTTTGTGGATGAGATGTTAAACTGAGGCCCCGTCTGCTTGCTTGGATGAATGTAAATTATCCCTTGGCATTATTTTGAAGAAGAGCAGGGGTAATCCCCAACATACTGGATAACTAATCCTTGAGCAACATCCAAAATACCAGATTGTCTGGTCATTATCTTGTTTGTAGAAGTTAGCTGTTTGCAGATAAGCTGCTACATTTCCTGCATTACAACAGTGACTACACTTCAAAGAGTACTCCATTGGCTGTAAAGCATTATGGGATATCCTGCAGCTATGGAAATGAAGATGATGGCATATGGATAATGTTATTGAGCTAGAAACTTGGAGGTGTACATTAATGTCCCGGAGGTATGGATTCAAATCCCACCAGGGTAGCAGGTAGAATTTAAATTTAATTAAGAATAAATCCTTAATTTAAAACTGGTCTCAGTAACAGTGACAGTGAAATTAACACAGATTGACATAAACACCCATCAGGTTCACTCATGTCCTCCAGGGTTGGGAAATCTGCCATCCTTACCCAGTCTGACCTACTTTTGACTCCAAAATCCCAGCAACTTAACTGCCCTCTGAGGTGGCGATTGAGCCATTTCAACAGAACCTGGTCAGTCAAAGGCAATTAGGGATAGGCATCAAATTCTGGCCTTGCCAGTGATGCCCATATCTCATGAGGAATAAATAAAACAGAAATATCTTTTTCGCTTTGCAGTCCATGAAGAAAGAGTGCATTTGGAAGACTTTAACAGAACAGATAAGCACTGACTGTAAGATCAAACTCAGTGTCTGTAAGAATAGACAACATGTTAGAAATTACTAAAAGGCAAAAATACAATAGATATCAGATTAAATAAAAATGATGAATATTAGAAATTATTTATCAAGAAAGTGAATAAAAGATAGACACAGAATGGATTCACCTGGGGTCAGTCGTAAACACAGCGACATCTTGGCAAGTAAACAATGTTTGCATTTACTTGGCAGAGAATATAGCTTTATTGCTTGATAAGGTGGTTTTACTCCTTTTTAATATCCTTAGTGTGAATGGCACTGTGTTTGTTGCCTATGTCCAGCTGCCTTGAGAACCTTTTGTTTTAATTTATTTTTGGGATTCAGGTGTTACTGGCTAGGTCAGTATTTATTGCCAATCCCAATTACCCACAGGGTTGTTATGAGTCAAAAAATATCAAAGAACTGTAGATGCTGGAAATCAGAAACAAAACCAGAAACTGGGAAAACTCCGATCAGGCAGCATTTGTGGAGAGAAAACAATGTTTTGGGTCTAATGACCTTTCTGCAAAAATGACGTTAACTAGGAAAAAAATGATATATATGTGAGAGAAGAAGTAGGGGGAGGGGAAGTAGTAAATGAAGAAGGAAATGGACCCCAGAGGGAGAAAAATAATTGGGCAAAGGAATGGATAAAGGTCGACCTGGGAGAATGAATAGCTGCTAATAGGAACAATTAGTAGCTGACAATGAGATAACAAGGTGTAGAGCTGGATGAACACAGCAGGCCAAGCAGTAT